>NC_139817.1:9869527-10367967 GCF_963457635.1 Microchirus variegatus
ATGTGCTCGAATCATTATTACCTTTTAAGCCAGCATAATATAAAATATGAGTGCATTTGTAACATTTGTTACCCTTAAACTAAGATGAAACTTCATTTTATTGGTCTAAAATACACAATAAATTATTTATTTTCAATATACTTCATGCAAACTGGACTATTTGTGGTTTGATTTGTGCAGCATGGTCTCTGTGAAACATTAGCAGCAACATTTATTCATATGCATGATTCGTTTTTTGTGTAATGCCATATTTCATAAAATGCTCACATTCAGGACCCTTGGCACAAAAATGTGCGCATAACTCAAAACTTTTTTGTGCAAATGAACAGGACTATTTCAGGCCAGGTTGTTTGTATAGGTTGTTAATTATATATATATATATAATAGTCTGAAAATACATAACTTTTCTTTTTAAACTCTTGTAATTAAAGTTGTTTTCACGCGACTTATGTGAAATAGAATCAGAAGCATGTATTTCTATGGTTTTAAAGAGTTTTGGAAACATTTTTGGCTGATTACCCATGCCATTTGTATTCATTTCAATGCAGAAATGTTCCATATTATATCATTAAAGCCATTCTGTTGTGAGCCTTCTGTCATTTTTTTCTATGAATGTCCTCCTGCAGCTAACCAGCAGGAAAGAACCCTTCACACTAGAGTGTGTGTGTGTGTGTGTGTGTATATGAGGACACAGCGGTCACACAATAGTCTGGATCCTGGACTACGAAGAATTCAACCCATCGGGGGTTAATGATCATCGGCCATTGGTTCAACAACCATTAGGCCATTGATCTGGCTGCGTCTTTTATACCACCTGGGGAAAGGAATGTGCCGCGTCGCCTATTGTGTCTGTCTGTCTGCAAGTGTCACACACCCTCTCTGTATGTATGTGTGTGTGTGTGTACTGTCACCTAAACACTGACCTTGTCAGGACTCATTAGAAACCTGGCTCTAATGAGGTGGAACCTGATTTCCGAAGAACTGGTTACATTCAGGTTAGGGTTAGGCATTAAGTGGTTATAGTTAAATGAATGGAAATCAATGGCAGCCAGTGTCCCGGGAAGAATAGCCCGGCAAACTTGTGTGTGTGTGTGTGTGTGTGTGTGTGTCAAAGAGAGGTCAGTGGACACAGAGCATCTCACACTACGCATGCAGTGATTCCTGAGGTCACTCGGTTAAGGGTCACATGATCTAGGACTGGACTGATGGTGACTAACTGTGACTGTACGTTAAATAAAAACAAACACATTCTGGTGTACTTGGCCACACACACACACACACACACACACACACACACACACACACACACACACACACACACACACACACACACAAATACACACACAGTCTATGAAAAAAACACCAGGGGAAGAAGATAAATTCTAATGCAGAGCTCAGCACCTTCAGCAGCTACGTGAGCTGCATGCATACACGCCGCGCACACAAAGGGAAGAAAGGAGCTTCATTCATAGCTGCTTCTATGAGGTGGCTGAATTTATCGCCTCCTCCTATCCTATTCTCCACTCCTCGTTTCCAAACGTCTCCACAGGTGGAAAACAACTAATTACAAGCACTCTCATTAGTTTTAGTCGAAGCAACTCGGGGGGCCAATGGCCCTTCTGTTTTTGTTTTTCCCACTGCACAAAAATAATCAATAATCCTCCATTCACTGGAGTGGATTTCGGATGAGTTAAACTGTCTATTACTTGCACAGAGTTCATGAAAATGGGTGGAAATGTTGTCGCTAATGAAGCATTTATTCATACTTAATAGCTGCAGATATTCCGTTTGTTTAAATAACATGGGGCGTGCATGTTTTAGTGGGAACATTTCTAAATAAACAGGTGCTTAAAGGTCAATTTTAAGCAAAATCGTGAAAATAGCATGTATTTATTTCAAGAAAAACATCACATCTGACAGGGAGGAGTACAGGTTTTAAGTTAAACGACACAATAAGTAGAATATTCCGATTAAACGTGAACATTGAACATAAAACTCTGTCTGATCCGGAGCAAACGTCTGCTCAGACTTTATTTAAAAGACCCTCACAGCTGGGGCGGAGGGCAGGGGAGGGGAGGGGGTGTGAGTGTGGGGTCTTTAAATGTTGGAGGCTGCCAGTTGGTCAGCCATGTAATCAGAGTTGAACTTGAAGAAGGAACGAAAGTTCACAAGGTGTGTGTGTGTGTGTGTGTGGAGGGGGTCCTCTCTCTCAGTAGGACAATAGTCAGCAGCAGCAGCAGCAGCAGCTGACCAGAATCCCTTCTTCCTTTGTCATCCTGCATAATGACATCTCCACCACACACACCCTCCCTCCCTCCCTCCTCTCCCCATCACTGCTCGTCCCTCCTCCCTGTTTAGCATCGAAACAAACTCCATCCTCGTCTCTCTCTTCCTTCTTTCATAAAATCATTACATTTAGTCCGTCACACCCTGATGACGTCCATGTTTGTGTATTTGTGTATTTTACAGTATGTGTTATATATATATAATATACTGGGAATTACATCAGGCTTTGTTTTTTTTTAAAAGTACACCGACTCCGCTCTATATTCTGCTCCTTTGTGGATTCATTTAAAGGAAGAAAGTTTAGTTTGCCCAATACACCTGAGCAATTTGGACTTTGAGATGACTCGAGTCAGAGGCCGAGTGAGGCTGAGAGAGATTAGGGCACAACCTGGAGGCCTGTGGCTTCAAATGGCCAGTGGGGGGAAGCAGTGAGAGGGGAACTCTGTTTATATCAGAGGTCTCAAAAAAACTTGAGCCCCCCCCAATCAATTTAAAGTGGCCTGCTCCTTAATATCAAGTTATAATGAGTTATTTCTATATGTTTTATCTATTTATTAATAGATTCATTTTGTATTATAAGTATGTTTATATTGTGAACTCGTTCCATATCAAAACAACAAACACCATCATAAATATTCTTATTTTGATGTCTCAGTTTGAAACTCCTGGTGTACACAGCCTTCTGGAAATGAGTATTATTAGAGGAAGAAGCAGTGTCAAACTTTCTCAGAGCAGCATATACTGTGGTCAATAATAATAATAATAATAATAATAATACTCAAAACTAAACAAACGATGATGTGATGAACCAGCGGAAGCACGGTGGGAATTTTCCCAATATGTGCTGAGATCAAACTTCTGATGCAAAGGCAGTGGAAAGTTTTGTGCATCATAATCGCTTCCTCTTCTTGGGAACACACACACACACACACACACACACACACACACACACACACACACACACACACACACACACACACACACACACACACACACACACACACACACACACACACACACACACACACACACACACACACACACACACACACACACACACAGAGACACACTACATATACATACATATATATATATATTATACCTATACATACATATATACACACACATATATGTATAGGTATATGTATATACATATATGTGTTTTTATATATGTATGTATATATATACACACCTATACATGCATATACGGGTATATATATATATATATATATATACAGTATCGGCACACACACGCACACATACATCTGTGTGTGTGTGTGTGTTTGTGTGTTAGCACTTGTTTGGTAGCTCCCATCCCAGCAGCAGCACCAGGTGATATGGCCTGGTACGGAAGGTCACCGCAGTGATGTCACTTCCCCTTCCTCTCCGGATATTCCCAGCATTCTACTGCCAGCAACCGGGAACTCTGGGAACTAAGAGCAGGAAGCCTGGCTCCTTCACATGAGGGAGAGAAGAAGAAGAAGAAGAAGAAGCAGTGGTGAGGTTATACTGTATATCGATAGCACTGAATGACTCCTTTACTGCAAAGCAAAACCATGACAACAACAACAACAACAAACACACAGACTGTGGGGAGAGGAGATGTAGAAGTACACATGACACATGAATGAGGGTATTTTTTGGTGTTTTTCTCTGATTGACATCATGTAAAATACAAGTGAATCCACTGTAAATAGAGAAATGTCTCCCCCTTCTGGCCGGTCCTGCACAATGAAGCTCAGGCTGATGCTGATTTTGTTCACTTGTCGAGTAAATGTCGATACATTTAATTTATTAATTCCTTTCAATGATTGGAGCCGATATCAGCTTACGTAGGGTGATAATGAAATTTTGGGTAAACAATCATTCAAATGACTTAAATTAATATATTCGAAAATGTATTCAACTTATTTTTAAAACAATCACCAAAATGAATAGGAATATATTATTTTTTGTAGTATAAGTTTATTAACCCTGCGTTAAAATGAAACCTCTGGATGTTTTGTTGTGTGAGTTTGTTATAAACTCAAGTCTGTGAGCAAACAATAATAACAGCAGCCAAACAGGTTCATGACTTGTTTTATTGGAGAACTGATTTGTGATTGACCTTCTCATAAACTCTGTCAGCACTGAGACAATTTCAGGCCTTCACTCGTGGGCCGTCTGTGGCGCTGCTGCTGCTGCTTCTTCGCCGCGCTCAGTTTGCCTTCAGGAGACCCTCCTCTGTAAAAGAGCGCAGGGTTAAAGGTGGACGACGTCATTTCCACTTTTGATATTTTGCGTTTCCTGTGCGGCATCTCACCGTCTTTAATCACCCCGCAGAACTCCTCACACTCGCCCTTGCTGTAGAACTTGTTGGCGTTGGCCTGGCAGAAGTCCTGTTTGTACTGAAAGCACATGCCCATGGTGGAGTTAAAGGCCCAGATGGTTGGCTGACCTGTGCAGGGTTGGGGCACCATGGGCAGACGGCACACAGCTGCAGAGACGAGAGCAGAGCAGTGGATTTGGTGTCAGTGATGCGATGTCAAAACATCAATGACGAAGCACAAGCTCAACAGCAAGTGATGGTACACACTGTTTACACATGATTTCTCACCACAATGGGAAAAATAGTAAAAGAGCTTCACTTCTCACCCTCAGTGCGACATCTCTGCAGACAGTCCCTCTCATTTTCAAAGTTGTTATGGTTTCCCATACACCCTCCATACTGAAAGACTTGACAGCTCAAGGAGGAGGAGTTGTAGAAGTAACGCTGGTTGAGCCCAAAACACGGCCCTATGTCTGGTGCTGCTGCACAGGCCTCTACACGGGGAGGAGGAGGAGGAGCGTATGAGGATTGAGAAACAGATCTCTAATCTGACTTTCAACATGTCAGTCAACATACGAGTGAGTTCATCTCATACCAGTGGAATTGAAAAAAGCTGTATCGTCACCGGAACCCTCGTCATCTGCAGGAGCCAAAGACGGCACCACCTGTCGCCTCACCCTCTGTGTGAAGAAGAAACATTCAGTCAGAGATATATAAAACAAAAGCCTAATCTTAATATTAAAGGTCCAGTGTGTAACATTTAGGAGGATTTTATGTTTGCATAAGTGTTTAACTGCTCGCGTGTCAGATTTAGCAACACCTATTGGTGAAGTTACATGTCGCGTTTTCATCTCAACCTTCCATTGCAAGCATGAAGTACAGGACTATTCAATTACAAACTGAGTTGGGCCACATTTTCAAACCAAGAAAGTGCATTAAACATATATTAAAAGAACTAGCAATAAAATTATTTTCGTCAAAAAAAGTGCACAGTATTAGCTATAACTATTTGAAATAAAAATTCTAAATGTTTGTCATTGTGCAAAAAATAAAGTGCTAATTTTGTGGTAATGAAAACACTTTCACCTAAATCGTACACACCGGACATGGTTTGTTATGTGTCACCTAAGAATAAACCTTATATATTATGTATATGTATTCTGTGTATGTATTATGTGTATATGTATATATTTTTTTTTTACATAAGCCACCATTTTGTGCCACCAACCTGCAGTCTCACCATTAGATGGCACTAATTCATGCACACTGGATATTTCAAACCTTTAAAGGTGCATTCTGTAATAAATCTAAAGCAACTGGCCATGAAATCCTCCTAATATGTCACAGAGACTCAGGAATAATGTTCATACAACATATTCAACTCACCACCAACAACAATACAATGAAAATATTTGCATTAAAAAAAAACTTTTGCAGACTGCAAATCATGTTTATATTTTGAAACCATGTTTTGGCATGTGGCGCCACCTACCGCCGTCTACCAATCATTGCAGTCAGTAGAGTCTCAGCTGCCGAGCAACCACGGGTTGCCAGTTATGTCTGAAGACGAAACCTTAAAGACCTCGGTATTTTGAATTTGAGTGTAGTAACTGTTTTTGGCCACATTCTTACATATGGCGCCTTTAAAGAATTACTTTTGCTATTTGTGATGACAGCATCTTATGTTCTGTAACTGCTGTGTTCCTTTTTTAAAATAAAGTGAGTCAGTTACCGGAGGCTCTGGCTGAGTTTCTTCCACCTCTCCGGGAACACAGTCACCTGCGCAGAGATTCAATAAAACAGTTTCAACAAACTCGCACAAGAATTCAAACAAGCTCTTATCTTCCATGAAACTTGGTTTGTGTTGTACAATACTTGACGAAATTATACTTTTAGCAGCCAAAAACAAACAAAACAATGCTAAACCTGTTATTGCTAATGCTAAACCTGTTATAGCTTATGCTAAACCTGTTATAGCTAATGCTAAACCTGTTATAGCTTATGTTAAACCTGTTATAGCTGATGCTAAACCTGTTATAGCTAATGCTAAACCTGTTATAGCTAATGCTAAACCTGTTATAGCTGATGCTGAACCTGTTATAGCTTATGCTAAACCTGTTATAGATAATGCTAAACCTGTTATAGCTAATGCTAAACCTGTTATAGCTAATGCTAAACCTGTTATAGCTAATGCTAAACCTGTTATAGTTTATGCTAAACCTGTTATAGCTAATGCTAAACCTGTTATAACTTATGCTAAACCTGTTATTGCTAATGCTAAACCTGTTATAGCTAATGCTAAACCTGTTATTGCTAATGCTAAACCTGTTATTCTCCTGTTTTCCTTCGACCTAACCTAAGCAGGGAGATTTATGTTTCAAAATAAAGTTCCCTTGTCATTATATAAAGAGTAACACGGACATTTTGGTCTTTTAAAATGAATGTTTCGTGTGCGTCTCGTGTTGCACCTTTGTTCTGATGCAGGATAATTTCATTGTCACTCATCCCCTGCTCTTTGGCCAGAGTCCTGAAGTCGTCCATCACAGTGTCTCTCACGTCCATCGTTCGACCTGAAGTCATTTAAATGAAACGGAGACGTTTCAAGAAGCTTTGAGGTTGGAAGATCTTCTTAAATGCACCAGTAAAGGATCAGTGTGTAGGCTTTCTCTCCACAATCATTCATTCATTCTTTTATTTGAACCACCTCATAATTATCAATTAAAGAAATAAAAATCTAATAGTACTACACTAGTTAATGCAGGTGTTTAAAGTGGCCCAAAATGATAACTTTAATACACACTTTTCATTGAGATTTGATGCTACATAGGGCCACACATAAAAAAAAAAGAATACAAATTATTGATTGAATAATAAAAACAGAAGTGTGAATGAATTAACTAGTTACACTAGTTAATGTTTGTTGAAATGACTGATTACACTGTGTCATCAAATTATTATTAGGGTTATTGTTGTGAATAATATTGATTTCATGACAATGTTAAATCAGATTGCGTGTGTGTGCGCTTGTGCGTCCACTGACTGTAAAGCTTGATTGCGTCGCTCTTGTCCCCGGCTGTGTTGCGTCTCTTCATGATCACGATGGCATACTCATGGTAGTTTGTGTGAACCACGTAGGAGTCGAAGTCGGCACTGCACACTGCAGGGACAGGAGAGGGACACGGGGACAGAGGGACAGAGGGGACAGAGGGACAGAGGGGACAGAGGGACATGTGTCATTATACTATCAAAGCCTCAGAGCAAAGAGACAGAGAGACAGACTTACTTGCACAGTAGGAGAAGAAGCGTCCAGGTGGGTCTGTCATTTGGTATTCGGCTCTCATCTCCCTACATATTCCATTCCTACACACACACACACACCAGAAAACTTGGGGTGAGGTCTCTTATTTAGTCTATTTTAATATTAAAGTTAATTTTAATGGCATTATAATGTGTTCTTGTATGGGTCACTTTGTGAGGACCAACAAACTTACATAAATCTCATATGGTCCTCACATTCTGACACCCCTAAAAATGGCTATTTAAGGGTTAAGACCTGGTTTTAGGGTAAGAATTAGGTTTAGGTTTGGAGCTAGAGAATGCATTATGTCAATAAATGTCCTCGCTATGAACGTTGTGTGTGTGTGTGTGTGTGTGTGTGTGTGTGTGTGTGTGTGTTACAAACCTGAGGACAGTTTTGGTCATGTTGATCGTGTCGTCCACGTCTCCTCGCTCCATCACCACTCTACCGATGCTCGATTTCCCCCTTCCCTTCTGCATGTGAGGGCATCCAGTCGCCACGGCAACATCGTACCATGTTCCCAAAAACTGTACGGAAGCAAAACAAAGCCATTGTTAGCTACCATTTAGAATCATAACAAATACGATTAAAAAAAATTTAAGCGAACCCGGCCCCCCAAACATATTTTTGAAGTGATAAAATAATTATAAACTATATAAGTTTTTTCACCATATTATAAATCTGATATAGTTAATTCAACCTGCAGTTTTGATATCATTTACCTGACTTAAAAAAAAAAAAAAAAAAATTCTATATCATGTCCATACATTGACATAGGTCACAAAAATGTCATATGACACTTGAAATGTAATCGCAAACATTTTTTAATATCAAAAATGACAAGCTAAACACGAGGAGAGAAAAGGAATATGACACATTTTATAGAGAATAATAGACGACAGACGTCAGACACTCACCTGGGTCAGGTTAAAGTTCTCCTGTGTGTTGAAGAGAGGTTCTGAAGGGATCGCGAGTCCCGTTGCGGTCCAGGTCAATCCCAGGACCAGCAGGGGAACCAGAACCACTGCTCTCTGCATGCTGACAGTCCTGTTAGCGCAATATTCTGTGAGACGATTGAGGTTCGACACAGTGAATCCCAGGAAAGGACGACACAGGACATTGACCCCGTCTCATGTGTGCTGTGGCCTCTCTGCGTGTACACACTCCCACAGACGAGTAAAACAAACAAACAAACACAAAAGAGAACAAAGTTCTTTCTCTTCTTTTCCTTCTCTCTCTCTCTCTCTCTCTCTCTCTCTCTCTCTCTCTCTCTCTCTCTCTCTCTCTCTCTCTCTCTCTCTCTCTCTGTGCTCTGAAGCAGCTGACTCCTTAAGCCAGATCAATACAGACTTAACTTCTTAACTAAGCCACAACTACAGGATATTGTAGTGTAGTGTATAGTACCAAATCACAACATACACTGTACATAGTCAGGACGAAACCTTTACATTGGTTCTCAAAGTGCGGCCCGGGGGGGCCAATGGCGGCCCGCAGAAACATTTCTGGTGGCCCGCAATGAATTACAGTTGATCGTTTTAATCCAGGAGGTACTAAGCTTGTTAAATGTTTATTGGACATTACTGGATACATAAGTGTAAACAAAAATACTGGGTATTTACCTGGTTTCTATATGGTGAATTTCAGTGTATTATTGGGTTATAAGCTGGTAATAAGCAGGTAGCTACAGCCCCCAATTACTAGGTATTTACCCAGTAAATATATGGTAACAGAAATGTGTTACTTGGTATTAACCTGTAATTAGAAGGTAAGAACAATGGCCAAAATACTGGGTAATTACCCAGTAAATTATAAAGCGTTATTATATTAATGCTTATATTACTTAACGCTAAACTGTAGAACTAGTCATTAAAATGATTACAAATGGGATTTATTTCTGTTTTTTTTTTCTTTTTCCTTTGGTGGCCCTCAGTCCAATGTTGGGTTCCTAAATTGGCCCTGAGGTATCAAAACTTTGAGAACCCCTGATTTACAACATTATAGAGAGACGAGAAACCCAACAAGTCACACAAAGAGCAAACACTAGGCATCAGTGGAGATAAACAAACTGGAAGAAATCTCTGCCGGACTCAAAGACGTGCGGCCATCTGCCTCGACAGGTTGGGGTGAAAGGAAAAATGGACAACAGAGGAGAGGAAGTTAAGACATGTTTATAGTTAATTATGTTCCCACACAACTATGAGACCTCGTGCAACACGCATTTTTGTTGATGTTTTTGTAAGAAAATTGTCACCGAAGTTTGAAAGTAGAATTGATATTGAATTGATATATTTAAACAAAATAAAATTAATACAGTACATACATTCACAGGAATTGAAATCCTATGTCCTAATGTCCATTGTAGAAGCTTTTTTTAATGTTAGATTTGTAAAAAACTGTAAAAAAAAAGCACTCTCTGGACATTCAAGGATAATGTCAGTTATAGACCATGTTTATGTTGTGAGGTCAAATTTTTGGTACCCAAATTAGTATTTTTTTTGTTGAAAGGATGAATTTAGTGAATTAATGTTTATTTCAAACTTCAGAACAAAAACACATAATCAAACAATTCAACATTGTTCAAAAAAAGAGTATGAAGTACATGCTACTCTTATTCTCTTCTTTTTCAACATAAATTCTAATTAAAATCAGGTGTGTAGGATTTTCTTACAAAATAAAACTACACAATACTGCACCAATATTACTGTACTGTACTCTGTGTCCTTTAATTTAATTATTCATAAAGTCGCTCCACGAAATGCTCTTCAAATGAGTACAAACACAGCCTTCCTCTAAATTCTATTTCCCTCTGAAGTTATAGTAAAAGCTTTTATTTAAAAAAAAAAAGAAAAAAAAAAGAGATAAACTCTTTCTATTTTGTGACTTTGTCCTCTTCCGTGGTCAAATATTAGCACAGTCCTCAGGTGGCACAAAGTGTCTGATTGTGACATTAAAGACACACACACGCCCACAGCTGGTGAATATTTGTTTTTATCACAGACACAGGTGCGTGGACTCATGACGCCATTTTGGTTCCAGGTTCCTGAGACTGAGAAGTGGAATCCGTCTCAACTGGAGGACATTCACCTGAGCAGAAAGCACCACGAAGAGGTAGAATTTTTTAACTTACAGTCAACATTTCATTTGATTAAAACAACAACAACACAAACAAGTACCTTTGATGTGATTCACCACGACGGCGTCATCACTCATTCCATGTTGCCTCGCCAGTGTTTTAAAGTCGTCCAGCACTGACGGCCGGCTCGCGTCCGCGGTTCGACCTGAGGAAGAC
Source organism: Microchirus variegatus (assembly GCF_963457635.1). Lineage (NCBI taxonomy): Eukaryota > Metazoa > Chordata > Actinopteri > Pleuronectiformes > Soleidae > Microchirus > Microchirus variegatus. The sequence continues at coordinate 9,880,709 of NC_139817.1, forward strand.
GTCAGAAAGAAAATCAACCACGCACGCACACAGGTGAGTGAATACGACACGATGATTACCCTCTCACTCACTATAAAGCTTGACTATGCGAGTTACGATTCCTAGCGGTTTCTCCGTGCTCAGCTGGAACAACAGCGCGTAGTCGTCGTAGTCGGTTTGGACCACGTAGGAATCCACGTCTGCTTCAAATTCTGCAGAGAGAGTAAGGGTGAATTCCAATTCCTTGCTTAACCCTCAATCTTAACCCTCAATCTCAAAAATGCGCGCTCCCTCTAGTGCAAGTGCTGTCCCGATTCTCAGAAAAATTAAGTCGAGGGGCAAGTTTAAGGGTTGTATCGCCCTCAATATTGAGATTTTCCGAGACCAAACTTGGGAGGAAGGGCCACCCATAATGCATTGCGTGTTTTCACGTAAGAAAGATGGCGTCGAAAAGCAGCGAAGCGAGTGCGATACAAATGAAGTATTATCTTTGTTAATAGAGATATAAAAATGATGAAAACCATTGTATTATCTTAGTTTAGGCCATTATTATGGATTACTGACGTCATTGTTGCGTAACATTTATTTTTTATTTTACGATCTTTTGTCAATAGCGGGCCGGTGTGCACACGCGATCGTTTGCTATTGTTTACTTTTCAATAAGCCGTGGTGTAAAATAATAATAAATAAATAAATAAATAAATAATCCTGACGTAAATGTGTTCTTCTTCTTCTTTTTTGGAGCTGACAGACTGGACGCAGCTTTCGCGTTATTCTGCCCCCCGCAGTCTGAAGACGTATCTGCATTTAAGGGGTGTCCCATTTCTAAGTGACAAAATAACCCTCAACACTTGGTTTTGAGGACCAGCTAAGATTAAGGGTTGAGCTTGAGGGTTAAGCTTGAGGGTTAAGATAGGAATTGGAATTGGCCCAAAGTGTTTGAAACCTATCTGTATGCATTTTAGTGGAACCTGTGGACAAAACGGTGAGAGACTTACTGGCAACATGGTGGAAGAATCGTCCAGGAGTGTCCGTCAAATTATAATCCACAGATGACGTCTTACAGGAGCCATTCCTGTGCAAACACAAACAACAAAGGTTTAAACACTTGTCAAATGTGTCGCATGGACGCGAGGGATGAGAGTCTCACCTGAAAGTGGTCGACATCAGTGTAAAGTTGCTCCCCGAGGCAACATGGTGCATCTGTAGTGCAAGAATGACGGGGTTTGCCCTCTTACGCTGAAGGTAGTAAGGACAGGTGGAGGCCACTGTCAACTCAAACCACTTCCCCATGAACTGCAGCCGACACAGACACATTTAATTTATATCAACCTTTCAAATGAACAAATGGAGAGAACACTTTGCAGTGAAGTAAAAACAATATTATGGCAATAACGTTGTTATTTAAAGGTCCCATATTATATCCTATTTCTCCAAGTTAAAGGTGCCATATGTAAGAATGTGGCCAAAAACGGTTACTACATTCAAAATTCAAAATACAGAAACCTTTTAGACTTTGTTTTCGGACATAACTGGCAACCCGTGGTTGTATGAATGAGTCATCTTTTTTCACACTTTGAGTGAGGATTTAGGATTTAAAAGATTTAAAAGTTGATTTTGTATAATATGGAACCTTTAACAAGTAACAACTGAAAATGAGTATACTGACATTAAGGATATAATAATTATGTGAATGATCAAATTTTCATGCTGGGAGCATTTAATAAATCTCATTATCTGGATATTAAATAATATGGTATTACTGTAATATCTTCTCCTTATTACCACATTATTATGCTTGTTATTACCAAGCTGAAAATTGTATTGGAAACCATAATATTTCTTCTCTATAACAAATTATAACCATACTTTTACAACGTTGTAGATGCCACATCAACAACAACCTGCTCATTAACGTCCCATCATGTATGGCTTCCAATCCAATCCAACTTTATTTATAAAGCACTTTAAAAAAAAACAGCAGCTGAAACAAAGTGCTGTACATCAGAGATAAATAAAACAAATAAAATATAAAACATGCATGTGACCTAATAGACCTAAGAAAAAACAATGAATCATACAATAAAACAATCAAATACTGCATGATACATTCACAAACTGTGTAGATCAACATCATCATATATGAAGAAAATCACGTGTACAATAAATACAGAGACGTATATCAAAATGTGAACGTTCTTAAACTATTGTGTTTGCGATGAATTTTTTCAAAGCAGAGAGTGGACTGAACTTGGACTGATGCAGAACCTTTTGAGCAACATGCAAAACAAAGCGGATATAGAGCATTAAAATGAACAATGATGAAAAAAATACAATAAAAGAAGCAGGTTTAGATGTAAAAAAAACTAAGAATTAAGAAAATGTGCAGCTAGTTTGACAAATTAAAGTTGGTAAAGCACACATGTACATAAATAAATAAATAAATGAAGGTTGAAACGTCCATGCCTCATGTGAACAGTTACACCTGTTCCTGTTCAAATATGTAAAATGGCTGCTGTGCAAAGCGTGGTGGTGACATCATCAGGTTCTTTGTGGCACAATAAACCACAAAAATACCATTTTAATGCAATCATATTTGCCTCATTTCCGACATGTTGGCTCACATTTTTTGACGGACAGAGAAAGGAAAACAGTGACTATTGGCAATGTGAAGCCAGAAATTCAATTTTCCTTTTTTTTTTTCAATATAAATAAATATATAATTCTGAAACGTGAGTCACTGACCCGGTCCAGATCAAAGTCCTCCTGTATGTGGGTAAGAGTTTCCGTGGCCACATGATGAATCCAGACTGACCCCAGGATCAACAGAGGAACCAGACTCACGACTCTCTTCATCCTGCGTTAACTCAAACACTGAATTCACATGAGTCTCTGTCACTTTACCAACCCCTGCACCACAGCTGCACACCAGGCACAACTCTGTTATATACAATGTAAGGGGGGAAAGAAAACAAACTAAACAAAAAACAACAACAACAACAACAAAAAAACAACCCAGAAATCTAAAAGAGCAAAGTGCTCACCCTATCTTTGTGTCTCTCGAGGTGTGTGTTTATTTATTCAACCAATCAGCAGAGAATCACTGGACTTCAGAATCTGCAGCTAAAACAAACATCCAGTCAATACGTGGCACAATTTAACCGCACACTATTTGTGAGGGGAAAAGGCTGCGAGCGCTGCCTTCATGTTTTCGTTTTAAAAATGTGATGTTTTCTTCTGTAACAGAGGACTCAAGCAACAGGGTGTGGAGAAAAAAAACACATTTTTCAAAATATTAAAGACATCGAAATAGTCTAAATTATGATAAACTTCAGTGATTTTATTTTATTTTGGTGTTGAAGCTTTACTTGTTTAATTCATTAATGCATCAGTACACTTAGTGCTTCACTTTGAATATGAAAGTGCAAATTAATACAAGGCCACTTTTTTGATTTTTCGTCCCTCTAAAAAGGTTAAAAAAACAACAACACAACCATAATTAATGCAATTGATAGTCTTAAATTTGTGGGGGATAATAGTCAATCTAATTCACTTTAGGGCCCCATAAAGACTTGTGCCTGTAGTGCATAACAGATCTGAGACCTTCACACAAACATTTAAGACATGCAGTGAAGTGAAGTCTGCCCCCTGCTGTTCGTAACAGAGTAAGCCCCTGATTTTCACATAAACGTACAAAAGCACCTTTAGTACCTGTAACAAACAAATACACATTAAAGTACTCACACGTCCAAGTGTATACTTCCATTATTTAACCATTTCAGCAGTGTAAATAAAGTAATCCCACTTTCAGCATATAACAAACACTCAAGTAGAGGCTTTGAATAATTTGCTGTTTTATTATTTAAGATACACTTAATTGACCAAAGTGCAGAATTTCAGAGATGCATAATGTGACACATATTTTTACACTGCTATTTAAATGATTAACATTGAGAATAAATTCATGCACACACACGTTTGCACACCATTGGTAGTGAGGACACTCACTCCCGAGCTCCTTACCTCAACAAGTAAAATTTGTTTAAGACTAACCTTTAAACCAAGTCGTAATATCCCAAAAATAAATTTTTAAGGGGTGACAAAATAAGAGGATGTCCTCACTCCCAAAGTTTGACACACTTTTTGGTCCTTACAAATATATATGAACACACACATTAAGTCAATCTGACAGCCCATAGACGGAATATAATACTAAATATGTTAGAATTGTAATAAGACAAAATATGGCATAATTAAATGCTCAATTATAAACATTCAACTTTAAATTACACACACATACACACACTTGGCGTTTCAATTACACATTTCCCTGTTCTTTTAGATTTGTTTTGCATCATGAATATGTTAAATATGTAAATATTATTGCGAAGGATACAACACTTTTACTTTGAAAATCTGAAAAAGCTCATTTTGCCAAACTCGACCCCTAAACTTAACCAGTTCACCAGAAATGTTCTTTTTCATTCACTTATTTATGTATTTATCGTTAACACAATGGAACGATGCAAAAAACAAACAAAAAAAACACAAACACACAAAAAAGAACGTCAGTAAATGTTTCTGCATCTGCTATTTATCGTGTTTTTAGCAGAAAAGAATACAGATTTTCAGAAAGAAATTTCTTTGCAGTTACTTCAGACTATAATGTTGTAGAAGAAGTGGACTGGAACACAGAGACAGCCACTCATGATCATCTCAGGGAGACGTCTGTGAAGGAAGAACAGTTATTTACACTGAAGACTCATCACGCGCTCATGAATCTGCACCAAAGACTCACCTAACGTCCAGATCCAGAGGGGGGACAGTTTACTGTGAGACAGAACCACACATTGTCAAGGAAAACGGCTAAATTTGATCCAGATGTGTTTACACTGTAAACGTACAGGAAGTCATTTTACCTGCTGGAGGCGGAGTCAGAATAGATTCCCTGGAGAAACCACGAGACAACGACAAGGCTCTAAACCGGTTTAATATATCGACCCTGAGTCTCGTAGTACGACCTGCAGATAATCACAGAGACACATGTGGACAGACAGAACAGCCGCAGTGTGTGTTATATTAGTCTACATTTTGTTATGTTGTTTTAGCTTTACTTATTTTTTCATAGGCAAATATAATGTAATAATATATAGAACAAGATGCTCCAGATGCTTAACATCCTGTGTGTGTGTGTGTGTCTTACCGTAAAGTGCCACCTGAGTGTACTCTCTGTTAAAGACCTTGTGTTTGAGAACCATAGCGTATTCACTGTAGTTTGTATCCACCACAGTGATGTCCTTCACCATGTTATGGCCTGACAGAAAGAATAACAAATACAGTACAATACAATTAAAATACTATATATATGAATAGTTACAATATACTATATTTACAGTATTTGCTAAATCAAAATTAACAAAAAACAAAAAATGAAGGACAAAAAAAATGAAAACACATGGAAGGAAATATATATTATAGATACTGTAGTTGTTTACAATGTTAGCTATAACACCAAGTACGAGTTATTGTGCATTTTTTTATATTAAAAAAGGAAAAATAACAATCATAAAATGTATATAATGTGTATATAATATAATATAATTGCGTCAAGAGTCAAACGTCAGCATTATTATCATTCAAAACAAAGCTCATACACTATACATACGTCATATTTCTACTTTACTTTTTTTTTTATTTGTCACAGTAAAGATAATAAATAATAAACATGCATTTCCAAGAAAGATATTCAAAATGTGACTATAACGAGTTAAATGAATGTATAGAATGTAGAATATAGACAGTATGGGCTTGATATTTACAGTATAAACAAAGATTGAAGATGGGATATGTATATATACATATACATATATACACATATATACATATATACACACATATATACATAAACATATATATACACGTATATGTATATTATATATGTATACATACATATACACATATATATACATATACATATATACGTATATACATAAACACATATATACATATATACATACATATACACATATATATATACACATACACATATATATATACACATATATAGCTACACATATATAGCACTGATGTACATGTTTTTTTCTATTTATCTGAGAGAAAGAAGCATAAATAACACTCGAAAAAACCATGCAGACAGTCACATGCACAACTTGTGCATTGTGGCTTTCAGTTGCTCATGAATTGCACAATTTTGTTGCAGGCAAACACACTCAGATACTCACATACTGACGCACAGAAAGTCGAGTCATTACTTTACCAATAGTAATCTCTCTTCTCTTGTTCTCAGTTTATCTCAAAGGTGACGGAGTCAGACTCACGTGTGCTGAAGTAGGTGAACTGTCCAGGAACGCTGGTCTTGTCATACTGGTACGTCTTAACCACACAGCCGAGTGGTCTGAAGAAGAAGAACAACAACAATGTGTCTTTATCTCCTTTAAACCTGTCCATTCGTCTCTCCCTGTCCACACATCACACACAGACACACACTCACGTGGCGTCCCACATGGTGAGGTTAAAGCTGCCATTTGACAGCAGTGAGATGGTGCCCATGGAGGCCCTCAGTTTGTCTCTGTAGGGCACAAAACCTGGAGAATCGTAGGCCAGACCCACACGGTACCATTTCCCTGTAAACTGAACACACACAGACACACAAATAGACAATGTTTTCATCAACATCTGATCATTTATGCATAGGTTACATGTTTGTACATGATTTTCAGGTTTATCTATTCATGGATTCTCAGCCTCAAACCTACTCAAGGTGTAAATATAACTATGTCAGTGTCATGCATACAGTTTCACAACAACCAAGCAGCCATTTATAGCGTGCAGGGACTATTTCCAGCAGCGTTAAGAGGATATTTAAGTATTTAAGGAGGGGTCTGATGTTTGATGTGGGCTGCACTCAAAATAAATAACAGTTTGCGTGTTTATCGTGATGAAGGAACGTGTCAGCCAGTGCAATGATGTGGCTTAGAGGTGATGATGATGATGTTGGTATTTTTATGCAGTTGTGGACTCAATGTGCCTCTATGAAAAGCATATATACATATATATGTGTACATATGTACACATATACACAGACACACACATATACATATATATATATATATATATAGATACACACACACACATACACACACATATATACATACATACACACATATATATATATACACACACACACACACGTGTATATATATATATATATATATATACACACACACACATAAATGTATATATATATACACTCACATACACATATATATATATATATATATATATATATATATATATATATATATATACACACATATATATATATATATACACACATATACACACACATGTATATATATACACACATATACACACACACATATATGTACTGTATATATACACACACATATATGTATATATGTACACATTTTTACATACATATATATATATATATACACGTATACATACGTACACGCACGCACAAGATGTTAAGCATCTGGAGCATCTTGTTCTATATATTATTATATTTGCCTATGAAAAAATAAATCAAGCTAAAATAACATAACAAAATGTAGACTAATATAACATTTATTGTATTTAGGTAACATGTATGTGTACTTTACAACACTAGAGCCGTGTTACTACCATGTTGTTTTCCCCACAAGCAGTTCCTCACATCTGTAAAAACGCTTTCTAAAACCACACTGGATAAGGAGTGAGAATGTTGAATTAACGTTTATCTGCCACTGCATGTAGATAAAGAGCCGATGTGGGAATCAGCAGGTGCAGACAATGAAAACAACAACCAAAAAACCCCACTAAGACATGGCCAACATGTAAGGTTGAGTGATATTCGGGCTTCATTCACACCAGATTGGCTGGTAAATGTCTGAGAATCATCATCAACATTGTTGCTGCTCAAATCAGCGACAGGAAACGAGTGAATATGTTCCCGATTTTCATGGATTCACTTGTTCATGAGTGTTTTGGATCATGGCCTTAAATCCATGATTGTTTGTTTTGTGTCACCAGCTTAAAAGTCGCTCTCAAACACACACACAAACTTTGTGTTTTTTACATCTTAGTGAGGACACTCAGACATAATACATTCCCCTAACCCCTTACCCTAACAATTAAGTGTCTTATCCTAACACCAAAACCTCTTAACCTTGACAAAATATCCCCACAGATAAATTTGCTTTTTTTGGACCTTATAAAGATATAAATACACAGAATACACAGTGAATGTGTGTGTGTCTGCGAGTGCATCTTACCCTCTGCGGGTTGAAATCTCTCTGTGGCTTCACATCTGCCCGTACCATCATCACGCACATCACCATGACAACGGCGACCACCGCGGTCCTCATGGCTGCAGGGGGGGAGGTGGGGGGGGGAGACAAATGAAGTGTCGTGATGCGCCGCGCCGAAGAGGTTGAGCGAGGGTATGTGACCTGAGCCTGAAGTGAACTGTAGTTGACAGACGACAGGTACAGAGTGGCAAGACCTGAGGCAATGTTTGTCTTTTGCCCTGATCCACCCACATGGTCGTCAGCCAATCAGCAGCATCTGTGAACAGTGGCCAAGTGTTGAAGATGTGTGGTTTTTTTTTTTCAAAGAAGCCAGACTTAGACTTCTTCGCTTCCCCCCCCCAAAAAAGTACAGGAATATGTCATGTGTGTGTGTGGTTTATGAGCATCAGCTGAGGCTCGTTTGGTTCTCACTGGTTTTCACAACATACAGTAAAACTGCAGAGTTTAGATCTGCAACTGCACTTGTGTTCACGATGCGACTAAAGTGTATTTAAAGCTGCAGTATGTAACTTTGTAGCTGTTGATGTTATTATTCTGTCTTTGTGAACAGACATCATGTTATATCAGTTGAATGCTGCATCGTTTATCTGAAAACAGGCTTTGACAGGCAATACTATCAGACCTGACTTAAGCCTGTCCCACACTAGAGGATGAATGGCCAGATTTTGGAATCCAGAATCTGTTTTTTTTTTTTGACCAGATCAGATCAGTACACTTGTTTAGAACCGTAACTTGTTCAAGTCAAGTCGATTCTGCACCCAGTTTTTTTTCATTTTTCAGCTATTAAGTGACGTTGACAGTCACTGTTTATATTCTGAAATCATGTTAAATCACATGAGTTTCTGTGAGATCCCAAATTCCTGGAATCTGGTTCTGCATCTTGACGGAATAGTCTTGTCTGTGCTTTCTCAGGATTAGAACATGGAAAATCAGTTACAAAGTTTTTTTTTTTTTTAAAAAGTCAGATTAGAAAATCCTATAGTGTGGATGGGACAGGCATTTGTGGTTGCACCTGCAGTGCAGGGGTGGGTGGGGACAAATCTGAAGACAAGAACAGGGTAGAATTCTCGTCTAAACCTTTTTGCGGTGACTTCTTTTGTGTTTTAAATCATACGCCAACATGTCTACTTTAATAATAATAATAGTAGTAGTCTTCTATTGGACGATACCATCTGTCAATCTCATGTTCTATTGAAGAAGACCCAAAACTAGTGATTGAGACCATTAACCTCTTGGGTGATGAGAGGTTAATGGTCTCAACTGATGTTGTAAATCATGAGAAAAAGGCTAATTTCTCCCTTAGACCTCCATTCAAAGTTGAGTGGTCTATGGTACGGACATAAAACAAATGACTTCCCGTTTAAACACCACTGTACTTTAGGATTATGATATAAAGGAATATGCGGTACACTTTTAAAATATAAATTCTTAAGGCAGAAGTTATTATTCAATATGACTAAGTCATAATACACAAGAGGACATTTAACGCTGGTCAACGTGTAAGTGCTACTTTTATTTAAGTATTTAAACAATAGGAATATCACATATTTTATTTATTAGTTTTTAAAGAAGTTATAGAGAGTCACGAGGACGTCCCATTGTCTTGTTTTTGTGTGGAAATGATTTTGACATGAGGGGAAAACCATGACCTCTTCCACAGAAGAGAATGCTGATCATGATTATAACAAACATTACTCATAACCTCATTTTTTTTTAGGCTCAAGAAGCAATACTTTAGTTTTGTTTTCACTTCTCATTTCATTTTCCCAGCAAGTCCACACACAAATAATCCGTTTGTCCTCCTGTTGGTTAAAAGACACAAATCGAATAACGTGGTTTAATATCAAATGAGTTCTTCCGAGGCTTCCTGGACATCGGTTTGACTGTGTCAATATTAAAAAAAGAGGCCAACAGTGAGGAGAGTCAATGAACATACAGAGCATTACGATCAATGTTTAAAGTGGGTTTGAAAGCGAGGTGAGTTTATGGGACACAAGATCAAACCACTCAGCTTTTCAGAAGAGTTGTGAGTCGACTTCTGTTTGAGTTTCTTCAAAAAGATTAGCTTACAACAAATTAAATGTCCCCCAAAAAAAACCAAACATGTGTTTTTCTTCAACTTCCAGCTGTTAAAATATGTACCAAATGTCCAAAGTCAGTATTTTTTACCAATTTTCTGTGATTTTTTGAATTTCAGAAATTGAATCAAACAGCAGAGTAATAATTGTACAGAGTATTTACCCAGAATGTCTCTCACAGAAAGTCTAATATAACCCAAAGTGAACCGACTAACCAAAGATTTGCTGCAATGATGCAACAGCAGCCTTTTAGGGTAAATGGGCCATGTTGTTCTCCGACTGTTGTTCTCTGAAGTAAAGGAAAATAATAGAGTGTCACAACAATCAGAGCCGCAGTGAACAATTGAAATAGTTTTTTTTTATTAATAATAACGATGAAATCATTTTCCATTTGCAGCACTGATTTTATCTCATTTTCTTGAAATGCATGATGTATACAGCTAGCCTTCTGTGGACAAGAGGAACATCAGTGTGTACACACACACTTAGTAAACCTCACAGACCTCCACTACACACACACACACACACACACACACACACACACACACACACACACACACACACACACAGGCAGACTTGCTTTCTTGTATAGACCTTTTTGACATTTCCGAGGACTTTGACAGCGAGAGAAAGAGGAAAAAAGCAGGTTGAATAATGTTGATCGGCGACATGAGAGACAAACACACACACACACACAATGTGCAATAATCCTTTCACACATTATTACAAACTTCACTCTGCCCTTAGGAATAATCTCATTTTTGATTACAAGTCTTCTTTTTTTTTTTTAATTCATGGACTTGCCCGTTCACTTTGGAGCACAACTATTCAGCTAAAGACACCATCTTGTGATAATTAGGGGACCTGGTATCTGTCAAATAATAACGTAAATAAAGCACAGATTACCTGGTAAATTATAATTTGTTTGACAGGAAATTTATCGCAAAAAAAAAAGCTAAAGATGAGAACTTGAGTCATTGTGACCGATTATAACAATCATGTCAATAGACACATTTAATCGTTATTCTTTGTTGGGATTAGGAAAACATTCCACATTTTGGAAAATAAAAATCACGTGAGATACATACACTTCTATTCATAGTTGAATATAATTATTTCACTCATAATCCAATGACTGCAAGAGACACCAAGTACACTTGACCTCAACTTTCTCTAGCTTGCCTTGAGTCAGTTTTGGTGAAAGTACAGCGCCCCCCTCTGGTCAAACTCTCTCTCTCCACTCCCACAGACCCTTCACTCCCTGCAGGCCTTCAAGCTGCTTCACACACACACACTCTTTACTGACCTACAGTGTCCAGGTCTGGTCAACATTTACAACCAAATAAATTCACAAATTACTGGCTATTTTTCTTGTGCAATAATAAAAAAAAAAGAGACAGAAAACAAAAACACAAAAAACAATTGGTGATCTGATTGTCTTCCACTCGTGCACAAATCCCCTTTTACACCAAAGTCACAACGCTGCAATTTCTCACACAAACACATAACAGTGAAACAATCAAAATCATAATTAACAGTTACTCAAAAATAATAACAATAATAATTTAATTCCATAAAAAAAAGGAAAAAGTAAATCTTATTCAGAGTGCTCTAATGTGGGGCTGTTTAGTCATGCGCCCCCTGGTGGTCCGGGTATAACAAGCGTAACCCCTCAGAAGCATCATAACAGCCAAACTGCATACCCTTCTCTCTCCCTCTCTCTCTATATATATATAAAACAACACTTTACAAAATCTTCATCATCGGTCACTCGTTTTGCTTTTCAGACATTCATGATAATTCACACTCGTCATTAAAAGAACACGTGACTCTGAACTACAAACAGGGAGCAGGGATGAACGTCAGTTTGGATAAACACACACGAACGGAAGCAGTCAAGGTCGACTGTGTTCGTCAGTCAGTGCAAACTAAAGGGAAGCGTTATTGAGAATCAGTCTCGTGTGATGAAAACTTATAGTCCTCTAATTGACTGACAGTCTTCATATTGACAGTCGCCAACAACCTGCAACTGCTGTACTGGTGAATGACGTAGGATGGAATCACTTGTAAAAGGGTATGGAAAAAGACAAGAAAATGGCAAACACGCATCTGAAAAAGAGCCATTTCTGAACTTGCAGTTGGAGAACAATCCCAAGAGTTGACATAAGAACCACAAGCAAAACACCTCTAAAAGAATCACCTCAATCAATTAGGATTTTTTTTCTCACCATTGTGTGAATCAACAACAGGAGCACACTCGCACAGCAAGAGGAAGCAGACAGACAGACAGTACAGTACAGTAGTACCTGACGGGGGACAGACAGGATCCTGGCATCGCTTGCCTCCTTGAACGGATGGAGGCCAACGGCCAGAAGAAGAAGACAAGATGGAGAACAGAGGGAAGAGATGATTAAATGGAGAGAGGACTAAACATGGTTGGCAGAAGATGGAGGCTTTCAGTAAGTGCTGAGCAGTGACTCAGCTGAAAGGTAATTTCGGGGGGAGAAACAAATGCTTATCAAATGAAGACAGCAGGTTACAGTGAGGACTATGACTGCAACAATAACCGATGAATCCCTTATTATTTTCACAATTGAGTGATTTTCAGATTTTAGCTTTGGACAGGAAACTAAATATCTTTGGTTCGTGGACAAAGAGAATACATTTATTTATTATTATTTTTCAACAAATTGATCATTTGTGAGAATAACAAGTAGGAGTGAGGACTGGCTGATGCTATGATTGTTTGTCCTGATGCTGCGACTCTTGCCTAGCGACACGTCGACGCTTAACGGATGACGAAGGAAACCGGGTAAACTCTGAGCTCTGCCAGGCGTGCGAGGCTACTCTCGACCGAACACATGGACACAAACACATGAGATTATGACAGACATGAGCTCAGTGAGCAGCAAACATCACGAGAAACCAAGTGTGGGCCAGGGCCTGTGAATCTGGGAGGTGAACTCACAGTAAAGGCACAGTGCTCTGATGACAGTGACGGAAACATAAGACAAGACAATTTATGACATTTCACATGTCCTCTTCTTCTACCGCTCTTCTTCTTTATTTTTTTTGATGCACCCTCTGCGTTACAACGTCCCTCTACTCCCTGCCTTTGAATCTTTGGATCGTTCGGCTTTCCCGATTCTGGCAGAACATCAGTCTATAGCAACAGGATACTGTTAAAAACACGAGTGCTTGCCCATGAGGCGATTCAGTGCTACTCTCTGTTCAGTCAAGTCTTCATAGGATTCAGAAGAATATTCACTCACACACACACACACACCCAACAACTTCATTTTTTTTTTTAACGACAAAACCTGCACAATACAGCCACGGATGATACTGCACCTCAGCTCAGCAAGTGAACAGCGCTGTGTCTTGAAATGGAAAAGGCCCAGTGTTTTTAGCCCAGGGTTGAATGAGTCAGATTTACTTTACTTTGTGTTTTGAGCAGCTGATATAACATGAAAGCAGCAGCAGGGGCTGGGTATCGAACTTTAATACTTCTGCGGTATCAGTCAACTATCACCGAAATATCAAAGGTGTCAACATTTGACAAACGGAGCACCCGATTGGCTGTGTGATCTGGAGGAGCGCAGGTGGTTTACGGCCACAGATGGAGCTCATTCCTCAAAGAAGAAAAGGAGGAAATATGGGGCATAAAAATTCACATTTTTGTTGAAGAATCAGCATCAAAGTTACTGATATCGATACCGTGACAATTCTTCTATTTTCAATACCCAGTCTGGAACAGCAGCTTCATTTACGAGGACTCCCAATAGCGAGCGATACACATAATACGCAAAATAAATACCCTGATACATTCGGACTAGAAATAACGAGAAAAGCTTTTACAATATAAATTAAACTAAAAGTGTTCACATTTTCTTAAATATGTAAACAAAGACTACAACTTAAATATATTTGGTGTAATGCAGACATATTTTAAAACGCAAAACTGTTTGTTTTATATCAGCTCTTATATATGTGTGCGTGTGTTGATGTTTATTGCACGGCTGGAGCCCGGAGCCCTATTGCACTTCAGTAGAGAAATCAGCTTCAACCACTGGTCTAAATCGAACTCTGTAGCCGTTGGTTGCATGTCAAAGGCTTTCTGAAGCAGTTCACATTTCATATACCCCCCCCCAGGACATCAGGAGGTTCAAGGGGGGAAAAAACTTCAGATAAATGGGAAAAAAGGTGTAGTTATCACAGGTTTGTACCTGCTGGCTAATTGTGCAGGTGAAGTCGACGATTACAGGCTGCAGTCTTTCACAAAACAACCTTAACTAAAATAACAATGAGAGAGAGAAAAAGTGTGTTAAGGTCCTTGTGGGTCTCTCCTCTGTCCCACAAACTGTACATACTCAAATCACGTTCCCCTTTATCCTCCATAAAGTCCGTCTATAGTTTCAGGTTTTGACATTCCAGATGCCAGACAGCCTGCTTCTCCTCAAACCCCCCCCACCCTCTCTGGTGATGTCCACCCAGCCGCAGGAAATCATCTGGTGTGATGGACCACGATGAAGACGTCAGGGGCTGCTCGTGAGACCTGGTTACCGAGTTGTTGCCTCTCTGTGTTTGCTGAGGTAGCGAGAGAAAGTTGCCAGGGAGATTTCAGGTGGGGATGAGTAAAATGGTGTTGCGTGTGTGTGTGCATTAGAGTAAGTTTGCTTTAGGGATCAACGGGCTATCTGGCGTGTGTGTGTATGTGTTGGCATTTGAATGTGTGCACAGAACGAGTATGGCTATCACTGTATGCGTATTATTTTTTAATATGTGTGTGGAGTAGAGTATATGAGGGACCGGGTTGTGCATTCAAGGTTTCCTGCTCTTACAATTTTCCCCCTTCTCGCTCTGCATGTTTTTGTGTGTGCGAGTGTCCGTGTGTGCATGTGTAGATCTAGTGGTTCAGCCATCGGCATCACAATTTGTGTTTCCCTGACAGTATCGAGCGATAAAACGTTTCGTCCAGCTGCACGTAGCGCCCTCTGCTGGAATCCAGGAAGTAGAGTCTGTCCGATGTGGCGCTCGGGTCAAAGCCGTCTCTACGCAAGTCTGTCTTCTGAAACTTAAATGTTCCTGGAAAAAAGCAGACACATTAATAAAGATGGTGCTTTTTTCAATACAAAAAAAACCACACCACTGTACAGTCAACACTGTAAAATACTTTGCAGTAACTTGTTTCATGTCATATTTATTGAAAGGATTCTACATCAAGGACATGATCATGTGATATACTGGAATTCCAAAGGGCTCAGTACCTGTCTTGTTGACCTCTGGGAGAAAGCGAAGGAAAACGGGTCTGGCGTACGGAGGAAGCGCCTTCTCCATGTCCTTCACCAACTTCTCCAGGTCTGAGGTGTGAGACGGATCGGCGACGGCTGCCATTCCAGCCTTTCCCTCTGCTCCTGTGTGGACAGAAACAGACACGTCAGATGATTAACTCTGTGGACCACGGATGTTCATAGGTTGGTGAACATCCTCTAGCAGATGAGACCTGCCTGTCTATTATTATTTTCTCATATGTTAGATGGGCAGTTGTTCCATATATGGGAAACTGTGACTTGATTGTCACCGATTGACCAAAATAGCCCCCCCCCCTTGTCTAATCTGATGAAATCAACTGTCGTGGCATCTGTTATTTCTGTCACTCACACTGCAAAGCCTCATTCACAGCTGCCTGTTTTATATGTGAATTGTAGAATTGACTTATGTCACAATAGCTTGAAAAATAAGCAAAGATAGAATGGCTGTGATTTAGAGTTGTTTTTTTTAAAAGATTGATATTATATATAGTTGATGAACTGCTGAACGCAGCCAACAAAAAGAGGCAGTGACAAATTAAGCATGTTTCAAGTGTGAAGGAGAGTATGAGTCAGGAAGGCTGCACATTAGAGAGCTAAACAATTTTATTCTGATTGTTACCTGGCACATCCACGCCATACACGACCACATCCTTCATGTCTAGGAGCCTGCTGAGTGTCCCCTCAACCTCTGTTGTCGAGACGTTCTCTCCTTTCCAGCGGAAAGTGTCCCCTGTGCGGTCCTTGAAATACATGTGACCATGCTTGTCCATGATCAGCACATCACCTGGTGAGAGAGGAGGCAAAAGATCACATTCATTTTTTTCTTCTTCCAATCAGCAGAGAAAACAGCCAGTAAAGTGCATGTTTGCATGAGTAACTAACCAGAGAGATAGGCACTGTCTCCCTTCTTGAAAACACTGTGAGCAATCTTCTTGCTGGTTGCTGATTGGTTGACATAACCATCAAACCTCCTAAGAGGGTCATTCTGAATGATCCTGCCGACAAGCTGGCCAGGCTCGCCTAAAAGGAGAGACGGAGAGGAAAAAAGACAGACAAGAAGAGAAGCGTGAAAGATCAGAGTGTGTTATGAATGTATGAATGGCAGTTATGACATTTTAAATGTATTTTCTTTTTTTTTTTTAAAATCATGCTATAATGTGACAAAGCAAAATGAAAAAACACATGCACTCAGCCAAGATCAAACACAAACAAACGATAGACTGTATTTCAAAAAAAATGGACATCGTCTTACAGTTTTGCAGGTTGAGGAGTACACAGAAGTTAATGTATATTAACACAATATATACACAGTTTATAACATCAGTAAATATTTCTCTGAGGAGTTAATGGTTTCCATTTCTAGTTTATGATCTTCTTCAGTTTAATATGATGACATTTAGAGTAAAATAGATGATAAATCAGGGTACATATGAGTGGACATCAGTGTGATTGACAGCTGATATTGTCCAATAGGAGCCAGGTTCTTATGGGTGATGGCAATACTGGTTGCCACTTGGTACAAAAACATTTACATGTACTCTTTTTTTTAAAAAACGCATTATTTAACTGTAATTCAAACATTTGATTGGTGTTAACATACCAGGTTTACAAGGAATGCAAACGCCGTCAGGTCCCCTAATGAGTTCCATGGTTTCTTCATCAACCCTCACCAGTCTGATAGGGTAGACATATGGTAAAATCTGACTGTTGAAGCCACACGCTCCAATCTAGAATACAGAAAAACATGGCATCATTGGGGGGTGTTGTGTTAATGAGAAGCTACCTGAACTAAGAGAGGAACACAATAAAAGAACATACAGGGAACATTTAGATGTTCACTTGAGTGGCAGATGTCTTCAGGTGTCAGATAAACTACTCTGAAGTCTGTGCAGAACATGTTCCCACCTTGTTATCAAAGTTGCCCAGGCTGCAGTTGCACTCTGTCGCTCCATAAAACTCTGCAATCTGCGGGATGTTGAAGCGGTTCATGAACTCTTCCCATATGGACTGACGAAGGCCGTTACCCAGTGCCATGCGCACGCGATGCTGCTGCTCCGTGTCGCGAACTGGCTGGTTGAGCAGGTATCTGCAGATCTCACCAATGTACTGCACAATCTGGAGGACAGTGACATTTTTTTTTATTTATATTAGAAGCAGGTCATCTCTATGAAGGCTGTCATTTTGGACCACCATGTTTTTAAACTGACAAACGAATCATCCTTGGAATAATGATATCTGGAGGCTTCCATCTAACGAGTGAGCGATATTTAGCTGCAATATGCAACTTCACCAAAAGATGTCGCTACATCCTACACACTGTACCTTTAACGCTTTCAATTGCTCTTACTGCGACAGGATATACAGTGATTCTTCAACTCTGTGCGTCCACATTGAGCTACTCAATAAGTAAATGTGTGGCAGGGGAGAGTAAATTACACTTTGCTTACAGTGCAGTTGTATTTGACACAGTCGTCCCAGAAACGTGAGGCAGAGAACTTCTTTCTGATGACTACGGTCATGCCGTGTATAAGACACTGGCCCACTCCCACAATGTTTCCTGTGGACAGAGAAATGGAAGCCATTAGGGGTTGTAAAGTTAAAATATACAGTACACAAATATTATAGATATTATAGCAACAGGTGTGATGGATTTAATTTGTTACTACCACACTGAGGAAGAGTAGTATAGTAATAATTCTTGTGTAGCTCTTCTGAGGGAATGTGATCACACCTCAAGACGAGCCAACAACAAGGCCCACTCTGTGAGCTCAACATACACAGCTGAGTTGTACACAATGTGGAGAAATGAAATCAACACATGCTTCAGTCACAGAGTGGATTAATACCTTGACATTGTTTTGGTGTGACAGGTAAAGTGTGTTCAGTGTGGTTATAACTTTACCTGCAGAGTGGTAGAGTGGAAGGCAATCGTACAGCACATCGTCTGACGTCATCCTAAAGCCATAATAAACCAAAGCTGCCATGCGGTAGTACCTGAAAACAAGGAAAGTTTGAGGCAGGAGACAAGAGATGAAAGTAAGTATACCTCAAACCATATTCTCTACCACCAGTAGTTGTACTATACAACAAAGCTGCACAGATCAACAAAAGAGAGCAGCTGCAGTTCCTGTGCGTCTGTTCAATAGCTGCAGGGCTTCTTCCTACCTGCTGTGCACAACAATAGCGGCTTTAGGCATCCCAGTGGTTCCTGATGTGTAGATGTAAAACAGGCGATCTGAAACAGAGAGCACACACATAGAACTCATATTAACAATAAAATCACAATAGGACTGGTTTTCTGTCCAAGTGTGTAAGTAGTAGCTTTTGGTAAACCTGTTTGAATAGAGTGTTCATACACCTCTTCTAAGATTCAAGCACTTTCAGGCCCTTACAGGTGTAGTAAATTAATATTTATAGAAATGCATACTGTACATACT
Organism: Microchirus variegatus; assembly: GCF_963457635.1. Taxonomy (NCBI): domain Eukaryota; kingdom Metazoa; phylum Chordata; class Actinopteri; order Pleuronectiformes; family Soleidae; genus Microchirus; species Microchirus variegatus. Next base: position 9,899,845 of record NC_139817.1, read on the forward strand.
GAGAATGATCATTTAATTTTTTGAAACCACATCAAAAGAGATGTGGCTATGATATAATTAAACAATATCATAGTTTATAAATGGGAAAACTGACTTTTTATAATGCAACATAAAGGGGGGGGGGCTACATTTATTGTCTGTTGTTTTACAGCAGTTGACACCTGTTATCTTGCGTCATTACAACTTCCTTCTTTTGTCATATACTCATCTCTCCTACAGTAGACTTACAGTAATTCTGACTGTAAGGTAATAAGATCAAGCAAAAACAGGAGCTAACAGGGAATCCCACACTCAGATGTAAACACATTTCTGTCACATGCAATGGAGAGATTACTGGTATCACAGTGGTCTTGTGTTTGGATTTTTACTCTACTTTATGCACTTGCACATACTTAATCTAATTAAACCACAACATACAGCTGCCTCAGGGCAGCAGCACTTGAAATGCTCACTACACTTTAATTACATCTGAATGTGACCCGTCAGTTCTAATCCTGATGCATTTTGTTTGCAATCTGTCCAGATTGGGAGGGGAAACGCTTTGTTAAACATGAACATGACCAAAGGTCACAGGATTTATTGCTGCACCTGCCTGTAAGCGCCATGCAGTGCTGATGTGTCCTTTAGCACATTGCTAAACCTTGATTGATTCAATATTCTGAATCAGACCTCACTGATTAGCTGGTTGATGCATCATTTTCATAATTAACAAAACACAGATGACAAAAAACCTTTTCTGAACAGGGATTCTAATGTGTTGTAAAGATTATGCAGCCACTGAGGAGATTTCATTGGGATTCATTTCATAGTCCCTTTGACCTGTATAGTGTACATGGGTACTCATATATTCTCTAGTAAGGCATTATATGCGATTCTAAACAGAAAATCCTTTCCTTTCTCTCGAAATTTCCACCGGGCGCATTACAGCAGCGGAACGTCAGTGGCGCGGTCGCCGTTGCTGATCGCCTCCATTCTAATCAATGTGAGCATTTCCACCGGGCGCTGCAGCGGAACGTCTCAGCAGCGTCCCAGAAGTGGCTCGCCACACCGCAACGATATCGATAGGTGGCAGTTCTATTTTTGCTGTTGCCTTTGCTGAGTCACGTCAAGCTCAACGTTCCAGAGCAGAAAACAATTCCGCCCCCCTTTCAAAATAAAACACAATACGCAGGTCATATAGCCTATCGCAACTTCACATCAATATTACGTCGTAACCGGTGCTACCAGATCAACTCTCAATTGATCAGAGGGTCTCTGAGAGTCATAATGTATGACGAGAGATTGTTGAAGTGGCGAAACATAAATCACAGTTCTTCCACGTCTGAGAATGAAAGAAGCTGTGTTGTTTCGTTATCTGTCGCGGGATCTCACAAACTTGCGTCTGTTCAGGATTATCGCATGTTCATCAGTGAATACCGCTGGGCTGCCGTAACGCAGAGGACGGTGCAAAACCGCGCCACTGACGTTCCGCTGCTGTAACGCGCCTGGTGGAAATCCTCAAGACAATGGCAGCCTACTTGAAGAACTCTCTCAGTGTTAAAATATGGTACCAAGTCACCAAAAGCACTGAAAACATCGCTTCTCACCTGTGAAGCCACGCAGGGGTCGGCTGGGCAGGTGAGACGGGGCACTGGGCAGCAGGGTCTCTAGGCACTCCGTTCCCTGTGGGACTCGTTTCGGATCCCAGTCTCCAGAGCAGAACATCTGCACCTTCTTCCCCATTGAACTGTGGATCTCAGAAACGGCTTTGAAAGGGAGACAAACACATTAAAGCAAATTAGATTATTTCATTGTCAGCGTCTGCAGGAAGACTCCATGTTTGTGTATCAGTACAGTATGTGAAGTTAAAAGCATCGAGTCAGTGCTAATGCTACCGACTTGGAAATTGCTTTCTCAGTTGCCAAATGGCTGCATTTTTAATTACTTAAAGGCACGACAGTTTGAGGACTGTTCCATCAATCCCAGGATAGTTGCCAACACCACAGTGCTGTGTCAGCACAGGAGAATGGTCTGGTCTGGCCACACCCATTATTACTCTGCTATTTGGGGGGGGGGAAGGGCTCTTGCTTGCTTGTGTATCTTCAACCAATCACTTTTATCTTGGGTGGTGCTACATCCAGGATGCAGTGATGGGGCCTGTACAAAATACTGTTAACAGTGTATAATTTGTGAGCACAACTCGTCAAATGGTTCCAAAAAAGACATACGAGAACGTTAGCAGGACAAGATGTCCACAGTCATACATTCAAAGAGTCTGAATAATCCCAGGGTGACCATCTTAACCCATGATGATATATATATATAAAAAAACCGCCAATTTATGCTCAACCACTGCAGTTAGGTGCTGCGGTTTTATAGCATTAGTGCTTCCAAAGTCTATGTGATACAATACACAATCCAGGTGAGTAGATCGAACATATTATCACATAAAATTTGATTTAAAATCAGATAAGTCATTTTAATTTGACGGCTAAATAGAAATAACTGACCACTACACAGTGGACAAATGATGTGATCATCTGGGCTTTTGCAGTTTCTGTGATATCCTTTTCACTTTGTATACAGTTTACAGTTGAATATCATACTGTACATATTGTTGCTGTAGGTCAATCCATCTTTCGCTTTATATGCCCCTTATCCTTCTCAGCTTATCACTTATCAGTCTACTTAGACCTTGGCCACTGCAGATTGACGATGGAGACATTTCTCCACTTCCCACCCATCAGCCATTTAAAGCTCCATGGACTGATATTAAAGAGACACCTCCTTGAAAACCCATTTGTCTTTTATGACCTCTGTTGCGGTCTCGCTGCACCACTCAACTCACTCATCACAGCGGAAGCAGAGCAACACTCATCAGTATACAGACTGTAAACCCCCTCTGAGACAAACTTCAGAGTTGCAGCTATTTACGTGACGATATTACGAACACAGCAAATAAAATCTGTCTGTCACATATCCTTAAGATAGTTTTCCAATGTCAGACTCCACACATCTCCCTCGCTCGCTCTCACCGTCCGTCAGCTCTGAACCAAACACCACAGCCTTGGCATTGGAGATGGTGACACAGTGGACCAAGGCCTCCAGTCTTAAATTGAAGTTGATGAGAGCGGCCTCTACTCCAATCTTGGCCATTCCCAGCCACAGACCCACGTACTGGGACCGGTTCTCCATGAAGAGAGCCACCACATCACCCTCCTGAAGAGGGAAAACACAAACAGAGGGACTGTCATTAACTGATGGTTCACTGATATAAAACTTGAAATAATTTGGGTTTAGATTAACAGAACACAACAGACAAAACTTATGAAATTTTACATGAAATATAAACATGACAAGAATAATGAGATAAGTAAGAAATATGACAAACAAATCCAATGTAGCTGCTAAGACGTATTGCAGGTGATAAACCACTTATTTTTACCATTTATTGGTTAAAATAAGGTTATTCCGATAAATTGGCAGTCATTTTTAAAGATCAACCAAAACCAGGTATGTGCACTGAAAACATTCTTAAATATGGCACAGAAGTCTATTTTTCTTTTAGGAAATTTTTTATTTTCTTAACCGACCTTGAAACCCCGCTTTAGCAGCAGGTTTGCCACTCTGTTGGAATACTCGTCCAACTGTCGGAAGGTCCACTTCTCGTCCGTCCCCTCGAAGATGAGTGCCGTTTTGTCCCCGTGGCGGCGCACTGTCTCTGCAAAGATCTTGGGAATTGTGTTCTTCTCTTTGACATGTCGCCTGACATTCATCTTCACTCGCAATAACACACCTGCCGCACTAAGGGAAGGGAAACACACATTTAATTAAAACAGAATGATAATCTAACGCTTTTTTTTTTGTTTTTAATCTATTCAACTCCCTGTAGTGTGGGAACATTTTTAAAAATGTAAAAACGATTATAACAATAATGACTTGGTAGGTCCAAAGGGCAATCACTCACTCTCTTCATTTATGGGCATTAAATAAATACAGAAATCATAAAATAGAATGAGCGCGCCCAGCTATTGCATGGCAACACTGTGGTGGTGTATTCATTTCATATTGATGATCTGGCACTGTACAAATAAAACTGAACTGACCTGATATTTGGGCATGATAACCATATCTTATTGTTGCATGGCTTTTTCATTATCTGTGCGATATGCAATCATTTTACCGAGCTACATTTTACACATGAAAGCTTCCATATTCTATGATGGATACATTTGACAAGTTATTGTTTCTTTATACAGCAATGCAAAACAAATGTCTGAGAACCAAGCGACAAAGTTACAATCGCCAGCATTTGTGGTGCTTTTACTATGTGTGCAGTGGTTTATTGTGCAAAGTCATTAAGATGTGAATCACAGTGTGTCTAACGCTGTACACACCTGAGCCTCGTCACTGACTACACATGACAAAAGTAAGAATTTATGAGTCATTGAGATAACAGTGTTCTGCTCTGACAAAGACAGTGTTAAAAATTCACTTCATCTGAGAACCACATACTATTATAGTTTGTGGTATTGGAAGCTAAGTATAACTGGGAGGTGGAAGTGTCGTTAGTAGTCAGTCTTAGATGTTTGTCATTGCAAACCTCAGTTTATGCATATTCTTATGCAATGTGTTAAAGAAAAGCACAAAACACCATTGGTTAAGTCACTCTCATGAAGAGGTCATAAAAATTATCTTTCACAATTTCCTGTTTTACCACAACTGGAACTTATTGAGGACACTAGGAAGTTAATCACGAACAAATTACCATGGCAACCTCCAACTGTAAATACTAGCTTCAGGAAAGAGTGGTAGAGGGTAAAATAGGATTGGAAAAGAGCAAACTGAAGTAACTATTTCAGGCTTCCTGCCATGTCGCATAGTTCTAAAACATGCACAACAGGAATACGCAGCTGTTTACCACCAATATCTGGGGCCTGTTGAGCGAGCGCCTTAGGTCGCGAGGCACTACGGTCATTAAGTTCTTAAAAAGCTGGTTTTAAAGATTTCCCTTTTGCATTATTGCACAGATTGCTAACAAAAGGTTTTTCCTACGGACAAAACTGCAAGAAAAAATTAACTCAGACATTATTCCAAAACTGCCACAGTAATAAATTATCATTCTGATTTATAGCGAACTCCAAGTGGCCTTAGCAAAGATGTGAAATATTTGAATGGACCCATTCTGATTTTTTCATTAACTAATGCATTATAGGGTTAATATTCTTTATTTGTCAAAAACAATTTGTCTTTGAAAGAGCCAACATGACAGATTTGTATCCAAGTTCTTCTGTCCAAAGTCTTATTGACAACATTCATGTAACTTTATAGTGATAAAGAGGGTTTCATTTCTATATAGTTCATTGAATGTGGGTTTTTCTACTACCAAAGAAAATACAATCTTAGTCGTTATTTAACTTGAGAACCACGGCTCTGAAGTACAGAGCAAAAAAAGTCACTGTTAAATTACATACACACTGCAAAGTATTTTGGCTGACAATGGCTGTGACAGCAAGACTTCACTGGTAGAACAGCAATCTAGGAGTGAACTACTAGTTATGACTTTTCTGTAGGTTTGACTGTTCATCATTATCACACAATATTAAACTCGCTTACTGTAAGTCTCTGCCAATCGTTTTGGCAAAAATCTGCAGGAAGCTCCATCCTCCGCTCCCGAGGTAGAAGATCAGGATGGCCGGAATAACCTGGAACCAAGGCAAGCCCACCAGCAGCCTCAGCACAAACAGCAGGGCTGTGCAGCACCCTAATCGCATCATCCTGAAAGAACAGACACGTTTCAATGGTTACAGGCTGCAGACTGTTGCTACTAGCAATCACAAGACATTTTAGACCAAACACGCAGTCAGTGGGAGAAAGTTCAAATGTGGTTTTGGTCGACAATCAAAAGCAACATTTCTCAAATCTGCTTCTTCAGTCGTATCTTGTGAACATTGTGTTTCAACCTCCTGCAACATCAACATCAAGGTCACAAAGAATCCTCTCTCCTACGCTCTGACCAACTGGTATTAGTTATTTAACCTGTACGCTGTTAACAAGGCTGTTGATGTCACTAATTAATTAGTGCTTGCACCTGCTGTACCAGCAGTTGTTAAAGACGTTGGAGTCACCTGAGATCATTGTTTATGGAATCCCGTGACAACAAGTGTAAATGACAGGAGTAGAGAGTGATTTTTTTAAGTCATTCAGTCAGTCAGTCAGAAATGAAGAGGACTCTTGGATGACAGGTGAAAGATGGGCAACCAAGTGCAGCGGCCCTAAATTTAACCCCTAATGAGATAATATAGCACAGTCCAATGAATCAGCGCTGAATACAATTATTATTGTGTGTTCCAGTCTTTCATGAAATTTGTAACGGGCCATAATAACACAGAAATGACAGAAATAAATACATGACAGTTGGGATATAGCCCACAGCCGCAGTGACCTTTGTCAAAACCTAAAAGCCTTTTTGTGACAGCTAAGTACAACAGAGCAGAAAACAGCTTGTGTTGACACTGGTGTTCAGTGCCACCTGATAGCCAGGAAGATGATCCTACGCCAGTAAAAGATTTACATTGCTTATTATCTATTCATTGGCCTCCTTAGAAAAAGAAAAAAAAAAACAATGAAGGGTTTTTGTGTGTACGATTATGAGACGAGGAACAGGGTCATTTAGGGGGGGAAAAAAATAGGTCTGCACAAAATGTATTGTCTTTGCAATGTCCACACAAAGTAGAGAACTGCTTCAACTGCTATAAATGGAGACTGCTCCTTATGCTAGTTCTGTTTGGACAAGTACTTTCCAAAAAGGTAAACTATTGAGTGTTATAATTTTAGCTTAGCACACTACAATTAAACCCCCCTCATAGAAATGAGAATAATTACAATTTGCTATGCAATTAATTTCAATTAATAATTGAATTTGTTTCTCCATAGGCTACGCACTGTAGACGCACCTAAGTAGAAAGACAATAACACTGTAAACTTTAGGGCTGAATCTGGTGAAACTATACACATACCAATACAACGTATTGCGATATTTTGGAACCCTATAAGCAATGTAGCTTATAGTATCATTACCCCATCCCTTTAAAAATTATACTATTAGGGCTGGATCAAAATATCGATTTGGTGATATGTCGTCGTCCATCCTCATGCAATACGATAATCGATACGCCAGGGCAAATATTAATAAAGTAATAAGTCCCTAACGCTACTTGGTGTCCCCTTGAAAAGAATGAGGGAAACTTGGGCAGAAGTTACCTGGACAAAGAAGAGGATGTTTCCTGCACTTTTAACCTTTCACGGACATTTTGTTTTCTTAAGTCAAACAGATATTGCGATGTATCACTATGTGATTGTCCTGGTTATCACAAGATCGTCGTATCGTGATATTTTTTGATATCGTGGAACCATGTATCGTGCACTGTATGGTACCCTGTGATTCCCACCCCTATATATTATGTAAAAAAAACTCCCACAATAAAATGATGTCATATGCAGAAATAATATAAAAAATATAATCTCAGTCAGTCAGATGTCAACTAGTAATCAGAGGCTTAAATATAAAGCCAATCCACTGAAACAGGATGCAGTATCATCATATTGCAATATTTCAGAGGTTCTGCTTTCTTGAGTATTTGTTAATTTGGCCCTTGTGATTCCGAATATGCAGCCTTATCAAACGGCATTTTCAAGAAAGGGATGATAAGACACTACTACTACTACACTATGTGCTCCTCCTCATCCCAGCATGTGGTTGTAATGGTGATGAAAAATACCAATAAAATAACTGTGCTGCTATTTAAACCGACGCCATGTGTGGATTCAATTACTTAAATCCAAAGCATCTACATTATCATTATGGATTGTGACAAACGTTAGGGGAAGGAAATGCAGGCAGCAGCTGCAAAAAAAGGGCTTCATCATCCGTTGCTGCTGCTGCTACCCGGAAATTTAAAAGGCGCGTAGCATCATATTGCGGTACATAATGGGGAAAAATCAGAAAGAGGCTCTACCCACTGCTGCTTTGACGACACCATGTGCGCTCGCCTCTCAGACAGATGGGCCTTCAACAGCAATAACCCGGGCTGGCACAATATTCACCGTGCTAACCCGATCTGGATTCCCGTTAACAGGCGCGCCTGGGACGCAAAGATGCGCAGCTCATTTCGCGCATCAGCTTATGAACGAGGAAACGTGAGGGGGGGGGGGCGGTGTGACAACATCAGCAACCTCTATCCGGACGATGCTGAAAGATCCTGCTCAATGTTCACATTAATGACCGAACATAAACCAAGAGATGATGAACGTGCCCACACACACACACATACAGCTACAGAGCAGTCAGTCAGGTCCAGCGCGCACAAGGTTGACAAAGGACAGGAGACATTGTTGGGGCTAGCAAATGATCAGCACACTTCAAGTCGATCTTTCCGGGCTGTGATGGGTTTTTTTTATGCGTACATACCTCGCACTTGTCTCACACCGTTACAGCATGAAGATGCGTAGAAATCCCTGACGTGAAAACTCGCTGTGTGCGTTTCCACCTTGATCGGCTTAAGAGCTAGCCTGACCGCCACCTCCGCTGCTCTGGCTTTGACAGGGAGTCTCTCACAGAAACGCACAGCGACAGACGCACGCACCGGGATCCTCTATCCTGGTGTTAATACCACACTGCTGCTGCCGCGGCCGGTGCTGCTGCTGCTGCTGCTGCTGCTCGTCTTCTCTCCTCTCCTCCGGAGGATCTGGAGTCAGTTCGTCCCGACTGCGAGCGTCGCCTCTGACACTATGATCATCGTCCGTTCATTTGTCACAACCACTTATATGATTTCGGTGATCATCGCCGCCGATATCCTCGCTAGCAAGCCTGATTCAAATGACCTTATAATTTTCTTAGCTGCGCCCGCCCACCACCGTCAACGTAGCATCAGTGTATGAGGAATAAGTGCTGACGGACGGGTGCGTGCGCCAATAGATGACTGCCATTTATTTACATGCCCCATCCGGCTGGGGCGGGGTTTGCGGCACTGGTGAAGAGGAAATGCGGCGCGGCCCTGCCTGTGAGCCTCCGTTTACATGTGTCTACAGGAGACAGCAGTTTCCATCCAGCAGCAGGGACGAGGTCCTGCCTGACGCGGAACCATGTGGCGTAAAACGAGCCCTCCCTCCGAGTCCGCCTCACCTCATCCATTCATTATAATGTCAACAAAAAGGAGACCCCAGGAATGGGGAAGGACGCGGCTTCACACAATAGACGAGACTCCATTCCCTCTTGTGCCTTGTTGGTCAAGACGTTCAGTAAATATTAGCAGCCAGCCTGCTAGTTTGCACTGAAACCAAATGCCACATCTAATGATTCATTGGATGATTTCCGCAGTTCTTTAGGTGAAATCCTGCAGTTGTATTTTCCCAAGAGTCACAAATACTGCAACTAACCATTGTTTGCATGAACGCACACCTTTCTAAATATCACACATTGGATCTTTAAGAAGCTGGGTGGTTTTATTTAAAACACATCTGTACTTTACTCGAGTACGTTACTCAATGTTTAAAGGGAGTTTTTCCACTTTTACTGGAGTAATATTTTAAATGAGGTATCTCAACTTTTACTCAAGTATGTGGTTTGTGTACTTTGTCCACCACTGTTAATATAATAGTCATTTCATAAAGGTTTAATCCTTGCAAAGTGCATATACTTCAGTGGAAGGCAGGACAATGTGCTTTTTCCCCCCCATCATAAAAGCGTGACAACAACAGGTCACTGAAAACATTATGTAACCATAAAATGTTATAAGTTGCATCCTATAGAAATGGCTGAAGGTCACTACTGCTGGTGCTCAAGTTATCAGTGACAGTTCATTTATTGCGCGCCTCATATATCAAACACTCTCATAGAGCAACTCCTTACAGTGCATGTAATCCATTTCAAATTGTTGTCCCCATGATAGTGGAGTGTAATCAGATCAAAAACATGTTGCACTTTTTATTATTTTACCACAATAAAACACACTATGTGAGATGGCAAACGATAGATAAGCAATACAAAGATTAGGATAAGAAAATAGGATGAGCTTTGACCTACAAATGTGAGATTAAAGTGCACATACACATTTCTTGCATTTCCAGCAGGGTTAGGGGGTTGTCGGCCAGAAAAGGGCACACCCACCTACATCATGCCACTTTTTTTTTGCATTCTCTCTGCAGAATATATACATCTCAGGCCAATACTTTATAAATTAAATTCTAGGGAGTTCTGAATACTTAAGATTATAAATGACCTTATAACTATCAAAACAAATGATGCTGTGTCTCAGAAGCATCTACAGAGTGTTACAAATTAAATACATGAACAAACAAGTGCAACCATAAGAAATACAAACACCTCCATAGTGGAAACAACAGCTCACCAAGTAATTTGAGGAGTATGAAAGTTAGTTAGCTTTGTGTTTTTTGACATGGCATGTCCTCCAGTCACAGGATACGAAAACAGCATTTCTGTCACTGAAAGCTTCAGTTCATCAGTAAGGCCTTTTCAACCTGTTGTCGAGTTCTACATGAGATTTTCATGTAACGTACTAGAGAGCACTCTCCATTCCAGTGAGTGTAGAACAAGCCTTTACTAAGATGTTTAAAAAAGGTAAAGTGTGTCTTTTGCGTGTGCTGGAGAGTCATTAACAACAGCAATTTAAAGGAGGGCCTCATGTTTGTGCTCAATGTTGTTATCCAAAAAAACAGAATTTAAACTTTTACTGAAGGAGAAAGTTCAAGTCAATTCACCTCCTCCAATCACACCATAAGCCATAAAGCATTTGTTTTTGTTTTTTTAAATCATAAACATCCCTCCTCCTTGGTCCCATTCTCACCACTGTTTTCTCAATGTTTTTCCTCAGTCATCCAGTTCCAGTCCAAAGTGGCTGTAGACGTCTTGTGTAGTGGTCCCCCTCAGAGCAGCTGCAAGACACAGCAAAGAGGGGGGGTTAGGTCCTTTTCTACACACTGCGTGTTCAACTTCCTCTTGTCTACTTTTCAAACACTCCTCAAAACACTACCCAGGCCTGATCATAGTATTTACAGCACGACTCTGTACATGGTTAAATTATTCATACAGCAGCTCCACAGCTCTGAAGAAAAACAACAGAGCTCTAATTTGACCTCCACTCAAATGCTATTTTCTTCTCATCTTACAAATATTAAATCATCTTTTCTTCAGCCATGTGTTAAGATTATTTACCATCTAATACGACTGATAAATGATCCCCGCTAGCAAAAACTCACCCTCTTTGATTCATGCAAATCCAAGCTATGCTAAGTCTTGCTGGCCTGGCCCCTTATACAAAGAACTATTTGTTTTCCCATATATACGTTGTACATACACAGTAGACCGTGCATATCTAGTATGCAAGTGGTTTTTCATGGAATTCTCCCTTGAGCACAATAATTATGTTGGATCTGTCATCACTGACATTTTACAAATGTCACTTCAGTTAAGAAAGTGTTGTGTATGGATAGTAAATGACAACTTTAAGAGCCTGAAGTGTCAAATTTATGAATGAAATATTATCACCTCTAGCAACTGTCAAGTGTGAAGACTGCCAGGTGACTTAATGATTAAAGAGGGCAAAATAAGTAAAGGGCAAATTGATTGTGACAGACACTCAAATGTTGTATAAACAGCTGTGAACCTGAATATTTGACATACTTTAAGCAAAAAAAGGGCAGCTCTCTATGACAATGACCTTAACCCTGACCGACAGATGGACAGACAGACATGGTGAAAGACAAAGGGACAGTTGTGTTCAAAGGGTATTGCAGGGCATCTCCACTTGTCCCCTGTCTCACTCCACAGCCAGCCCACTGACCACCTCCCTCTCAGCATAACGGCATACAGTACAACACAGCGACTCAGTGTTTAAGTGAAGACTCTTTGTGAAAGTGTGTGTAAAAGAGAGAGAGAGAGAGTCAGGGAGCAGGGAGTGTGGGTAAAGAGAGGATGCATGTATTTGTGTTAAACAGTGTGTAAATGCGTTTGTGTATCCATGTGTCTACATGACAGACAGAGATTGCAATTGTGAGTGCGTCTAAAAGTGATGCCATGTGAAAGACTGTCATTGTGTCAGAGGGGAAAAGCCATCTCCATTCACCAAGAGGACATTAGTTATCATCCTGACTCTTCACTGTACTGGAGGAAATTTTAGAGAGAGAGAGAGAGACCGCTTTTAACTCACACTACACTTTTAAAATACTGGCTTATCCAGTTTTTCTGCACATATGTGAGCATAAGTGATACTAGAGCATACCAGCAGCAGCATCTGTATGTCAAAGTAGGGTAAAAGTCATGTTTGTAGGCACAGATGAGAGTAACTTTCCAAACAATAGGAGGGGGCAAACTTAACACTTAATCAACCTTATGCAGCTCATGTGCACAAATAGACACTTGCAACACTCACTTACATATTGCAGTCTACTGCATTATGAGGCAGTGACACAAGCTATGATAAATGTTTTAGGGGAGAGGTCAAATGTTGTCAGAACACAGTGCTGATAATATCATCCATTAGGATATGGAAGGATTTCATTGGGGTGGTGCATTTCAACAGAAAGAGATGGGTGGGAAACTAAATATTACCCAGCTGACCAAAATAAGCGTGACACTACGGCCACTGATCATTGTCTCTGATGTACTTATCTTATGAAATTGAATATTCAACAGCCAGGCCAATACAATTTAAATATATCAAACCCGTAACTAGTGGTTTAAGATTTTAAGTAAATACTTGGGCTTTCTTTTCAATTTTAATAAGTAGACAAACACACCACTCTGGTGCCCTCTAGTGGCAAACTGTGAAAACTTCATCAATATAGGTGCAGCCTAATGTGACTGAGCCAGGTTCAGAAGAGTTCCTTTCCTTATATTTGCTTAAGCCCTCAAATGATACTCTTAACTATAACATTTAAAGATTACCAAACTACCATGGACCAAGGCAACAATATGATCATGTGTGAATCTGATGTTTAATTTGTTTTGAAGGGGACCTACTGAGATGCATTTCAGTAACATGGTCACATTTTTTTTCCTTCTACATCAACATTTCACCATTAAAAGACATATTGTCATGTGTCTCATCTATCATCTAGTCTTCTCAGGGTTCAAACTGCCTGACAATAAGTGAGCAAAGAAGAGTAAGCATGAGTCATGTAGACATGACAGCGCTCATTCAGCTGACAGTTTTGGTTATCTGTCATCTTGCAACATTCACTTTTCTGTACTATGCAGAGCTTTCAAAGATATTGCTTAAAATAAGTCATCACTGCTATTGGGCAACTGTCATGGCTACAAAAATGCTATTGAAGATATTGCAAGCCTAATAGTATTGGGGCCTGGGGGCCACAACAGGTGCCACTATATACTGGCGAATATGAAAGTTCATACTCTATCAGATTGCTTTGAATGCCTTTATGCGCTTTTTGGACTGCAATTTCATGTATAAATTAAAGACTTTCTTCAGAATTGTTGAGAACTCTGAAAAGTCCAACTATTCAAGTTATTATCATACCTATACGTCCCAGGAGTGATTGTCCGATGTCTTTGATGTCATTGTATTCATGTAACATATCAATGTGACGCTCCAGCTCCTCCACTCTGTATCCCCTGGAGAAACATACACATATCTGGTCTCACACAAAAGCACATCACAACAATAACTCAGATAGAGACACATGCACACACACATCTACAGAAGAGGCAAAACAGATTCATAATTACAAAACTACATCCAGAAAATATATTTCCTGTGTATTATTTAAAGAGCTCTTTATTTTCTCACATCCCTTCATTCTAAACCAAACTATCAGGATTGCATGCTTAAGCCCAACACTTCAAACTGCACTTGTAGAAATGTAGTGAGACAAACATACACAGCTGTACTCACTCAGATTCCAGCTGCGCTATCTCTGTGTCCAGCTGCTCTCTTCTCCTCTCAAGCTCTGCCACCTCCTCTGCGCTACTTTTTGCACTTTCGGACACTTGAATCTGTGAGGTACAGAACTGTGATGATGAAATGCACATGACATGGCTCTACACCAAATGTGTGTTACAGAAAGAGAAAGGGATATGCTTACCGGTGATTTAAACTTGGAGTGTATCTTCTTGAACTTTGAAAATGGAGTTCTGAAGGAAACAGGAGAGCATGGAGTTGTTTAATACAGATGTTTCATGATATAGTGTTGACATATTAACAGGCTAAAAGTGTGTTTTATTAAATATTTTGAGGGTGCAGGCTTTGAAGTGAAAAGAGCATCGATAAGAGTGCTTTGAGTTGTAAATAAGAACTCTGGAACGTATAGGGCAGCATTACACATCACAGTGCACAGCTAGCAATAAATATTATTATTACAAGAAAAAAATATTAGATTAAGGTAGTGCTGTTGGAAACAAATTTGCATTCTCTTACAGTGTACAGCAATACCTCAAACCTTACACAACAAAAGCTTGGTGTTCATTTTCTCAACAATGGCTGATCATTTTTATATTTGCAGAAGAGATTATGGTCATTTTTGCTTTGATGTTCATCTACATGTAACATTTTGTTAACTTCGCGGGATATGGGATTATATTGACACTGTAGGGAATTGAGCAGTCTTGGCTCTCTAAAATCTTTCTCTATTCAAGCCATGGTTAAATGGTTGAACAGGTTAAATAAAAAAATAAATAAAAAAACACAGTCTTGGGGGTGAAAGGGAAGATAACAACAGAGGATAGTCTTCAGTGCTCAGGAGAGCTGTAGTCAAAGATTGACCAACAGTAACAAGAAAAGATATAGGGAATGCAATCTATGATATGCAGCGCTTAACAAATTTATTAGACATTTCATACAAACAGAAACATAAAACACACTTTTCATAATTGCCAATGCTGTTAATTTAGGGAAGCCATGGCTGTGAAAGGTAGTCTAATACATTTGTTAGGATACACTGCATATAACTCCACATATCATTCTGTGAATAAACCCATGAGGAAACTACAATAAATAAATGCAACGCTTGACCAACATCACAGACAAGTTACAGTACATAGCAATGGAAGTGCCATTTGTCAAATATCGATACTACAGAGCAATATCACCATTCGTATCTAATGTTAGTTAGCTAGCTAGCTGGCTTGATAGACTAACGATAGAGCTAATGGTGATATGACAGAGCAATATCAGCACTCGTCTCTAATGTTAGCTAGCTGGCTTGATAGGCTAACGATAGAGCTAATGGTGATATTACCTTTTCAGCGCCGCTTTCTTCAGGTCACTCCCCTCCGGCGTTGAATTCGGACAATTATTAGCAGTAGAGTTCGTTTCAGTCAGCTGCTCTGTGTTCATGCTGCCTTAAATTCGACGGAACTGTGTGTTATTATCTGTCAGTTTCGTTGAGCAGAGAGCGCAACATATGAGGAGCATTAGGACGTTTGTAACTCGCGCCCTGACGGCAAAACAGACTGACGCTGGAATTTGATTGGTTCGTGAAACCAAGAGGCGGGACTCGGGGTAGTTTTGGTTACCATAGTAACGACGGCGTGAAAATGGCGACCAAGACGCGTTCACGGCTCTTATTTGTATCTACCTGGAAATGGTACTGTGAGCAGATTCTATCAATGAAATAAAATAAAAATAAAAATGTGACAAAAGAGGGATAACCTTCATATTTTAATATATCTACTAGAAAAAAACAACATTAAATTCGAGAGCGTATATATATTTTTTATTATTATTATTATTGTTATTATTATTATTATTATTTTCCACACAAATCAGAGAAACGAAACTCCTTACGTTACAGAATACTATGTCTAGGACAACTGTTGCTACTGGCCACCAGATGGTGACAAAGCATTGCTTAAGTTGATGTCTTTATTTTTGTCCTCATCTCATCTCTCTCTCTCTCTTAATTGCCTCTCTCAGCACTTACAGACTATATCTCTTTCACCCTCTGTCTGAAACAACCCACACACTTCATGACTGAGACGAATATTGCATAATCAGAGAGTGATATTGTTGCATGTGCTAAACTGAACGGAGGCCACTGTGGACTGCTCACCCACCAAGCTGCTTCTCTGGCCTTTCAGTGCCACCAATGCTCCAAATTTAATCAGTGGTGGATTAGCAAAGCAAAAGGTCATGTTCAATCCACAAACACATTCACACTGACACACATATATTTGCATTGCATATGGGGACTAGATTTATTCTAGAATGGTCCACTGCACAAGCACCAAAGGAAGACGAACACCAGAAGAAGATTTAGCCCTTTAACGCCAGAAATGGACGGCATGGGTGGGTGAGAGAGAGAAGAGATTCATATGGAGAAGGTGAAGAATGAAAAGAAAGGGTATCAGGAGGAGTTGATGTTGGTGTTTGGAGGATATAAAATCTAGTCCATTCTTGATTTATGTCCTCAGGATTCATTGCTTATTTATTAGTGGTTATACAGAGACAGAGAGGGAAGGGAATGAAAAATTCAAACAGGAGGCAAGGCCTTTTTTTCTCCTTTTAGAAATCCAAAGATTATGCACACTTGGCCGTAATAGCTCCTGCTCGCAGTTGCGAGTGTTAGAGAAATGTGCCTAACGGAGCACTGAGTGTGGCCTCCGGAATGGCTGTTGTTTTGTTAATTAGGCATGTATAGTGTACAACATGTCACTAACAATTAAGTGCACAGACATTCAGCACTTTTAGTGCTAACATTTTTTCAGACAAGGTCTTAATTTCCAGACGACCTTCATCGACAAGAAACATTGATTGTGTTTCTCAACAAATCAACATTATTTTATTTTCAAAAACAGGCCAAATCGAATCTAAAAGGCCCTGTTTACTGTTTGAATTTGAGTTTAAAAAGCAAGCACAAGTGCCATCAGGAACAGGAAAACTGAGCAGGGGGGAGAGCGAGGACATGGTGGACAAGTGGAAGGAACAGGACAGAAGGGTGAAACAGCGGGACAATAAGAGGAAAGGAGGAGCTGGGATATAGGAAGCTTTTGTTTGTAATATTTGCTGGAAAGCTCACGTCTATCCTGTTCATAATTCAGTGAGTCCCAGCTGCTTATCTGTGCTGCATCTAAATTCTACTGCTGGGGAATTATGGCCATGGAACCATAAAACAGACACACACACATACATACACAACGTCATAGGGTGGGGGAGGAATAGCAGAGGATGGATGGAAGGAGAGAGATGCAGTGGACAGAGAGTGAGTGCATTGCTACAGCGTGAGGAGGATGATTCAAAGCATGTCATAAAATGTCAATACACCTCCAAAAGGCCATTGCTACGAGCTCTGCTTACACTGGAGGTGATTACGCTGCTAAATAATTCATTTAGCCTGAGCAAGTGCTTATTCGCACAAATAATATGCAACAAACACTTTATACCAACAAATACAGTAATGTCTTGCTGTTCCCTTTTAGGATGCCTAAGAGTCTTGTTAAGATTTGATGGAGAGATGGCATGCACTATACCTCCCACCTTTTCACCTCTCTGCAAAGATCAGAACAGTACTGATGCACATCAACAGGTGTTTACCTGCGATTCCAGCTGAGCTGACTCAAGCTGAGGTGAAGTCTTCTTCTCCCTCTTTAGAATTTTCACAAATTCAAAGGTGCAAGTACACAAACGCAGGATTCAAAAAGGCACCGGCACTTTCCTGAAAGTCACACTTCAGTGTCACCTTCAAGAGTCTTACTATTATATGCATGTAAGCGACGACGTCTGCGCCGCGAGCACAAATAAACACATTTCAAGGCAATTTGTCTCGTGGGTGGAAATGCGAGGGTGACACTGATTTCCCGGGTTACTGTACTTGCGATTCGTGTGTAGAAATAAGTGGGGAGTTTGAATATCTGCATCAAAGGGAATCCATCATAATGTGAAAGGGTTTTGACGTCTCTCCGGCAGCGCTGTTGTATTAATGCCATCATAAAATGGCTATTCATGTCTCTGCCGGAGAGGCATCGGTTTAATATCGGCTCCCCTACGCCTCCATCTGTCTGTGGTATGTGCTATTTCTCATTTATTAGCTGTGACTCATCCTTCTAATAACTACCCCCATTTCCTCTCTCTGAAATAGTTTTCAGTGGTTGTTTATTTATTTGTTTTTTCTATTGTCTTGTAAATAGCCTCTTCTACTCTAACTCAATCAGTTTTAATGTCATAATCAAACCTTCCTCCATTTCCACCTCTTTAAGTCTTCTTGTGCCGGTGATATTTCATTGTGACCATCACTTGTGTTGTGGTGACAATGAATGTGTCACCTCTGTTAGGGGCTGGTTTATCGTCACACTTCAGAGGCCCATTCTTGCTGCTTTTAATGCTTCCTCATATAATTAAACACATTTTGCCGTCATGACTCTCACCTAATTGCCTCTGGGACGAGGCAGAGGCTCCACTGTTCTTTTTCTTCTTCTTGTTTCCTTCTCTGACATGTTTACACCAGGAACAACCTACAGAATACAACATTCGGCAGCTAAAATAACAGCATTTTCTCTCTCTTAACAGGTTTATTAGCTTTACCACATTGCCAGCATCAAACAAAAGCAGAATCATATTGAGACAAAACAAAATTATCATATTCAAGACTGTATGGGAAATGGTCTATGGAAACATTCACACCACCCTGTATTCATGCGTGTGTTTAGCATCTTACAAAACAAGATAAACAAAGATGCACCATGCTTTCTGTGTGTGAGTGGATGGTTGTTTGTCTCCATGTGGCCCTTTGATGGACTGGTGACCCCTCTGTCTGCTGGGATTGGCACCAACGGCCCCCCTGCGACCCTCATGTGGAGGAAGACGATGGATGGATGATTTTATTTGGCAGCCAGCAGATCCTGCACAATTCTAGTCATAAGAAAAACTCCACTGATAAACATCATCAACACCATTTTAAAGATGCATTATGTAATAAATCGAAAGCAACTGGACATAAAATCCTCCTAATATGTCACAGAGATTCAGGAATAATGTCCATATAACAAACTGAACTCACCAACAACAACAGTACAGCCAAAATATTTGCATTAAAAAAAATATTTTGCAGACTGCAAATCATGTTTTGGCATGTGGCGCCACCTACCGCCGTCTATCAATCATTGCAGTCAGTAGAGTCTCAGCTGCAGAGCAACCACGGGTTGCCAGTTACGTCAGAAAAGGAAACCTAAAAGACCTCGGTAGTTTGAATTTGAGTGTAGTAACCGTTTTTTGGCCACTATGTAAAACGTATTTTCAAACACCTTCATTCGGTTTAGGCGAGATTATGAGCGACGACAGAACAGCGCAACGGAATTTTCACACCATTTTATTAGCAACAATGTGTCCGTTAGTTATACATTAGAAACAAGGAACATTTCTGCTGTACTGTACTGAGTCTGAAAAAAACCAACTAGCTCATTAAAATAAAGCAAGTAATTCAAATACTTTAAGATAAAAGCAACACGTCATTTGAATATACACTCGTAATAATAATTGGAATAATATTTCTCTCGTCATTATTTATGGCACTACAATTCCTGTGCATCTGTCACATGGTTTCAGTTTCAAAAAGAAGGAAAGCATAGCACTGAGGAACTAACTAGTGTGTGTTCATGTGTGTGAGTGTGTACCTAGTATATATGCAGAAAAGCACAAAAAACATAAAACAAAGCCAGTTACTGTTTCACTCTTCGGGGGGAAATAAATGAGCATGTTAAAAATAAACAGAGATAGAGAGAGAAGAGGAGGACATTTACCATCCATGTGGGATGGTGGGGGTGGGATGGTGTCCAAGAAGGGCAATCCAATCAGCTCCAAACTCCTCACACAGCCGCCAGAAAATAATTCCATTCATAAAAATGTGTGTCCCATGTCCATAAAACACCAGTCACAATATCAGGTCTCCAACCCAGGCCGCGGTCTGCCAAGTGTAGGGGGAGAAATGTACCAAGAATGAGTCCTTTATAGCAAAATATAAAACATTCCTCCGTCCTCAGAGAGAGAGAGAGAGAGAACTGAGAGCGACAGAGAGAGACTGCAGTGTATGCCCTGACCTGTTAACTATTGTGTCTTTAGAGGTGAATTCATCCTTAACCCACGAATCCAGATATCAACAAATTGGAGAGTGCAGTGAAACGTCCACAAACGGAAACATCAGTCTATAATGAACTGAAGATGAATCGTAAATTTAAAAGTGTTGCCATTCAAGTTTCTTTTGTGTTACATCACTTATCTGTTCAAAGAAAAAACAACCCTTAAATGTGTTGTTAGAAACCGACTCAAGAGTCTTTGTGTTGACATGAATATTCAGGGTATGAAAACATTACCTTTACAATTCGGCCCGTACAGTAATTGTTTATTGCTGCCCACCACTGGGTTTGGCGTACTTTGGGGTTTACAGACTGTGTTTAATTGTATGGAAGAATGATTCTATCCTATCAATTCATACACACACACACACATGCATACCTTCAGGCACACATGCATGCAAGCACACACACAAATTGGGCACAAATACAAGAATCCAACCTCCTTTGGCACCTACAATCCACTCCACAATCTTACTGTACTGTCGAGTAAAATCCTCTATATTCACGTTGTGTTGTCAGCAGGAGCTCAAAGGAACTCAATCAAATTTCAGACTTCTACGAAAGGACGTGGAAAACACTTCATCTTCAATGAGCCCTTTAGGTCTTAAAATATTATGGCCTTTAAATCTACCTAAAATATCTGTGGCAGCTAAAACATGAAGTTCTCTTCCGTCCACCCACTCGTAGTGAGCGGTAATCCATATAATCTGTGGATGGAGGAATAATACAGATCATTCCATCACACAGGAGAAAAACATCGGACGTCTCCTAATCATGTTTTGTTTGTAGCAGCTAAGGCAGGAGATGAAATCCCTGCCGATTATGTCGTTCTGACATAGCAGGGTTTTGTCTTTTCCGTGTGGAGCAGGGTCCAGGGGAAGTAGGGGGAGACACAAATTCCATTCTTGTTTAAAAAAACAAAAAAAAACAAAGTTGAAAACAATTTCATGTTATTCTCTAAGTCATATTATATAAGTGTAAGGTCCTGGACCTGAGCATAGTACCTTTGAAAATGCTATCCTGAGAGCCATCTGAGTCCTCCACTCTGCAAGAGGTGACCAGAAGTATGAGACTAGACTAGATTAAGCAACATCGGACTGGACTAAACTGGTCAAGAAGACAAAAAACAAAGTCTGACTCAAGTCCAGTCCAACTTAGGCTTTTTCCATGCCATTTATAAACGAAACCTACACCGAGCTAAACATCAGTGCTGATGCTACAGCTGCGCGTGAACATGTCCCTCATGGTGACCGACCGGGCAAGGTTTGGTTTGCGATAGTTTGAAATGTTCACAGGCACAGGGAGTTCCAGGTCCTGCTGCTGGACACTGCGGTAGCTGACCCGATCGCCTCCATTCCTCAGCCCCCCATCTGGCTGGTGGTGGATCTGCGGCTGAGGAGGCTGGAGGTAGAAAGGCAGCTCATAGTGCGTACATGACGGACAGAAGGTCTGCGAGCGGGTCAGTTTCCTGGCCAGTGGAGGGGTGGAGAAGAGGGCGGGGCCATTCGGGATGGAGGAGGCGGCCGTCGCCGCCACAATGTTGTGATTGGAGTGGACCGGCGGCAGGCGGGAGGTGACGGCAAAGTCTGGCTCCTCCTCCTCCGACTCGGACTCTTCCTTCTTACAGCAATAATACTGAGAGAGGGAGGGAAAAGATGGAACGGAGGACAGAAAAGGAAGAACATTAGTGGTGACCAACATGGTGTTGGTAGTAAAGAAGGATAAATGTCTGTCTAAAGAGATGTGTGCATGATCACAGAAAGACAAAAACACCCATAACATTCTCTATAAAATCAGACTCTTGCTCATTATTTACATTTATAAACAAAAGTCATACAATCACAACTAGTTTGCAGACTGTTTTATGACCACCAACGCCACAGGAAAATGTTTACTTCACAAATTTCAACGTGTATTGTTAGATATATGATGTTTTCTTGTTTTGTTAGATATATGATTCTCTTTGTAAAGTATTTAGGGGCAGATTGAATAAGATGATTCCCTTTTTCTGCTCCCTTTCATTCAGAATATGGAAAATTGTTCTTGGGATTTACAATAGCCTATAACATCAAACATCTTTTTGGAGTTTTGATGCTAAATGGAGGCTGCGCAGGTTCTCCAACACACTAGGAAGTGAGAGATGTTCAGCTGGAACATGGAACTTCACCAATTCATTACCCCTTTAAGTTGTAAATCAAGTGAGAAGAATAGAATTCCCTAAGAGTTCTTTGTCTTCCACTGACTGGGCTTCATTTTCCAATTCATCCATCCAACTAAATATGCTTTAATAAGAATCCCATGAACCATAATCAGCCTTTTAAGTAGAGAAGATGACATGCAGTATGGTCATTTCCACTTAAATCCGTTTGCAAATTTGAGCTCTGTAAAGAAATTGCAGTTTTATACAAAGTGCTTTACAATTGGCCCTTTGATCCACTCACAACGCCGTGAATACACCTGCCTTGACCATTATGAGCCATTTAAAGTTTGCTCAAAGTCACTTGAGGACACAGATAAGAGGAGCCAGGGTCTGAATCTACAATGTGTTCGGTAGTTAGATCAATCCTTTCAATCTCCTATAGCGCTAAACCTGAATCCCATGTGTCAGACGTTAGTTTTGGATACAATCACAGTCAAATGATTACACCATTATAATCACTTTCAGCCCAATTACGTTTTTGATTCCCGTCCTATCCCTCCAAGCATAAACAGAAACAGCGCATCCACGAGGAAAAAGAAGACGCTTCAAAGAATAGAATTAAGATAATGGCGAGAGCAACACCACAATACCAACATTAAACCCAGTAATTATGTTGATTTTAATTAAATATCAAAGGAGTCTTTTTTAACAACAAGGGTAAGAAGGAATTGTTTTCTTTTTTCCACTGGGGGAAAATAGGTATTTTTCATGTCTTGAAAACAGATGCAACTCATGGTTGCTGAAAGTTGAGAGCACACATTTTGTGCTGATTAAACGCTAAACAAATAAGTGTCAGGGTTAGGGTCAGTTGTTTAATTGCACTCTAGGATACATCATGAAAAAAAAGATTAAGCTTCATCTGTGGTTGGTGTTCAAACTGATTTCAGCACATGATAGAGCAGATTTAGGGACAAAGAGAGGCTGAAACACCCAAACATGTACCTATGTGACTGTTAGTTAGAGAAAGAGCTACAATGATATCATTTAAATGGTTGTGAAGTGATAAAAAAAAAAAACATCGCCTACCAACACCTTGTTGTAAGGCAGGTAACGTGCCAGGCTATTTCTTGACTCTGAGTAGTTGCCAGGCAACAGGCAGGCAGGTGATAGTTGAGACATGTCCAGCACAAGACTAACCATAAAAAATGTTAATGCTATTTTGGCACTTTCACATCGAGGGAACAGTGGTAAAGCGGGTTCTCTGTCAACCGGAAGGTTGGGGATTCAATACCCATACATGAGGGTGGTAGCAATCAAACCCAGATAAGGGAATTTGTTCAAAAAACTGCTCCATTTAGAAATTTACTAAAATATAAAAAGTGCTTTCTGTACGCCAGATATTTTGTTCGAACTCCGGTGCCGTCAAAGCAGCTCCAGGGACGGATAAAAATAGCAGAATAGAGCTCCACATGATGGAATAGCAAATAATGCTCCCCGGTGGTGTTATTAGTGTGATGTTTTGATTGAACTGCAGTTTGTAGAGCATAAAAAAAAACCAAAGTAGTGTTTTTTTCTCCACCTAATTCCATTTAATTCAGGTGAGACGGGTTATCTGAATATAAGAAAGACGGAGAGCGACAAATGTTTGTTTTGTTTTGTTTTGTTTTTTTAAAGTAGGTTGAGAAAAACCTTCAGAATGTGTAAAGAGGAGTGGGAGTCAGAGATGCTGATGAAATGCTAACGCTTTTTGCTGCATGGTGTGACTTTAGAAGAGCCGAAACTTATTTTGTGTGTTCCAGTTTCTGCTCTACAAGCTGTAGAAGAGCTTTTTTCCTTATATATATATATATATTCCATATATATATATATATATATATATATATATATATATATATATATTTACATATCCGTGTCAAATTATATATATCATTTGACATGGATATTGGTCACGCTCATGTGATCAGTCCATCACTGTAACTCAGGCTGAAATATCTTAAATATTGTATGTTTCACAGGAAACGGATGAATTGTATTGCAGATTGCAGACTGTCGCTTGGTCCAAAATCAATATCCATACATGTGTGGTTGGAGGGCGAAAATTCCACCATCCTCTGAAACACTTCCAGAGATTAACACCTGGTAATCACCAAAGAGCTGTGAAGGACACATCTCACCTTCTGCTCTGCAATCAAACGAATGAGAGAGAGGTTAAAACGCTTTCCGTGGCCTCACCTGCAGCCTACAGTAGCACAGTACTGCGATGATAAGGAGTAATATCACCGTCGCTAGAATTCCACCGGTGATGACCACTGTCCCGGCTGTCATTCGAATGGCTCTCCATCAACACCCTGCAGAAAGACACAGAGGAGAAATGGAGGAGGAGAAAGCACATGATTCATCAGGCTTTATTAAGTAGATTATAACACTATGTCGCCTCAGTGGTGCTTATTGAATTATCCAGCAGTTAGGCGCCATGTAATTGAATCATCCACCAAATGCTGCTCTTGATATAGACAGGATCTCTGACAGTAACACATAGGAAGTGTGTGTGTGTGTGTGTGAGAGAGAGAGGGAATCAGCGTTCTTACAGAAGATGAGAGGCAGAAATGAGAGGAGAAGTAAGAGGTATGTCGGCCGGGAGAGCGGAAGCAGGCGATCAGAACGCCCAAGCAGGTGATTTGATAAACGACGTGGGGAGACAAAGTGATCGAGGGGGACGGAGATGATGATGTGAGATAAATGAGCAGAGGTTTAAATGCGCCATATGTAAGAATGTGGCCAAAAACGGTTTCTACATTCAAATTCAAAATACCAAGGTCTTTTGGGTTTCGTTTTCTGACGTAACTGGCAACCCGTGGTTGCTCGGCAGCTGAGACTCTACTGACTGCAATGATTGGTAGACGGCGGTAGGTGGCGCCACATGCCAAAAACATGATTTCAAAACACAAAGATGATTTGCAGTCTGCAAAAGATTTTTTTTAATAAAATAAATATTTTGGCTGTACTGTTGTTGTTGGTGAGTTCAGTTTGTTATATGAACATTATTCCTGAGTCTCTGTGACATTTTAGGAGGAGTTTATGTCCAGTTGCTTTAGATTTATTACATAATGCACCTTTAAAATGAAATATAGGTGTATGTGATACATTTTCTAATATTTTGACCTCATGCATAACATATGGTTGTTTGCATGTCCCCGGGATTAAACATGTCTAATCTCTGAGGATAGGCTGAAAGGTCAGAATCTACTCGTGTGGTCAATATTGTAATAATCGATTGTAACAACAATGACACAGAGAGCTGCTGTAGGCGGGAAAAAGAGACGATTATTGGATTTCATTCACATTTTTTGGGATAGCAGCGGTCTATCCAGGCAGCAACAGAATGTGAACATCCTTTTTTTGGAGCGTCCAGAATTCAGATTCGGCCAGAACTATGTTAGAAAGGTCACCTGCAACGAGGCTCCTGTTGGATGATGCATAATTTCCTCTAAACTGTAAAATTATTTATAAATCAGCATTAACTGTTTACTGAGATTGTAAAGGACACTGGTTCTCATTCAGAATAGTTGCCCCCTAGTGGCTATTCAATATATTATTATTTCCTAGTTGGCTTCAGGAGGGAATTGTATGTGTTTATCCTGAGCCCCATTCATCAGCTGCAACATGCACACAATGCAACAGATGACCTGAGGCAAATCTCCCCAATTCTGAATCTCTGTGCTGATGTTGACACTTTCATTGCATTTACTGCCTCTTTTTTCTTTTTTTTTAGACCGTTTGCTGTTTTTAGGTTGCCTTGCAGAGTAAGCAGTCATTATCAATGATTGAATAGCGACCTTTCCAACTGCTTAGTAGAACAGCCAATTGTGGTGGCCTCTCTCTGAACTGCCATGCGATTTGTCAAAGTCCCCCATCACCGCCGTGCCCAGATTTCCCTAAGGCCGGGAACAGAGTCTCGAGGAGATTCAGAAGTGCCATTCGCTCTTGGAACACTCTGAGTTACACGGCACTGAGAGGCTATTATGAAATTATTTCTCAGTAATGCCCAAAATATGATGCCTGCACCAGGTTTCATTGATTAAGCTAATGTGAACTGGGATAGTATGTATCATATACAGTGTGTAACGTATGTAATGATGTATATAGCGATTATACAGTTGTTCCCCGATGCATCAGCTATCAGGAACGCAGCCAATATGTCAGTGATGGCTTGATATCGGTGGATGTTTGAGGACACTCCTTTCAAAGGGCCTTTCAAAGTCACAGTGAAACAGCGTTTTGAAAGCCTCCTTAATCAGATTCATCTCCTAATGAAACAGGGATCATTTAAAAGTCTAGACCAAGGGGAATATCAAATGATGCAGAGAAAACAAAACAGCCATGATGGGATTAATGCTCTAAGTCGACAACGAGCAGCAAAGGGAAAGGAATGGTGCGAGGAGCAGTGCAAACGAGAAAACACTGTGACCTTCATTGCATAATTCAGCTCAACCAGAGGTCAAAACAAAGGCAAATAGAGAGAGATTGCGTGACCCTGAGCTTTTAAAACCATTTTCAGTCCACTCTGCAGATTCACAGTGTAGATCTACAGTTGATTGGTGTGTGGGTGAAATTGGAACGGCTCATTATTGCAATATTTCATGTTTTTTTTTTTTTTTTTTAAACGCTTTCTGCTGCATTTATGAAACAGCGTTCTGAATACAAATAGTTACGCATGTGACTAGGATTAATAAGAGACAGAATCATATGTTTGTTACAGGGAACAATAACAAAATAATATCCATTAAAGTCTATTTATTACAGTTATTATATTGAAATTATACATGTATAATATATACGCTTGTTTAATTTACATCATATTGCAATATTTTTTAATATTGGACTAATACCGTATCATTCTATTGGGTGGTGCGTTTTCCTTATATCCATGTCTTTTTATTGTTATGTTATGTTCCATTAACATTTATATAGGTGGTATGAAGTAGCTGTGAGGGTTATTAGGCTGAGCCATAATCTCCTTATGAGTCATAATATTTATTCAGGTGGGTGATATTTGTCTCAACACTGGGGGATCTTTGGCAGCTGTCACATAAAAGAAAAAAAACACAGGGTTGTGAATGCCGTATATCATAAAACCCTTTGCATCCGTATGATTGACTCTGCTGACCTCATTCTCCATTTCAAACCTCGCCTTTAATTTCCTCTTCTTTTTTCTTTTTTTTTTAGTCTCTACAGCAGCTGAAATACCGTAAGATGTCGAGAGCCGGGAGGCTTTAAATTTCAATTTTGCTCTCACAAGTAATGTGCATTCATCACAAAACAGTGTAATGACATTCAGATCAGTCAAACGCGGGGCCCTTAATTTCCTAAGAGGCAGGCAGAGTGCATCAACAATTCACTGAACTCTTTCCTGCTCATGAATACAGAAGGGCCTCAGGTGTCTGTCGCTGTGATGGCTTTGTGTTCGACTCGTGATCGCGGGGGAAACGTAATGAAGAATCACACACCGTCACGTTGTGAAGTGCCGTACTTTGCCGGATGTGGACAGAGAACACAGCAGGACAAATGCACAAAGCAGCCTATTTTAATGGTCAGTGTTGATTTTAAAATGCATATTTTGCACACATGAGCTCAGATTTAGCTAATTTTGTTGATGCTCACATGATTACATTGATGTCATGTGACCTCTAATATAGTATAAACACATATTAGCTCCTGTATCATAGCCATACATGTAACTCAAGTGGCTTATTTGAACCACAATAAGCATGAAACATAAGAATAAAAAACATTACTTTAACATAATTTGATTACAGTGTACAATGTTTTGCCCTTAATTTATACACCAGTATTATCTATATTCTGGGGTCTTCTCTGCAGAACAGATGCACATAATGGATTTTCAGCCTATTTTTTAATGATTAGTGTTTCTATTATTGCATATTCTGCACAAATAAGCTCAGATGTTGCTCATTTTATATGTAATTTTCCTCAAAAAAACCTTCAGCAAGTTATCCAAATTACATGATGCATTAAATGTTTAGTTACCACTACTGCAACAGGGGTCTTCAAGGCCATAACTGCATTTGATGCCTCTAATTTGATGTCACGTGACCTCTTATATAGTATAAGCACATATTAGCTGCTGTATCATAGCCATACGTGCAACTTAAGTGGCTTATTTGAACCACAATATGCATGAAACATAACAAGAAAAAACATTAATTAAACATAATTTGATGACAATGCACAATGTTTTGCCCTTAATCTAGTATTATCTATATTCTAGGGTCTTCTTTGCTTGTTACCTAGCATATCTCATTATTATTATATAGTAAAAGTACTAAATAGTGTGTATTTGTCACCATGGAGTCATTCTTCTTTAAAAAAAAAAGACAGAAAAACAGTGTCACCCCAGGTAAAGAAACATTGGCATATATTTTGGAAAGCCTGCGGATATTTGACACATGCGGCGACAGACAGACCTTTTCCTTTTCATGACATCCACAATCTGGAAGTGTCACAGGACCACACAGCCGAGACCGTGTTGCGGATAATTGCCTGAAACCAAAAATAGGCCAGCGGGCTTGTGACTAAGCCATGTTTCAATGGCACAAGCCATTAACAGCAACGAGCGCACAGCAGCATAGGTCTAACTCAGCTGTGACATGGACACACCCGGAAATAGAAACACAGAAAGAAAAAAAAAAAAAGACTGCAAAAGGAACTAAATATAAATGAACAGTCATGCTGTTTCCTGCTTATTCGCGTCACGCTTTACAGTGACTTGGCACCAGTTATCACTTCCAGCAGGACTTCATGCAAACAAATCTCTTTAAGCAGCCGCTATCACTCACATGCATTTTGCTGTGCGACTATTTATCAAATAACTGACAGCTCTGACCTTCTCACCCTGCAAAAAAACAACAACAACCTTTAAATCATGCAGAATTCCTGTGTGGGTAACTTGTCTAAGCCGTATTAGCTTTCATCCTGATATGTCTCTCTCTGGAGACGCTCTATACAGTTAGAATGGATCAGGCAGTTTCTACAGTAGCTCATGTCCACAGACACAAAGACAACTTCTCTACCCCAAAGCTGTAATGCAGCTGGACTCTAATCCAATCAGAAGGCCACACAGTGCACCAAACAAATCAATATATACAAGAACAAGAAGGACAGAGCAGTTTGGCCTGAACGGCTTTGAGTTAGACCAAGAAGGAAAATGCAATAACTTACGGGTTATTCACTCTCAAGCCTGAAGTAAATCTGAAGAATTAATAGTCTATAAGTTTACATTCTTGCATTAGAGTCGTTAATAACAACCTTTTTTTATTTTTTAATCCATATAACGCTGTAAATAATGAACTGAAACTTGACTTAAAAAGTTACATTTTGAGTCAAGTCGCAAGCGCAGTGAATGTCAATTAGGTATTTACACAAATCGTTAATCTGACTATCGGTAATGATGCGTCTCACATTAACAACAGACCCAACAACTGAGAGTCAAAGTCATTAGAACAGACAGACTGACGGGGAAGCATCGCCCTCATCAAGGTTTAATGTATTGCAGATCTTTGTTTTGCTGCCTGCGACTTTACGTGCAGCAGTGCTTACTCGATGCGATTTTTTTTAAGGAGGTAGTTTGTCTGGACCTGTGTTTGCAACTTGTTCAATGACCTCCAAAAAATAATTTCAAGGTTAAAAACACACAAAAAAGACAAAAAATGCTCATGACACTGCATAAACCATATAAAACATACAATTTTGGGGTCTAACTTACTGTATTTGCTGACACTGTTTCACAAAATATTCTGTATATTATAAGAAATTCATGATCATCACAAATTAAAACTATGACCTAACCTCCGATCTTGTCTTTTTAATTGGTGCACGTAAACACACACAATACACACAATACAGGGAAGAGCCTGGTGGCAGAATAATATGAATCATTATGTAGCTTTGTGTGTCTAGTGCACAAAAACAAACACACATTCCTCAAAACCTTGACTTGCAAACAAACCCTATGGAAGTCATTATATATGTATACACACACACACACACACACACACATATAGAGACATATATACACAATGTACAATCATGCAGTGTCTCTCCTGGGGCTTCCTTAATCAGATCACTGTTTGAGGGATGTGTTGCGGGAAGGCGTCGAACAGTATTAATTATTTAACCACACACACACACACACACACACACACACACACAGACATACAAACACGTAACTCCAATGGGACATGCACTGGAGGGAGGGAAAAGTTGTCCGCTCAGCTAGTTTTGCTGGTATTCATCCACAGGAATGACAAGTGTTTTTTTTTTTTTTTTGGAGCGAGAGAAGAACAGCATCGGGCACACACACACGCACGCACGCATGCACACACACTCAAGTGCAATAATTTTAGCACTAGCTAACATGCTCAGACAGTGGGCTTTGGAATAAACTGCCACGCTTTGATGAAACATGGCAGGGATCACAGTGGAGGTCTTGCTAGGAATAATGGCTGTTGACAGGCTTTCAGTTCAGTGGGGGTGAAGCGCACAGTAGGTGGCAGATTTCCGAGTCGCACACAGGAGACAATAACATGCCCTAAGAACAATGGGATGAACTCGATTACAGATGTAGCCGTCAGAGAGTGATTTCACCACACACACACACACACAGATTTGGAGGCACAGACAAAGCCACAGTATGAATGACGCCCTCAAGAGCGCTCAGGGGTTCTGTGCCGGGAACTTGCTTTAATGCTCGCAGGAACAAAGCTCCAATCACATATAAAGAAAGCCTCGCAGAGAAATGCTTCATCCAGGGTTGTGATTATGTCTATTCAATTACAGCGCAATAATAACCTGTTAATCAGTGAGTATTCAAGTGACATTTAGCCAGAAACATAATAACAATATTTTCCATAACTTCCACCTGCAGTGCAGACCAAGTTGTATGATTACAGATAGATAGATAGATAGATAGATAGATAGATAGATAGATAGATAGATAGATAGATAGATAGATAGATAGATAGATAGATAGATAGATAGATAGATAGATAGATAGATAGATAGATAGATAGCAATGACGTCTCTTAGCTAGCAATGTCTTCTTTTAGCCAACTTTAAGCTAATAGATAGATAGATAGATAGATAGATAGATAGATAGATAGATAGATAGCAATGTCTTCTTTTAGCCAACTTTAAGCTAACAGATAGATAGATAGATAGATAGATAGATAGATAGATAGATAGATAGATAGATAGATAGATAGATAGATAGATAGATAGATAGATAGATAGATAGATAGATAGATAGATAGATAGATAGATAGATAGCAATGACGTCTCTTAGCTAGCAATGTCTTCTTTTAGCCAACTTTAAGCTAATAGATAGATAGATAGATAGATAGATAGATAGATAGCAATGTCTTCTTTTAGCCAACTTTAAGCTAACAGATAGATAGATAGATAGATAGATAGATAGATAGATAGATAGATAGATAGATAGATAGATAGATAGATAGATAGATAGATAGATAGATAGCAAAGACTTCTCTTAGCTAACAATGTCTTCTTTTAGCCAACTTTAAGCTAACAGATAGATAGATAGATAGATAGATAGATAGATAGATAGATAGATAGATAGATAGATAGATAGATAGATAGATAGATAGATAGATAGATAGATAGATAGATAGATAGATAGATAGATAGCAATGTCTTCTTTTAGCCAACTTTAAGCTAACAGATAGATAGATAGATAGATAGATAGATAGATAGATAGATAGATAGATAGATAGATAGATAGATAGATAGATAGATAGATAGATAGATAGATAGATAGATAGATAGATAGATAGATAGATAGATAGCAGGGCTGCAAAAGCCAATTCCAGTGGTTTGCTGCAGAATGACATCTCAATGTCAGCTTATACTAACAAGCAACTGCAAGCACGACATTCTGACAAAAAACATGCAAATCTGTATTTGTGTGGCCAACATACCATGAACACTGTCATCTTATTTTTTTTTCCGTCTTATTTCATTACGTAACGAACCTTTGCTCAGCAGAACTGTTGGAAACCTCAGTGACTACATTATGGTCACTAATAATCTGGATTATTATAATTATACATTATTCCTGCTGTGTGAACTACCAGAACATTCCATTCACATCACAAGTCCAACTAATGTACTCATAGCACTCATGTTCCCTGCAGCACATTGTAATCTGATCAGATATAGGCTATATACGCATAAACATCATGCTGTGAAAATTGGAATGATCCACATTTTAATGTCATCTCAATTACACTATTTCTATTCATAATCATAGTCATTCATTCACATACTGCTCAATATCTACATGTAGTCTTTACACAGAGGTTGTGAAATGCTAAATACATTTAATTGACCATTTAACAGCGGATCGCTCTTCTCAGTGATTGTCTGGCATCTTTGCCGGGAAGACAAGACCCCAGGAAATCACTACGCCCTGCTGCTTTGTTTTGTCAGATAGACGTTACAGCATTTAACTTCCTTAAACTGACAATCTGACATTCACACCCGCTTGCACGCTGCGACCATATCGCTGCGCAGACGGGTGGGTGTCAACATCTGTCTCCTGCCCTTTCTTATCATCACTTACACAACTACTTGTATCACACTTAACGTGAACAACAGCGCTCCTCTAAGAGGTGAACACTAAAGACACCTTTTTTTTTTCCACAATGCGCTGAAGTAAACATAATTTTAGATAAGCTTACTAATTCCTCCATAATCCTTGACACAATGTGTGAATGTGCTGATCCCAACAGTGGCGTCACTTGTTTCTCCCTCGCAGGCTCTCGGCTCAGATTGCTTGAGCATAAAATTTAACTGCGCTCACTATTTTTAATATTTTTTTTAACTTTACTGCATCTTCTTTGTGTCCCGGCAACCACCTTCGAGAATAATGGCATCACATGCCGAGCCCGAGGCAAAGGTTTCTAACCTCAATCCTGGAATGAAAGGCAATGGCCAGCACTTGCTCATCTCCAGCAGTGACCTTGAATCGGGTATAAAGGAAATCCCAGAGGTAACCAAGAGCGAGAGAGATGCAGACATAATTTGGGGCGTGGGTGAAGAAAAGACAGGGACTTGTTCTTTCGATAGCCATGGCTGGAGCCAGGAATAGGTTTTTATCCTTCTCATGTGTCCTAGCAACGTGGCCAACGTTTCTGTAATAAGAGCCCCTCTGTGAACGATATATCATACAAATGGCTCTTGGCCGGTGTGAACTTAGCGCCATGAGGACATTTAAAAAACTTAATGGTGACCTTGGGGTCCCCATTTAATTACACCACTCAGTAAATGCCTCTCATCCATCTGAATGACCTTGCCTCGCTGTTCTCCCAGTTGAAATTGTAAGGGGACTACCTGAAACATGTTTTTCATGCAGGGAAAATGAACAAGAACTTCCAATTTCATTATGAAAATTAAGAGGAAACCATTCTCTCGTCTAAAAAAAAACAAAACTAAAAAAGAACCTTGTGTAGTGCACCCAAATTGTGTCACCACATTTATTTGAATTTATTTTACTGAATGGGCAAAATAATCTTTATTTTTTATTTTTGAAGGGTCGGGTTAATTCCCCTGTTGAATACTAATGTGTCACTCACAGTTAAATGTATGTACATAAGTATATATCTGACGAGATAGATGGAAAAGGATGCAAGCGGAACCTTTGTGGCCGGAGCTGTTGCGGTCCGGGTGGTCTCAGATGGGGGCGTCCGTGTCTTCGTTGTCGCTGCATTATATCGGTTTTAACAGGTCAGTGCTTGAGAAAGAAATAGTGTTTATGAACCATAAGATGTATATGTGTCTGCGGGATGTGTATTCCGGTCATGTGGATGTGTGTCATGAAGTTTAAATCAGGAGAAAAAGTTAAAAAGGATCGCGTTGCTTCGCGGGGACATTAGGGACGCTATGCCCCGTGTCTTGTCTAGCAGGCAGGTCGGTGGAGGTGTTTTACGCGGTCATTGTTACTATGCCCTGTGTTTTGTTTGGCAGGCGAGTCTGCGGAGGTATTTTTGCACTTCGGTGTACATTTATATGCCCAAATGGTTGATTACTTACCCTGCAACACTATTTATGAACTGTTTACCTGAAATAGGGAGATTGATTGATATGTTTTATTTTGTTTTGAATTTGTGAAAATGATTACAGATGCAACCTGTACACAATAACGAACACTCCGTGTCTTCATTGTCGCTGCATTATATCTGTTTTAACAGAATTAGATTTGATACGTGGTCAAACACTGTGGGACCCGTAACACTTGTTTGAGCATGGGATTGTGTGTATACTATGGGGAGAGCTTTAGCGTCTGAGGGCATAGCAAACTGTGAGTGGTCGTGATTCATCAGTGAAAAATACACACAATTAAATAAAAACAACAAAAAACAACACATCGGCTAACTAGCAATGGCAGCCCGCAGAAACATTTCTGGCGGCCCACAATGCAATCTGGTCATTAAAATTATTACAAATGGGATTTCTTTCTGTTTTTTTTCCTTTGGCGGCCCTCAGTCCAATGTTGGGTTCCTAAATTGGCCCTCAGGTATCAAAACTTTGAGAACCCCTGTTTTAGACTAATCATGGTGAAAGTTAGAGCAGGGAAAGACAAACGGGATAACGTCATTAAAAGGCGACAATGAAATGAATGAGAATAGAATAGAAACACTGATTTCAATGGATTGAAAGCATTACATGGTCTGTGTTATCCTCTGCTTTCAAATCACCCCCCGAAACAATGGCGTATGTCACATTCTGTCAGCGTGCCATGGCACTTCCTGCTCCTCCCCTCTGCCATGCCATGCTGTACTCCCCGCTGTGCAAATAATACCAGCAGTTTGCGTGTGACAGCCTATAATCTCGACTCTGGCAGGCGCTGACGTTGGCTCAGAAATATTACAATTCTCTCAACTAACCAGCTGAATGACTCGTTGGAGGACAGTTCGTAGCCCTGATAATGACTGATGAACAGGTGTCCTCACGGCATGTCAAGGATTGTGAAGGTAGTATGTGGGCTTATGAGGGCTGAGAGTTGACAGAATATTTACAATCGGCCCTGAATAAAACAGCATCAGTTAATCAGTTTAAAGAACACCACACAGCTTGATCGCACACTTTAATTAGCTATAAGTTTGAGAGAATCTGAAGACCTAGCAGTCGTAATCCTAGGTCTTCTCTGTCTTTCTACAGGGTGTCGTCGACTTCCTCCGCTGCTGATTCAACCAGCTCAATGAGCCACTGATGAGGCAGCAGAGCTGTGAAAGCCAATTCCAGTGGTTTGCTCCAGCGGCAGAATGACAGCTCAATGTCAGCTTATACTAACAAGCAACAACTGCAAGCACCACATTCTGACAAAAACATGCAAATCTACAGCGCTCTGTATTTGTGTGGCCCATATACACGCACGCACACACACACACACACGCACACACACACACACACTCTCGCTTAATCTAGGCCACAAGTCACAGCCGACCTGTGTGCATGTTGTTTGCGCGCAGATGCATTTCATTTGTAAGCGAACAGAGGTAATAGGGTTTTTGAGGCTGCGGGGGGAAAACAATTTATTCCAATGTGTCTGTTCCCCCTCTCACTCACACACCTCAAACAACTGCATTGTAATAAAATAAGCAGTGGTTAAAGCTTCAGCTTAGTGCGTAAATACAAGACGCAATTGTCTGCAGTCTCAGGGACCCACAGAGAACAAACTATTTTTTTCCCTTTTTCTTGCTGCTGCTTCCAATTTTTGGGTTCACTACAGTGGATCTTCTTTTTCTTCACTGTTGATTTAGCATAGATTTTTTTTTTTTTTTACACTGGATGACATCCTATACTATGACTTTTTTGACCAATTTTGGACGACATACTATACTATGACATTTTTGACCATTTTTGGATAACATACTATAGTATGACGTTTTTGACCAATTTTGGACGACATACGACAGTATGACTTTTTTGACTATTTTTAGACGACATACTTTACTATGACGTTTTAATCATTTTTGACCAATTTTGGACGACATGCTATAGTATGACTTTTTTGACTAATTTTAGACGACATATTATAGGATGACTTATTTGACAAATTTTGACCATTTTTGGACGACATACTATACTATGACGTTTTTGACCAATTTTGGACGACATACGACAGTATGACTTTTTTGACTATTTTTAGACGACATACTATACTATGACGTTTTAATCATTTTTGACCAATTTTGGACGACATGCTATAGTATGACTTTTTTGACCAATTTTGGACGACATACTATTCTATGACGTTTTTGACCATTTTTGGACGACATGCTATAGAATGACTTTTTTGACAATTTTTCGACGACATGCTATAGTATGACTTTTTTGACCAATTTTGACGGCAGCATCATTTTTTTTCAAAATGAATGAAATAACGTGGAAAAACCTTGTAATTAAAAATAGAATGTGAAAATATAAATGTAAAGAACAATAAAATACTGTAAATAGCTGTGAGTGTGGGGCCCCTTTTGGGAGATTTCCTACTGAGATGTCATTGCAAATCGCCACATTGTTGTTTAAGGGGGACGGGGATGTGGCTTGTCACTGCACATTTCAGTAAAAACAGCCCTCAGGCTCCGAGTGTCGGGGCCCCAAGCAGTTGCCTGCCTTGCCCTGTTCACCTCTGCCAGACACTGCCTGGACTTGGTTCACTCTCGGTTTGTAAATTGAGTGTCAGTCACGTCTGCAGCCGATATAACACAGTGACAGATGAGACGGTTTGTTGTGACACTTGCAGCGCGGTCCGCAGGGAGCTCCTGATGTGGAAAAAAAATGTTAGCCACGCAAACCGATAATACTGTGCCGAGTCTGCCACTTTGACAGTTTAATAGATTATTACGGAACATGGTGAAGTGTATACACACACACACTTGTGTGTGAACCTTCCTTCTGGCTACATGGTCTTATTATGCTGGCGCTCAAATAAATGTAATCCCCTTCCTGGATAGATAAGACACCATTAGATCACATTTTTACGCTTTCCTCTCTCTTCCCAAGCAACGGCGTATTATGAATAAAATATAGGAGGATATATCGACCCATTAAATGATGAAATATAAGGATATAATAACAATACAGAAGAAATAGGAACACTTAAGATGGATGCTGACATGTTATCTTACACTTGGAGTGTCACGAAACATGTTGTAAATCAAATAAGCTGCTGTCATCTTGCAACTTGGATGGATACCTTTGTGGTAACACTGTCCCATATGTCAGAAAGATACCGTGTGATCATATCTGGATCTGTTTGGCTTCACAGCAAAGACAATGGTGAGGTGAGATCACTGGAATACTTTCTATAGGGGAACACACAATGCTGTCAGTGGTATTCCAGTAGACATCGAATATCATTATTTTTCTGATTTCCATATACAGTTATTAAAGTTTAGATGAAAAAGAAATATATAAAAAACAGGAAACCACGTCAAAGATCACAGGTAATTATGGTTTTCATATTTGATCTTGTTTGCCAGGGTACAATCAAACCTCCTGCTGTTTCCAGTTGTCACATGTGTCAACTTATCAGTCAAAAAAAAAAAACAGCATTTAAGGGTAAAAATAAATTTTCTTTGACATAACTGCACTTTGAAGTTGACGTTTTTTGCAAAGTTCTTGATGGACATTGGATATTTTCATCTTTTCTCTAAATGTTGCTCTTTTTTTCACATTAGAAAAAAGTGTCTGCATCTGTGTCACCACAGTCTTTGAGCTGCGAGATAGATAAAAGAGAGGCTGCTTGGTTTTTGCAGCCTGTGTGAAGGAGTCCTGAGCCTCTGTTGAGTCAAGGACATGTTACCTGACCAGGCCATACGCTCTGATATTTAATCTAAATGTATGCATTGAAATGCACCGTACAGTGAATGCATGCACACACTCACACTCAGAGGCACCGTGCATGCATGCCTTGTCTCTGGAGGCCAGAGTAAATATAGTGAAACAAGAGGTGGTGCAGTGAAGGTCATGTCATATTAAAGCATCCTAACCTGGTTATGGCAGCGCTCACTGCTACTTAACCCCAGCTGCTGCTCTTGTTGCACGCATCTGACAAAGCGTATGGTCTGCAGGCGAGGAGAGGAAGAGGAAGAGGAGAGGAGAGGAGAGGAGAGGAGAGGAGAGGAGAGGAGAGGAGAGGAGAGGAGAGGAGAGGTCTGCCCACTCTTGGCAGCAGCAATTTTCTTGTTAAGTGTAATAGCATTTAACTAGAAAGTTATGAGTGTATGTATTTATATTTTATGTACAAGGAGCTACTTGCAATATCGCCTAAATTACACACACACGCGCACGTACGCACACACACAGGCAATTGGTTTTCATGTCCTAATCCATATTGCTGGCACACTGACAGACAGTAATCTCATTCACTTCGCTTTTGTTTTCAAGTGCCTCGTGCTTTCCAGCTCTCTTTCTTTCTCTTGTCCCTGTGGCCTCGTTTTTTTTTGTTGTTTTTTTATATATACTAATGTCCATTCAGACAGTTTATCCATTTACATGGCTGTTTGTCTCCCTCTCTGCTCTGCTCTCCGCCGCCACGATAACTCTCTCTGCTAAGTGGACGTTCACTGGCTTAAGGAGCGCAGGATGTTTTAAAGCACAAACCTCGACTGGAAACACGGTGGTTCTGAGGCAGAAATGGACTCAGCTCTCAGACGTTACACATCTGCACAAACTGAGGAGATCATCACATTTCATAGGCTACAACTATAAATTAATTTCATCTTCCATCACTTTATCCTCCACAAGAGGGCCAAGGGGGACACTGGTGCCGAGGCGGGGTACACCCAGGACAGGTCTCCAGTCCTGGGTGTACTTATTTGCCTAAACCCCAAATCTGCATGTTTTTGGACTTTGGGAAGAAACTGGAGAACCTGGAGAAAACCCACGCACACATGAGGAGAACATGCAAACGTCATGTACAAGAAATCAAAGTACAATTTGTACCTTTTTAGGTACAGTCACGTACTTTGATTTCTTAGTGTGCAGAAAGGCCCTTGTTCAGAACGCTAACCACTACATCATCCTTGTGACCCTCTAGGAAAATATACTATGCACAAAATATCACATTGAATCCTCATTAAATTATGCACATGAATTCATTTTCCGGCCTATTTCTTCCTTTCTTTTTTTTGGGGCAAATTCTCTCTCTCTCTGGCATTTCTATTTCCATCCCCTGACCAAACAGAGAACATGGACTTCAGCCCAGGAAAAGTGTTTAAATAATCTGCTCCGAGCAGGTGTGTGTCAGAGGGCACACAACGCAGCCAAATGACACTGAAATTGCAGTAGAACACTCGATTGCCAATAGAACAGCTTTTTCCTGTTCCTGTATTCGACCTGTGGCGAATTGTGAGTGACGGGTAACAAAAAAAATACAGCGAAAAACAACTGACGAGTGCTTCAGGAAAACAAAAAGCCACTTTTGCCAGTACACCGATGTCAGTCTTGGCAAGCACTTGACTTTAATCGTGACCTCCTGTAGGCTTCCCATTAAATTCCACTGATTGAAATAATTGGTCAGCAAGTCAGCGGCTGAATCATCACAATCTAATCTACGTCTATGCATTAGAGCAGCAAAAACATCTCTTACAAACAAAACTATGGTGATCATCGGCCAATAAAGAGGGACTGGGATAATCAACAGCATTATTTCCCCCTCAAAAACACCTTGAGTGTCATCATTGAAACTTATAATAGCACTTTTTTTTAATGGAAATTTTCTTAAAGCTGAAAATTCCTGCATGGTGAACATCTGCTTTACTGTTCGCCACTTTTAAATTGTTTGCCTGTGCAGCTCATACGGTGACATCGAGCCCCTCTCATTACAGGAAACAGCTCATTTTATGAGAGTTTTAAGAGTCTTGATGCACAGATCTGTGCCACAGGTGCATCTATGATAATTTACCATGGGAATAATACACAACTCCTTATATGGACATCCTGGGGGTGTGTGTTTATAGGTCCTTTATATTCAGGCTTTAAAAATATTATGTGTTGTTGAGTTATGAGTAAGTTAAGATTCATTTTATATTGCATATTTAGCAGTGATATAAAGTAGCAATAATTGAGCCGAAGACACAAAATAGAACTTTGAATGGTGACGTATTTCAAAAAATTTCACTAATTTTAAACATTTTGAATTATTTTTGTTTGCTCAGGTGTGTTTATATAGTTGGTGAAAATGAAATGTTCTTTTCATTCGATTGCCTAGGTTGTGCTGAAAAAAAAAGGATATAAGACACTATATTGCACATTCTTCTTATACCCTCTGTGTACAGCAGCCGAAATGCTCTGCGTTCTGAGGGTCGAGAGAACATGCAGGTGGTTACAGGTGGATGGCTGGCAAAAATACAGCGGAGAGCCGTTGTGATTGTGGTGTAAGAGGACAGAAGAAGATCGGAATGTGCAGGAATAAAGAGGACGAAAAGGCAGCACAGGTTAACAATGAGAGGACAGACTGGAGGTAAACCTGCATGCACTTCATGAAATGTATAGATAATTGATGGGAATGTGATAAAAGCTCAGGAAACGGTGGCTGCTCAGTTGTTAGCGCTAATGGTCAGTGCTGAAGAGGCAGTGTGAGTTAAAGTGAGAAAGGGGGGTCTCGGGGTTACTATGGCGACAGGGCTATTATAGACCAATGTTTTTCCTTGGCTTTTTTTTTCCTGTTTTGAGAGGGTGGTTTATGCTTATACGACTTAAGTTCTGCTCTGATTGTACTTGAACACACTTCTTCTCCGAGCTCGCTCCGAGTGTGCTAATCTCTGGAGCTGATCAAGCTGAAGCACAGTGCAGTCAGGCAGAAAACGCAGAGATGCATAATGAGCGACGCTGCACAGAGTTGGATTTATGAATGAGAATCATCACTCCTCCCATGTGCTGCGATCAACTCTAACTGAGTCATGACCTTGCTGAGCTTCGAATTGTGCAGAAGGAACATGCTGACGTTTGCCGTTTTTCACTCTCTCATTCAACATCATAAAGCGTATGTGCTTTAAACGTGACTTTGCATTTTACCCCTACGGATGAAAAAGCATGGATGTATGCCTTTATTAATATATGCAGCTTGCTGCAGGCCACACAGACAGGTTAGCTGTGCAAATGGGCTAAAGGAAATGTATACATTATACACCACACACACACACAGAGGAAGTTTTAACATCGAGAAACCAGCAAAAACAAGATTCTCTTGGTCACATTACACATGTTGTGGTTCTGTAATGTCATGAGAAGATGCCAACACTATATCCAACATCGAATTAACCTGCGCTGTGAGTGTACAGCTCTCCACGTCCATGATGGTGATTGTAATGGATGGATTAACTTGGGTAAACAGGCCTGAATGTTTATTTTACTTGACCTTCGCTGCATTCGAGGGGAAATCTGCAGCAGAACAACTGCA
Organism: Microchirus variegatus; assembly: GCF_963457635.1. Taxonomy (NCBI): domain Eukaryota; kingdom Metazoa; phylum Chordata; class Actinopteri; order Pleuronectiformes; family Soleidae; genus Microchirus; species Microchirus variegatus. Next base: position 9,941,569 of record NC_139817.1, read on the forward strand.
GTTTCTCTCTCCTGCTCTGACCTTGAATTCAGACTAAATAAACAGACTAAACCGGAGGCCAGATAAGCCACTCGATACATGCACGTTTGAAACAGTTCATATCTTCAAGTTTCATCCTTGCAGTCGAGTACAGATCTGAACATTTTGATGGCATCTCCTGTGGTAACGCTCAAGCTTGTATTATATCATTGTTTTGGTGAGACGTCGCCAATGAAATGAACAGCATCCTCACTTTAGACTTTTATTTTGATGTGCCTGTCAATGAAAGCCTCTGTTTCCCATACACAAAACAATTATTGGCACTATTTATATCATAGGTGGATGAAATTCATTCAGGAAGAAGAGTTTTTTTCCTCAGCTCTCTCCATCCCTGCCTCCCTCACCTCCCTTGTACTCCCTGGTATGAGCTTCAGTTTTTTTTTTTCTTTTTTTTTTTTTTAACAATCACTCCCTGGGATGAGGCCAGATGACCAACGACTTTGTGTTTGTGTGTGTGTGTGTGCACACGGCAGTCCTATATCGATGTCTGCGCAGGAACCCCTCTGTGCGCGAGTATGATGTGTGAGCATGTCAGGGTGTAGCGATGAGGGGAGAGGATACAGCATATATAGAGCCGATGAGGTGGGGGGGGAAGGAAGGAAGGATGGAGCGGCGGGTGGAGGAAGGGAGGAAAAACGGGTGGTGACTGTTTAACATGATCACAGAGCAGCCATATTCCCTTCCCCCAGTCTCAATCCAACCATCCATCTGCTTTCTCCTCTTTGCTTCGGCCACAGTGGCTTTATCATGATCCGCCATCCCAAACATGCATTTTAAAAGGTAATGAAGCTGATATGTGATAACACTTTAAACGCCCCTGAAAAAGGAGAGGTGGATATGCTACCCTAACACTGTTCAAACTCACCCCCATCTCTCTCTCCACACCTTTCTTCATCTTTTTTTCCCCATCAACCATTTGTTTTTGAAATTTTGCTTTCACATCCCACTCATCTGCTTGTCCTTCATCTCTTTTCTCTCTCTCCACACTGTGATGACAGTGAGGCTGGAGGATCAGCAGCAGCAGCAGCAGTGAGCAGACGCATATTCAAGACCCCCACGCTTTAAGGAGGTCTCGAGTGTGTGTGTGTGTGTGTGTGCACAGGAGTATGACTGATCTCTCAGGGGGCCAAGGTTCCGGCAAGTGTCACACAGGAAGTCGCCATGGGAACAAAAGCCCCATCCTTGTCTTCCCTTATTGAAGGCACTATAAAAACACAGCGTGTTAGGGAGGGGGTTTACGACAGATTTTTGGCTGAAAAACCATCATTGTGAGGACATTTTTGCTCGGACCTCACAACTTGCAAATGCCCTTTTTTAGGCTAAAGACTTGGTTTTAGTGTTAATATTAGAACTTGTCATCCATACGCTAGCATCACAATGTCTTTAGCCGTGATATTTACGTACATGACCAAAGCACTGACTACGTAAAAACTGAATTCACTGACACACACTCAGCAGATCCATGATAATACAATCTTTCGTTTTAATTTATGCATGAGAATAACGGTCTGGGGTATAAAAACACAGTAGGATCAATAACACCAGATCCCTTCTAGAGACATACAATACAGCATATATTGATTAATACCATTCCTCCTCCGGTGTAGTGTACAAAATTGTTTGAGTAGAGGCTGAAATCTGGGCTCTCAAATGATGCTCTTATAAGAAGGTTTCCTGTCTTTCTTTACACAACACAGGTTAGTGTCCAGTGTGGACAGTATAGGAAATACACATGTCATATGTTGGCACATGTCTATACTATAGGAGGAGAACAACAAAACTATTCCCGACCACTTTTACAACACATAAAATACATAAGTATTTCTATTTCTAGCAGCCCAATTTACTGATCTTCATGTTCATTAAGTTTCCCTGTGCTGCTTTAGAGACAGAAAACACTGTGTCCCATTAACTCTGTTAACATATTGTAAATAATCCTGGCTATACTTATTTTTTATTCATGTCATTCTTCACCACACGACATGGATTTCACCCCGCTTCTCTTTGTCCTCAAATGGAATCAATTTATCCACGATCAGTGCTTCGTTTTTATTGCAGCTTTTTTACGACTTTCCACCAAAACCCTAAAAATATCTGGAGCCAACAGTTTGGACGTGACCATCGCTAACAGTTGGTGACAGTAGCTGTGGCTCATGGGCCATGCTGTTTTGTCAGCATGTGGCGAGACCCGGGCCAACCAGCAAGTCTGTTCAAAAGCACTGAACCCTTTATCCTCCCCTCATCTATCTCTTCTCCTTCTTTCTCTGTCTGTATCTGTATGTGATGATTCCACAAACCCACCCACTGCTGCAGACTGACCATGGTTTTAGACAAAAGGCTCCTAAAAACACATTCTATGGTGCTTAATGTTGGGTATACGGGCTGCAATCAATTATACATGTTCTGGGTGAAATAGGAGAGGAGAAAAGCAATTTTCTTCCATTATACAAGTGTGTCTCTGTCCATGGTGCTGAAAAGGAGAAAAAAACGATCTACCCATGTAGCTTTAACAATTTATAACATGCAGCAAAGTTCACCTACAGGGGAGACTTGGCCAGCTGACGCGTTTACAAATACTGCACAAATAAAACATATGAATGGGCGAATAGAGCAAAAACTTTTGAGTCTTACCTTCAGAGATAAGAGGAATTCACCGTGTCACATCTGAGGAAGTGTTGGGCTCCTGGGAGCTCAGGTTCGGACCTCTGCTGATTTTGTGGATGGATGGATGTCAGACACTGAATAATAGGGTGTGTGATTAAAAAAAAAAAAAAAAAAAAGTCCACATAAAAAGTAGAATCAGGAGTAAATGGATCAGAATCGGATCAGAATTTAACCAATTCGGTGGTTAAAAATTTAAATTGACAGAAAACAAAACAGCAAAACGTGTCCTTGATCAGATTTCCCTCATTGAGCTTCGTTTCTTAGACTTCTTCCTCCAAACATTTCCCGTGCCATTCCATACTTGCAGAGGGAGAGAACTGAGAGGAAAAACAACCCACTCCACACGCGATCACACCAGCTCCAACAATGACAGCAGCTTTGGTGTAGATTGGAGTATCCACACACACACACACACACAGTTCCATCCACCTCTTGGACTGGAGTTGTTTCCACACAGTACAGGGACTGGCTGACCAAAGATAAATAAATAAATAAAACACTCCTACACAAACATCATCATCATCATCACCGTCGTGAGCAGAATCACAGCAGCGCGTGCGTTTGGGGAGGAGAAACTCTCCACATCTCCATCTCTTCAACCAGTCCCCTCACTATCCGTGGAAAGGTTGTAGTTCAAAGTCCTTTTTTAAAAGAAAAAAAATAAAATTATTTTATTATTTCTCGCCTCTCTTATCTCGGTGATCTCCTCCCTCTCCTGTGTGCGCCTCTCTCATCTCAGCTGGCCACTCGCTGCTGTGGAGCCACAACAACAAAGTGTCTGCTGCTGCTGCTGCTGCTGCTGCTGCTGCTGCTCACAGACGTGGAAAATAAGGGCTGTACATGTCATGCATGCTCCGCCGTTCCTAGGCTGGACCTCCTCCTCGTGTAAAAAAAAAAAACTGCTGATATTTCTGCAGAGCGACGTCGCCCGGCGCTGCGCATGCAGACGAGTGCGAGTGCGCTGTAAACCCCAGAGTTGCAAAGGCTGCTGCGAGTGCCTCCACACACACACACACACACACACACACACACACACACACACACACACACACACACACACACACACACACACACACACATGCAGTGAGTAAATGCAGCCTGAAAGATGACGCTTTAGACACACGCACAGATTGGTTATGGGAGCTGGAGAGACAAGACAGAAGGGGGAATAAAGAGCCAAGATGCTGCATGGCAAAATACACAAAGAACACACATCCAAGCACATGTCAAAAAATCTTAAAGAGGAAGTCACTGTGTGTAAAAATATATAAAGTCTTCTGGTTTGGAAAGTAAAGCCAGTGGCAAACATAAACTCTACTTAAAACATGCACAGGCTATTGGTTTGCTGGTTGAAGCTGACCAGAAATGAAGAATATATTGAATAGCCACCAGAGGGCGACTTCCCTGATTGCAAAAGTAACTTAAAGTTGAATTATGTAATAAATCTAAAGCAACTGGCCATAAAATCCTCCTAATATGTCACAGAGACTCAGGAATAATGTTCATATAACAAACTGAACTCACCAACAACAACAGTACAGCCAAAATATTTGCATTAAAAAAATATATATTTTGCAGACTGCAAATCATGTTTATGTTTTGAAATCATGTTTTGGCATGCGGCGCCACCTACCGCCGTCTACCAATCATTTTAGTCGGTAGAGTCTCAGCTGCCGAGCAACCGCGGGTTGCCAGTTAAGTCATAAAACTAAACCTAAAAAACCTCTGTATTTTGAATTTGAGTGTAGTAACTGGCACCTTTAATTTGGAAGTCTATGGGAAAATGAGTCTACTTCTCGCTTGATTTATGACATTTTCGCTAGTTTCAGGTTTAATCTTTGACGGAAAATGATGAGAATGATGTTCCAATTTAGAGGAAAATAGATGTTAAGTATATGGCACACATGAGTGTCACTGACGGATGGTATCGACACAAATCTCAAGGCTTCAAAAACTGTCTGAAGACTGTTCATTAATCTGGGATTTTAGGACCAGTTATGCTCACGTGGACCAAAGGAAAAAAGTATGGTGCTGAATTAGAAGAACCTAATTTCTGAGGCTCTGGGTCCAACGTCTGCATCTGCATTTCTAAGCGACGTCTCACGGTGAGACTGCAGATTTTAGCAAACAAAATGATTCCTCCGCTCCCCCCCTCCCTTACCCCAAACTCATCTGAGAACAACAGTGACCTTCGCACACCAGAAAAGGACTTCATTACTCTTCGTTTGTGATATAAGCTTCCTCTTTACACTACGACTACAGCCTCCGTATAGCAAGGCCCTTATCCTTAAACATTAAAGACACTGATTCTAAGGCCACCAAAACCCAACCATTACGATATTTCAAAGCATGTATAAACCTGTGCAAACATACTTATGGAGAGTATATTCAAACTCTGCTTAACGTTACGCACTGGACCTTTAAAATTCAGCGACCACCACCACATGTGGCCTTAACTTTCACTCTGTCCTGAATTCCGAGCAGATTCTTTCAAACTCGCAGACACAGAACAGTTCATCGCTCAGGCTACACAAGAGTGTGTGTGCGACAGCCAACTCTCTATAAAGATAATTAAAAAATTACACTTGTCAGCCAAGGTGGAAGGAACAAACTGGGCCTCTCCATCTGGAACAAAACCTTTATTAAGTTCCATCAGGAGAGCGCACACATGCAGCTGTCTCTGGAAGGACCATTCGTCCCCTCTCTCTGTCCTCGTCTCCTGTCCTTTCTACTCAACACAGACAGATTGTTACGTCCCCCGTTAAGTCTAGGGGACACGGGGAAGGGGTAACAAGGTACAAAATAAGATATCGGGATATTTTAAAAGGAGACAAGCTGAGACGAAACGAAAACGTAATCGCATATAAACAATTTATTTACAATAAACAAACATAATATAAACTTAGATCGAGCTGCTCCAAAAATAGCTGTGGGGCCTATACAAGACAGAGAAAAAGATGCTGTTGACTTAAAGAACAACCAGACATAAACCACTAAAGTAAAACGATCACCCTTTCTCACTGGAGAAAGTATCTCACGTACCAAGTTGAATGGTTCGAATCGACTAGACAATGCAGGAGCACATAATATGTATAAAAAAAGTGGATTTTTGGGGTATATAAACCCATAAATACTACATAGTGTCCCTTTAAACTTTTTTTTTTTTCTAAACACCACCAAACCCCCAGTCTGGCTATACAATCAACAATTCCATGGCCTAATGGTAAATGTAAAAATATAATGCATCTGTGTTTTTCCACAAAAAACACAGATGCATTAGGGAACCATAACATTTACCCTCTTTGATGTGATCTAGTGGCATCATTCTCCTCATGTCGGCCTCTGACAAAACCCTCCCCTCTAAACACTCAGTGCATCCCCCTCCACAACCGCTCTCCTCTCTCATTCAGATCAGGGAGAAATGTGAGTTTTTACTGCATTCATTATTCAAACTCTTCATAGAAGCTAAGATCGGTTGCACGTCGAGAGTCCGTGGAGTTCAAATATTTATAATTCGGAGAGAGCGAGCCGGTCGGATTGGTCACCATCACCATCACCCAGCCGCATGTACAAGTAAGGTGAGATATGCCAGAGTGGTTCACCTTATAGTCAAAGCTTTTTCTTTTCTTTCTTCCTTTGCTTATAAGAAAATCTCTCCATACATTATCTATACCACGTATCCCGAGGGTTGTGAAGAGGGAGAAGCTGGAGTCAGTCCCAGCCTGTAACATGGCCGACATTCAGAGACACAAATAACGACGTACAGGTAATTAATCCCTAGAAAACAGAGCATTTCAGCTGCTTTTATGTTTAAACATACAGTACTGTATATACAGAGGCTACAAGAATGTGCAATATAGAGTGTCTTATATCCATTTTTTCAGTACAATATATAGGCAATCTGATGAAGAAAATAATAATTTTCACCAACTATATAAACACACCTGAGCAAAAAGTACTCATAATGTTTAAAATCCGATTGAATTTGGTCTATTTTGTGACTTCTGCACAATTATCACTCCGTTATATCACTACTAACAGTGCGATATAAAATTAATCATAACTTTGACTCCACAACACATGATAAGATGAATAAAACACATTTTTTAAAGCCTGAGTATGTGACTTATAAACATACACAAGCCCAGGATGTCCATATAAGGAGTTGCACCTGCGGCACAGATCCGCGCCACGTGTGCACTAAGGATTAAAGTCCCCAATAAACCTCACTGTAATATTCAGAGTGAATCAGTGAACAGAAACACATATAAACACCTGTTGCAAATGGGTTAGGGTTACACTGAGCTGAATTACAAAGTAAAGCAGATGCTGCCTTAGGGCTCCAGATGCCCTGGGGCCTTAAATATAACAAATTCACTACAATACATTTGATTTAGTTGGTCTGAATATCTGCAAATTTAAAGTGCAAATGATTTTTGGGGGAGAATGTCGAACTACAATAAAAAATTAGTGATTTTTGCAGAAGTAGAAGCTTTACTTGGTTTGGCACAAGCGCGACTATAGGAACTGCAGTGCAAATTTAAACTAAATGAGTCATCTAAGTGTGCCGTTTCTGTGCTTTGTGCGAAAGCAATGCATGCTGGGAATGTTTCGGGGGGGGGGGGGGGGGGCAATATCTGGTTCGTTCCTAATAGGATAATGTCGCAAATATCCCCGGGGCTTTTTGCATAAACACACAAACAAACATGATTACACACATGCCCATCATCTCTCTCCGTGTCTCCCACTTTCCCCTCCTCCTCCTCCTCCTCTCTTTCTCTCTCTCTCTCTCCTCCGCCTCATCGCCGACTTTATGGCGTTTCGTCTCATGTGCGTTTGCTGACACATCAGCAGCAGCAGCAGCAGCACAAAGACAAACGAGAACGCAGGGCGACAGCGAGAGAGCGAATGATCAGAAGTAATAGAGCGCAAAAGGCAGTAAGAGGGGAGGAAAACTTGTAAAGAGGTAAAAAAAAAAAAATGAGAGAGCGAGAGACATCATTGTGATTCACATGAAGGCCAGATTACACATTAAGACACAGATCTGTTTGCCTCAGGGACAGGAACTCAGGGTCTCTATTACGTTAGGCTGTGCCTTTCTTTTCTGCTCCAAATCCAAACCTCTCTCTGTCTCTGTCGTCTTCCTATGGAAAGAAAAAAATGATTCAGGCCTTTGACGTCATGTGCAAAAATGGAATTTAACACACACACACACACACAATTTGCATTCATCACACGGTGCACCGTTTAACAAAACCTGAAACTCATCCCCATAGAAAAGACACACACACACACACACACACACACACACCAGGACGCACCTGCGACCACACACTCAAACACTTCCCTGGACTGCATCGCAGTTCATTTCCAGGAGTGTTCCAGTCTTCGTTCCGTGTTTTCCGATGATCCTATCTCGTTTTAATTATCTTCTCAAATGGCACGGCCATCAGGCCGAACCATTCTCGTTCCGAACGAACGATTAGCTCCCCTTTCAGTTAGAGTGAGGAAGGGGAGGGGAGAGGGGAGAACTCACCGATGAAAATCAACCTGCGCGATTACGATCAGCTGAAATTAAACCTATACACAGTTGGTCCAAAACACCACTTTGCTTTTGTGACAACCTTCGTTGGCAATAAACCAAAACAAATCGCATTCTGTAAAACGCTCTAGACAAGTCTGTAGAAAACAAATTTTGCCTCGTTTTTGATCGGATAAACTGCACGGAAAGAAATGCATCACTGCATACACAAAATGTGAATGAGAAAATGCCTTTTTGTGTGTTTGTGGCAAAACGGCTCCTTTTGGACTGCCATGGTCCAGGCTCGTCCTCACTCACAAAAAACTCTGTCCACATCTACAGTATTTGTCCATTGTAAGGCTTTTGTTTTCCACCGCAGACACAAACACAGACACTTTTTTTTCCAAAGGGGGCTGTAGTTAACCTTTTTAACCAGCGTGAATGTGTCCCTCTTGCTTTTGAAACCCATATAATTGACAGTTTGATTAGGTCTTCTGCAGCCTCGAGCGGTGGCTTAAGGAAAGATCCTAATGCATTAGCGCCTTGTTTACACCCCCCCATGTGTACGTGCTGCTCCCACCCAAATCCACTTTAAAAGTGAACCACACCTGTGTGCGAAGTATAGTTACGTTCAGGAACAAATACGTTCACTAAAGCGTAAACGACAGAGACGGAGCGAACAATAAAGTTAGTTGAAAGTGATTGTGATAATGTCCATGGTTGCATTTGGATCAATTAGGGGCTGGCAGATGCTCAGAATGGCGGTTGACCACCCGGGGGCTTCAAGAATGAAATCCAATTTTCCTCAACAAACGTATAATACCATTAGGCGGCATAAAAACAGACAACTGGAGAAGGGAGGAGTCTCTTAAAAAAAAAGCAGGATAAGACAGAGAGAGACAAAGCAGCAGCTCAGAGGAATTACCCATCACCAACCGTGGGTTTGGAAACCGAGAAAACCTTAAAAAAAGGAAAAAAAGTTACAGATACTCAAAAGAAAGGCAAACTTTTCAGGGCACGAGGCCCTGAGAGGATAGAAGAACATGGGAAGAGGAGAATAAAACAAACTGTAGATCACTGCGTAACAAAACTTACAAGGTAACAAGACCGGTGAGAAAAACCTTCCACTTGCTGCAGAGTCAAAAGAAGCTGACGGTCGACGGTTATGAGGATTTTCAACAGGAACCTTCGCCTCCAGGACATCACCATCATGTACTTCACCGCCCTGGCGACTCTCATGATCATCTTGGTCGCGTCGTACCAGGTGCCGAGCAACGCCGTCGACACGTCCGACCTGACGCCAAGAACCGCCGTCCCTCTCCCGCCTCTCCCCATGCCCTTCCACGTGCCCCTTGACCCGCGCGGGGAGCTCCAGCTGGCCTGGAACATCAGCTACGACAACCAGGAGGTCTACATGGAGCTGAGGGTGGCAGAGCTCAGATACGGCGTGGTGCTGGGGATGTCCGACCACGGCGAGCTGACCGACGCCGACCTCGTCGTGCTGTGGGACACAGGGACCAAGAGCTTCTTCGGGGTAAGCGAGGCTCTGTCTGTATGTGCAGCAGGTTTCCCGGCTTAATAAAATCTTTGTTCACTTTTCAAATAAATGCATTTCCTCATCAGTCTGTGGCCCCCCGAGGCGTGAGATTGGTGGGGTTTTTTTGCACGAGGAGCCTATAGCGGACGACGTGCTTCCCGATCACATAGTCACAAAGGATGTTATTGAGCCTGTGCTAATTGAAAATCACTCAAACTGCACAAATAGCCAGCAGTTCATCTGGGAATCATTAGCAGATATTAGCATATCAAAATTGAATCCTGCCCTGATTAAGACGTGCAAAGTGCCCCGCGTTTTTTCAGATCACAAATCTTTTTCATAAATCAAACACAGAGTTCTTTTACCGAGGAGTGCTAATAAGATTTTTTTTTTATCTGACTAAAAAAAAAAATCTAATTTACGGTCTTTTTTCATTTCACATTCTCTTTTTTTGAAACAATTTTTAGATGACTACTAATTCAGTGTGATTAAAATTTAAGCAGCGTCAATTCTTTTTCATTGTAGGCTGTCATGTATATGGTTATAGTCTTATGCACTGTATTTAGTTATCATCTGCTAAACCCTAACACACATAATACTGAGTCTATACTGCCCACATTTTCACATTTATTCTTACATAGTGGATGTATTTTTCAAAAATGGTTTGGCTTCAAAGGTGTCGAGCGGTTATATAAGAGGGACAGAGATGGGACTAAATAAAGGCAGACATCTAAGGTGCTATTCTGGACACATGAATGTGAGAAACACAACAGATGCAGATAAAACTGCACTGTTGCAAAGCTTCCTGGGAGAGACGTAGAAGGTTGGGAAGGTTTCACACATGAATGTCTGTCTGTAGTCTGAATTCAACACAAATGTTATGTACATTGCACAAAAAATTGAGTATATTTTTGGTGGCATTTTAGTAAAAAGCTCCAAAATTCAATTCATAATTTGACGTTATTGTGACCTTATCCATAATAAAAATATGCTTGTAAATGTACCGTTATATTGTGTGTTTCATCATAAGGATGCATGGAGTGACAGCGAGGGTCACGTTTCGTTGGACAGCCAGCAAGATTACGAGCTGATTGAAGCCAAACAGAAACCGGATGGATTCTACCTGCTCTTCAAAAGACCTTTCAGTACCTGTGATCCCAGAGACTACCTCATTGAGGTTTGTGTGTGTGTGTCTGGTCTCTATCTTTCTTTATGAAATATATTAATTTTGCAAATGATGACAATACGTGCTTCCTAAACATAACTGTGATTTGGTATGAGCTGCATAATCTGTCATAGCATATTATCATATAAAACGTAAAACGTGCTTATGAAATACTAATTTGTTCCCACAAAACAGATAAAACTTGCACACAAAATACTTTGTTCCCACAAAATAGGTTAAACGTGCGCACAGAATACTAATTATGTTCCCAAGAAATAGGTAAAACATGCACACAAAATACTTATTTGTTCCCACGAAATACTAATTTGTTCCCACGAAATGGGTAAAACGTGCACACGAAATACTAATTCGTTCCCATGAAATAGGTAAAACATGAACACGAAATACTAATTTGTTCCCACGAAATAAGTAAAATGTGCACACGAAATACTAATTTGTTCCCAAGAAATGGGTAAAACGTGCACATGAAATACCAATTTGTTCCCACAAAACAGATAAAACTTGCACACAAAATACTTAGTTCCCACAAAATAGGTTAAACGTGCGCACAAAATACTAATTATGTTCCCAAGAAATAGGTAAAACATGCACACAAAATACTTAGTTCCCACAAAATAGGTTAAACGTGCGCACAAAATACTAATTATGTTTCCAAGAAATAGGTAAAACATGCACACAAAATACATTTGTTCCCACGAAAAAAGTAAAACGTGCACTCAAAATACTAATTTGTTCCAACGAAATACTAATTTGTTCCCAAGAAATGGGTAAAACGTGAACACGAAATACTAATTAGTTCCCACGAAAAAAAGTAAAACGTGAACACAAAATACTAATTAGTTCCCACAAAATATTTATTTGTTTCCTGTACAAAGCCAGTGAAGAGGGCTGAAGTTTCAGGTTGGACAGAGATATTTGTGCGAACTTTTGTGGGAACAAATTAGTATTTCATGGCCACAAATGAATGTTTCGTGGGCACAAATCCAATTATTTTTTTCCCATGTCGTGTCTGGTGCTCCTTATTATTCTGCTACTGCAATCAGTAGATTAAACTCTTTGCGTTTAATATTCTGCTAATAACTTAATTTAATTGAACTTTTACTTAATTTGCCATGTGAAGCACTTTCAAGGTGTACTTCATGTTGACAGATTTCTACATTCAACTGCTTGTATTCTACGTCAGTGCATATACAGACTTAAGGTTGCATATACTGTAATGACTTGCCGTACGACTCAGCAGATGACTCAAATGAAATAAAGTAAAAAAAAGAAAACATGACATGGCAGATGCTGTCTCACGCTGAGTAAACAAATGACTGTCTCCCCTGAAGTGACTGCACTTGACAGCCTTCATTTGGCGACTTGAGAGGAGGGTGGAGATGGTGTTTTCGCTGTGTGTGTAGCATGTGTGATGTGTATTAAGGCTCTATATGTGTCAAACTGATGATTTTCGATCCCGAAGACCTTGTGATTTCAGGTGTGGACATAAAACACTCAGAGAACCGGAACAATCAGCACAATTTCTTGAAGCATTGCCACAATTATAGTTTCCATGGCACCACATTAGACGGAGTTCCTGACACAAAAACCAATGCACATCACTATGACATCACTTTTTTTTTGCCTTCCAGTCAAATAATAATCAGAGAGAAACCTGAAATACTCCTCACCCTCACTCACTACTGTATACACTGTTGTTTTGATTGCTCAGGAGGGGACCGTGCACGTCATCTACGGCTTCCTGGACAAACCACTGGCCTCGCTGGAGCAGCTGAACCTGTCCCGGATCCACACGGGGTTACAGAGAATACTGATGCTGCGCCCCGACTCGCCCTCTCCCACTCTGCCTCCAGATGTGCAGACGCTGGACGTGGTCGCACCGAATGTCATCATACCGAACCAAGAGACCACCTACTGGTGCTTCATCCAGCAGCTGCCCGTAAACATGCCCAAGAGCCACATTGTTATGGTACGAATGCCGCGCTAAAAATGGCATTAGTTGACACGGGAGTATATTTACACTGAAGCGGAGTGGGTGTTTTTTAAATAGAGGCTGTGCACAAGCGGCTCTAAACGCTCATTGTTTGCCAGCTGGGCCAAACAAAAACATGAGCGTCGAGAAAATCGGAAATAAAACACATACAAATTTGTCACCTTACATTCCTATTTCCTATATTTGAAACAGAGCTTGTAGATTTACTGTCATCAATAGCTTTTTTAACCCTTGGTGCACACGCAGGTGCACTCATGGTAAATTGCGGTGGGAAAAACACACAACTCCTTATATGGACATCCTGAGGGTGTGTGTTAATAGGTCACATATTCAAGCTTTAAAAAATGTGTTTCTTATGTGATGTCGAGTCAAAGTTACGATTCATTTGATGTTGCATTTTTAGTCGCAATAATTGTGCAGAATTCACAAAATAGACCGATTTTTCCTTTTCTTTTGTTCATAAAAACGAGCCAAACAAACTTTGAACTGTGGTGCATTTCCAAATTTCACTAATTCAATCCGATTTTAAACATTTTGAGTAATTTTTGCTCAGTTGTGTTTATATAGTTGGTGAAAATGAATTTTTGGCCTGAACCAAAGGATTTAAGACACTCTATATTGCACTATTCTTATATTCTCTGTATGTTTAAACATAGTAATGGAAAAAAAGCAGCCAAAATGCTCTGTCTTCTAATGGTTAAAGCAGTAAAAAACAACAATATTACGTTCTCTTTTTCCTCTCTACCTCCCTCTCTCTCTCTCTCTGTCAGTACGAGTCACAGATCACTCCAGGTAACGAGGCCATTGTGCATCACATCGAGGTGTTTGAATGTTCGCCGGAAATCCGCGACGTGCCACAGTACAGCGGCTCCTGTGACGACAAGATGAAGCCGGGCAAGCTCGACTTCTGCCGCCACGTACTGGCCGCATGGGCTATGGGTGCTGAGGTATGACGGGGGAAAACGGAAGCACACACACACATTAAAAAAAAACAACTCCTCAAATCACCTAAAATAGACGAGCAACCCACACACACATACACAAACGCCAACATCTTCATATATTCAAGTTTCTCTACAGAGAGAACGAGACTTGGATTAAGACTCGGTTCAGTTTAGTGCAGTCCTCGAATCTATTATAGGAGATAAACAGAAACTCCTACAGGAGTAATATTCCAGCCTTGATCCCACACGTAGCAGAAGTCTATTAGGAGCTCGGAGACTATGATGTAAGTTGTGATTTTGGCGCTATACAAATAAAATTGAATTGAATTGAATAATGGCATAGAATCAAACACAATTTAAATAAAATATTTTGATAAGACTTTATATTAAGGAACACATATTCACCATTAACTCGGTGATTACTAACTTGCCCTTTATTAGTAAATATTAAGCACATATTAACACCTTTATGGATAGAATTTTGTTCCTGTCATAATAGAGGTAGAATAAGGTGTTTAATATTTACTAATAAAGGGCTAGTATGCTACTTATATGCAAATTAGTAAGCACCTAGTTAATGGTGAATATGTGTTCCTTAATGTAAAGTCTTACCAGTATGTTATATATAGCAGGAACTAATGCCGCATCATTTATACATAAGCTAATTTGGAAATGATACCAAAAACACCGTAACATAACTTTTTACCAAACTTTTTTCAGTGTCACAATACACAACAACGTCATCCGACTTCCTCCTTTGCATCTTTCATAATCTACGGCTGCCTATAACATTAAAATTTAAAGGCGCCATATGTAAGAATGTGGCCAAAAACGGTTACTACACTCAAAATACAGAGGTCGTTTAGGTTTCCTTTTCTCCGTCATTGTAGCTCAGACGTAACTAGTGGCAACCCGTGGTTGCTCGGCAGCTGAGACTCTACTGACTGCAATGATTGGTAGACGGCGGTAGGTGGCGCCACATGCCGAAACATGATTTCAAAACATAAGCATATTTTGCAGTCCGCAAAATATTTTTTTAATGCAAATATTTTGGCTGTACTGTTGTTGTTGGTGAGTTCAGTTTGTTATATGAACATTATTCCTGATTCTCTGTGACATATTAGGAGGATTTTATGACCAGTTGCTTTAGATTTATTACATAATGCACCTTTAACTACAGCTTATAATACATTGCAATTGCAGTCACGAGCTTCTGCGAGTGCAGGAGAAGTGCACGTGTTTCCCCTTTATGTAAAAAAAGTCAGCTAACATTCATTCACTTAAAAAGGCATTCAATCATTTGCACATGGTGACCCAGCGGCCGACTGACCAGACAGACAGAGAAGCAACATAAAGCAAAAGAAGACAAGGGACCGTGAGCCTGTCACCATATTTCTCTGCTCTGCTCCTCCACTGTCACCGCCGGATTATCTGCCAAAAAAGAAGGAGAGGAAAGACTAAAAAAAAAAGAAGCTTTCTTGTGAGGTGGTAACACAGGATTAGGAGGAAACATTCAAGTGCCTTTCATCACCTGTTAATAGTGTTGTTTCAAACTCCCCCTCAGCATAGAATCAGCAGGAAAATGTTGCCTTGAAAAAAAACAACACAAAAAACAATCCGAGTTAAGGAAGTTTGAAGAAGAGAGACACTAATGTGCAGAGAGAGTGTGAGGACACAGCCAGTCCCCAAGGATTGTACCATTACATATAAAAGCAAGATTTAATAAAACAATTCTTTCTCCCGTCACACTCCACCAGCCTTTCTCAGAAACGGGTGAAGACACGGTAGAAGAATCAGGATTAAACGGAACATTCTTTCACTGAAGGGGTTTGACTGAGATTAATCTTAGAATTCTGACTTTTTTCTTAGAATTCTGACTTTAATCTCAGAATGTTGACTTTTTACTTAGAAGTCAGACTCAGAATTCATGCTGTTTTCTTTTCTTTCACTTTGAAGGGGTTTGACGTCCATGAGAGGGCACAGACAGTAAAGTCAAAAAAAAATTTTTCTCCATGATGAGCAGAATATTTTCAAAATCCAAGGAGTAAAAGCCACATATGTGACTGAGGTTAAAGTCAGAATTGTGAGATTTAAAGGTCAGAATTGTGAAATTAAAGTCAGAATTATGAAAGTAAAGTCAGAATTATGAAAGTAAAGTCAGAATTCTGAAATTAAAGTCAGAATTCTTCTGAAATTAAAGTCAGAATTCTTCTGAAATTTAAGCCTGAATTCTGGAAAAAAGGCAACATTCTGAGATTTTTTAAGAATTCTGACTTTAATCTCAGAAATCGTGCTATTTTCTTTCACTTTGAAGGGGTTTGACGTCCATGAGAGGACACAGACAGTAATGTAAAAAAATATTTTCTCTCCATGATGAGCAGAACATTTTCAAAAAGTAAAAAGCTACACATATTTGACTGAGATTAAAGGTCATAATTCTGAGATTAAGTCATAATTCTGAGATTAAGTCATAATTCTGAGATTTAAAGGTCAGAATTCTGAGATTAAGTCAGAATTCTTGTGAGATTTAAGTCAGAATTCTGGAGAATAAAAAGCGAATTCTGACTTTAATCTCAACATTTTTACTTAATTTAGAAGTCTGACTTTAATCTCAGAATTCATGCGGTTTCTTTTCTTTCACTTTGAAGGGGTTTGACGCAATGAGAGGGGACACAGTAATGTCAAAAATTATTTTCAATCTCCAAGGATTGAAACCCTCACATATTTGACTGTCATCCAACATGATTGATTCATATAAAGGAAAACTACCTTTATCAGTATAGAAACAATTTTTAAGTATTATTTCATGCAGGCTCATAGATTCCCTAAAGGCTTTTAATTAATCACAACAAGGAGATTGTTTGATAAAACTTTCTTATAATGTGCTGCTTTAAATGCTGTAGGTGGTTAGAGTTTATGAGTAGCAATCCTATTATTTCTTTAAGAAAAATAGGCTGTTATTATCTCTGCAGTTTTGTTCTCCCCTCAGATACTGAACCACTTTAACAGAGTGTGACGGGTTTAAGGTTCCCAGTGGAACCACATGCAACAAGGAGACACGGGTACAATCAATTTCCCCCCGTTTATTTAGCCTGAGAATGAACTCTGAAAGCACACACAATAGAAAGGGGGGAAAAAAAGAAAAGAAAAGGCTGCTATGTTTCTGTCTTCAAAAGACACACATGGTTAACAGCCATAAACATTCAATCAAGGGAGGAAGATTCTTATCTGGAACTCTATTTACAGTAAGAGAGAGACTTCTAAAAGTAGACTCAATCACCACCTGGTGTCTGCCCCCGTGGAGACGAGGGGGGGAATTAAACAGGAGGATTCTCACACAGGGGAGCGCACACACACACACACACACACACACGGACGCAGGAGCCTGCAAATGAATTTTAAGACATCCAGCTGTGAGTGAAATGAGGCTTTCTCAGTGTGTAGTGTGAGAAAACACCTGTACGCCAAATAATATGCTGTACCTGTACGTCTCAACAACAACAAGGTGAATTTCCTTTTTGCGTTGATGGAAACAGAATGTGCAAGGATGCAAAAAAAAAACCGTGTCCTTTGCTCCATATAACAAAGAAATGATGTTTGGAAATAATCTTTAGTTACAAGTCTAATTGGAAGGATTTTGAAAAAGAAAGGATAATATACAGAAAACACAGTCAGTTATTCAGTTGTTGACATGACCAACATTTCCTATGGCTTAATGTTAATCAAACTCATTTTAGTTCAGGGGACCAGTACAATAACAGCATGAGAACTAAATAAATAAATAACAACAACACTAAATGTTTCTCTTTGTTTTACATTTAATGAGGAATCTTTTTTACAGAAACTCATTATGAACCTGAAAGTTCTTGAGGAAAATAAGCGCATTTCCACACAATATCATGCCTAAGTTTACCATTTACACATCTGTATTAAAATGTGTGTGTGTGTGTGTGTGTTCTTGTACTTATGGCATACTGAGGACCAGTGAGGGTTTTTAACCAACAAAGTGAGGTAATTTTTACGAAGCGAGGACATTTTGGCCGGTCCTCACTTTGTTTTCATTGAAATCAATTCCTTAGGTCGTAAACTATAGCTATAGTCTGTTTTTTAACAGAGGTCCTCAATTTAGTACAAAACCCGGTTCCACCTGCAGACATTTTATGGTACTGCACCCAGTAGTTCTTTCTAGATGGCATTCATGAAGTAGATATTTGTAATTGTGTTGATTTATAAAGCGGAAATGCTGGTCCTCAGTATGCAGCAAGTACAAGAATGTGTGTGTGTGTGTGTGTGTTTGCAGGCTTTTTACTACCCGTCTGATGCAGGGATGCCACTGGGTGGACCTGGCTCTTCAAGGTTCCTTCGTCTGGAGGTCCATTACCACAATCCTCTCCTTATATCTGGTATTTTAAGTACACAAGAACACAAAGAAATACACACACACACACGCACACACATCACTCTGAACACACAGAAACAGCAGGGTTTTTTCTGAATCTGGTCCTGGACGCTGCAGGGTTTTTCTTTTAAACTGAAATGTACTTTTTCATCTCGGGCCGTAAAAAAATTTGCCGTCTCTTTTGTGTCCTGCTGTGAACTCATACGTGTGCACATTTTTAGCTCTTTTGTAATTCTCTGCACATCCGTCAGACTTACTCTCTGTTCATTGTAATATTCAACTGCTTTTACTACTCTCACAAAAACCTCATCAAGACGTGTGGAGAGAGATTATTCTGAAATGCAACACCTGTTAAATACGGAGGAGTATTTGGGACACATGTATAAGGGAAAAAAAGAGATTAAAGGTCAGAATTCTGATATTAAGTCAGACTTCTTCTGAGATTGAAGTCGGAATTCTGTAACATGGTCATATTAAAGTCAGAATTATTAGATTAAAGCAAAAGTCAGGCTTTTTTATTCTGAGATTAAAGGTCAGAATTCTGAGATTAAATCAGAATTATTCTGAGATTAAAGGACAGAATTCTTCTGAGATTAAAGGTTAGAATTCTGAGATTGAAGGTCAGAATTCTTCTGAGAGAATTCTTCTGAGATTAAGTCAGAATTCTTCTGAGATTTCAGATGGGAATTCTTCTGAGATTGCAGTATTCTTCGAGATTAAAGTCTGAATCTGAAACGGGCAGAATTCTGAAATTAAAGTCAGAATTATGAGATTAAAGAGCAGTCAGACTTTTTAATTCTGAGATTAAAGGTCAGAATTCTGTGATAAAAGGTCAGAGTTCTTTTGAGAATAAAGTCTGAATTTTTCTCAAAGGTCAGAATTCTGAGATTAAATCAGAGTTCTTCTGAGATTAAAGCTCAGAATTCTTCTGAGATTAAAGCTCAGAATTCTGAGATTGAAGGTCAGAATTCTTCTGAGATTAAGTCAGAATTCTTCTGAGATTTCAGATGGGAATTCTTCTGAGATTGCAGTATTCTTCGAGATTAAAGTCTGAATCTGAAACGGGCAGAATTCTGAAATTAAAGTCAGAATTATGAGATTAAAGAGCAGTCAGACTTTTTAATTCTGAGATTAAAGGTCAGAATTCTGTGATAAAAGGTCAGAGTTCTTTTGAGAATAAAGTCTGAATTTTTCTCAAAGGTCAGAATTCTGAGATTAAATCAGAGTTCTTCTGAGATTAAAGCTCAGAATTCTTCTGAGATTAAAGCTCAGAATTCTTCTGAGATTAAAGCTCAGAATTCTGAGATTAAGTCAGAATTCTTTTGGGAGTAAAATCAGAATTCTGAGATTGAAGGTCAGAATTCTTCTGAGATTAAGTCAGAATTCTTCTGAGATTGCAGTATTCTTCTAGATTAAAGTCGGAATCTGAAACGGGCAGAATTCTGAAATTAAAGTCAGAATTATGAGATTAAAGCCAAAGTCAGACTTTAAATGAAAACATAACTGAAGAATTCTGAGATTAAAGTCAGAATTATGCAATTTGTTTTCTTTCTTTTTTTTTTACATGTGGCCCTAATACTCTTCCGTAGTTAAAAATGCAAACTCATCTGAATGATTTGTTTCTCCTTTATAGAATCAACACTTGCAAAGGGTCAAATAAATAAATATATATATATATATATATACATATATATTTCATGATCTTCTTGTCGAAAAATGTTGTGAACACAGGCCGCCATGACTCTTCGGGGATACGGCTGCATTTCACCCCGAGCCTGAGGCGCTACGATGCCGGGATCATGGAGCTGGGCCTGGTTTACACTCCTCTCATGGCTGTTCCACCCAAACAGCAGAACTTCTACCTCAGCGGTTACTGCACCTCTAAGTGCACCCAGACTGTATGTATATGCACAACCTATCCACCATTTAAATGTTAATATATTGAATATTTAAGGAGCCTGACCTAAAAAAAAAAACAAAACCCAACAACATCTGTTTTCACATCTAGGCTTTGCCTCCAGGAGGAATCTATGTATTTGCATCCCAGCTGCACACGCATCTAGCAGGACGTGGGGTAAGGACGGTGTTGGTGAGGGGAGGCAAAGAGCTGGAGGTGGTGCAGGAGGACAAACACTTCAGTACACACTACCAGGTGAGTGATTTATGTCTTATATTGGGGAGGAAAAATAACTTCCTTTCTACTTCAACACTGAATATAAGGAGAGAGAAAAAAAAGAACGCGGTTCCTGTCAGAAACATTTTTAAACACAATATATAACAGTAGTCAGTCTTTGGAAATAAAACACAGCAGGGCAGTCAGACACGGCGGGTAAACAGTGTGGGGAATAGTCACTTAGCAGCAGAGCGATGCACGCGCGTTTATGTTAAAGTGACGCAGTCGCACCGACAACACTGTAATCAACGATGGTGTCAGTCATGGCGACAGTTAGGGCTCCACTGAAGTGATTTCACTGCGGGAATAGATACTGCAAAGTGTATATTATACGAATGAGGAAGATCTTTTTTTTGGTCCAACGAATAAAAATACAAAGATAAAAAATCCCAATTCAACTGAATGTGTACAGTTGCCCATTCATTATCTCAAGGTACTTTAGTGAAGGAGAGGTGGGTGAAAAGAAAAAGCCATAGTTGCTTTCTATCATTTTGAGTCTCGTGTTTTATAAACACTACCGTTCAAATATTTTTTCAATATAGTCAAGGCATTTACAAGATTAGAAATAGGGATTTTTATTCAAAATAATTATTTTTGCCCTTCAAATAAACTGTTTTCAGCTGTGCTAACATAATTGCACAAGGGTTTTCAAGGATTTTCTAATCATCCAATAGTCTTCTAACATGATTAGCAAACACACACAATGTACCATTAGAACACTGGAGAGATGGTTGCTGGAAATGGGCCTCTATACACCCATGTACATATTCCATTAAAAACCAGACGTTTGCAGCTAGAATAGTCGTTTACCACATTTAATGTTATATTCATTGAAAAAAGTGCTTTTCCTAAGGACATTTCTATGTGACCCCAAACTTTTGAAAGGTAGTGTACATACAGTATGTGGACTGTCATGGATTATTTGAGTTAACCTTAATCTGTCTGTATTCTAGATAAAGTTATTACATCTTCTATGCTGTGAGGCTGACACACACACACACACACACACTCCGTCGCCTCCACATCACGACATCACTGACAAACAACAACATTAACGTTGTTGGGGGGAGACAGCAGGTGACATCTGTGGGGTTTTTATTTATCCTGAGGCAGAAAGAGAGACAGACAGACAGAGACAGAGAGAGAGAGAGGACATCTGCCAGACTGTCTGATAAGATCTCCAGCTGTCGATGTCAGACTAATCTGAGAGTACCTGTGAGGTATCATTAGCGCATGAAGACTCACACACACACACCCAGTTTGTGCAGATATTCTTCTGAGGACATTGCACTGACTTTCCCTTCATTTCCTCCAAACCTTAACTACAACTAATTCATGATTTACCCTCAAAACTTCAAAAAGATCCTCAAAAATGAGGTCCTGCCTCATCAGGACCAGGTTTTTACGACTGGTCCTGATGAGGTCATCGTTTAAACAATTCCAAGATGACAATGCCAGGATTCATCAGGCTCAAATCGTGTGAAAGAGCGGTTCAGGGAGCATGAGACGTCGTTTTCACACATTCAGCGCACACCTCAGAGTCCAGACCTTACCCTCCATCGACCTTAAACACATCTCTGAAATAAATACTGTGACATTGGGCGTTCATCTTGTGCAATGCGTTTTTCTCTCCTGCAGACAATCCGAGTGCTCAGAAAGATGGTGAACGTTTTACCCGTGAGTAATAACGCTGAAACGGCCTCTTAAATTCTTTTCTCGTCTGTGATCTTTAATCATCTCCGGCTTCTGTCTGATCCTGCAGGGCGACGTCCTCATAACCAAGTGCACGTTCAACACAGAAGACAGGAGCAAGCCCACGGTGGTGAGCAGCGACAGACGACGACGACAACAACAACACTATTTTTATTTTGAGCGCCGCACGCAGAATGACCTTGAGCGTCGTTCTCTTTGTCCCCGTTTCTCTCTCTTCAAACTCAACTTGCAGCTGATCTTTGCACCGCATCTTTCTCCTAACACTAAAATCTCTCTCGTCCCCTCAGGGAGGCTTCGGCATCATGGACGAAATGTGCGTCAACTACATCCACTACTACCCTCGGACTCAGCTGGAGCTCTGTAAAACCCACGTTGATCCAGGCTACCTGCAGAAATACTTTGATTTCATGAACAGGTACAACAACATTCCCCATCTGTCTTGTTCCTAAGCATTTTTGTTTTCCTCCTTCCCTTCCAGCGACAGAAGTTGTGATTACTTCTTTTAATCTCCACAACCATCTGCTTTGTCTTTTTTGTGTGTGTGTGTGTGTGTGTGTCCACTTTGAATTCCTCTCTCCATTCTCAACCTTCTGCCTCCTTTTTTTTATTGACTTTTCCTTTCAAACTCCCTCTCCCTGCCCTCACGCCATTCCGTCCTCCCCTTCCAGGTTCCAGGGGAATTATCAGTGTGTGTGCGGCGACGTCGGCGCGACAGAGCAATACTCACAGCTTCAGTGGGACGCTTTCACGGCAGAAGTGCTGGACTCCCTTTACAACACAGCGCCCATCTCGATGCACTGCAACCAGTCGACCGCACGCCTCTTTCCTGTGAGTTTCCCTCCAACACACACACACACACACACAGACTTCAGAGGACATTACATTGACAAATTCATTATTTTTCACCTTAAAATGTAGTCATTTAAATAAGGAAGGAAGGAGACAAGTCATGTGTTTTAGGTCCCCACGACATAAGGAATACAAGATACACAGAGGTTGGCACAGTTAATCTAATCTAATCCAAAGCTTCCACTTATTTGAACAGCCTAAACAGAACGTTATCTCTAGCCTTAACCATTAAAATGCTTAACCCCCAGCCCTTAACCACAACCACAATTAAAACCTGAGCTGTCAAACTTAACCAGCTCCTACAGAAAAATGAGGTCCTGCCTCATTAGGACGTGGATTTTTTAGCTTCTCCGCAAGGACTCGACTGCCTCTGACAAGGTCAGTGCTCACGCCCAGGATATCTGCCCTGAATTGGTAACAAATACACACAGAGACGCACAAGAAACCGGCAATGGCAGCAATTAGACCCGAGTTCCAAACCAGACAGCAGTTGGACAAGTGTGAGAAGAAGCATCTGCACACAGTTTGTGATCAGGCTCTTCCTCACACCATTGATAAATGCAGCATGATGGGTTTTAGTTTTTTAAACATTTGCAGCAGGAAAACTCTTCCTCCAAAGGGTTTATACAGACTAGACTACAGTAGATGATTTCATTTAATATACAACACTGTACCTATAGCTATTATCTCAGGTACTTTGACAGAATGTGTATATATACATACATACATAAACATATATACATACATACATACATATACATATACATATATATACATTAATGGATAGTCTAAATAACATAATACCATTACAACATTATATATATATACATATATATACACATATATACACACACATATGTATACATATATATATATATATATATATATATATATATATATATATATATATATATATATATATATATATATATATATACACATATATACATATATTTATATATGTAATGGTATATAATGTTATTTAGACTATCCATTAATTCAGTATACTGCAGGTGCCTGTAATAGTTGAACCATTACGGACAACTCCTTCACTTGGTGCATGTATTTGCATCAAGAGACTTTTAATCTCGGTTTAAATGAACTAATATGCACTTAGATGCACAATTCTTGTTCCTGCTGTGATTTGCATGCGAGTTGATCAGCAAGTACTGCAAGTATTTGAGATGGTTACTCTCTCTGTGTTTATCTGTCCAAATGTCACGACTACCAATACAGATCCTTTGAATGGGAGCTCTTTCCTTCTTTCTACCAAAATAGAGACTTTTGATCACTGATCTAAGTGTTATAATTTGTCGTGTGTTTGTTAGTGATAACACAATGTCACATGACCTGATTTTGATTAGTCTAAAACAGGGGTTCTTTAAGTTTTGATACCTGAGGGCCAATTTAGGAACCCAACATTGGACTGAGGGCCGCCAAAGAAAAAGAAAAAAAAAAAAACCCAGAAAGAAATCCCATTTGTAATAATTGTAATGACCAGATTGCGGTTCTACAGTTTACACTTATTGGTCTGTATCCAGTAATGTCCAATAAACATTTAACAAGCTTAGAAGCTCCTGGATTAAAACCATCAACTGTAATTCATTGCGGGCCACCAGGAATGTTTCTGTGGGCCGCCATTGGCCTGCGGGCCGCACTTTGAGAACCAATGGTTTAAAAGATTTGGCAACACGAGGGTCTGCTCAAACGTGTCCTGGACTGACGTTAAACACACAGAAACCCATCGTTGAAAAATGACAGGGGCCTGGAAACATGAGCAAACATCCCAGTAAAACATCCTCCCCACGGTTTGATCAGTGTTGCTAAAGCCCGAAGGGGTGCATCGACTGATGAGAGGAGTGGCTTCTTCCAAACAACACAGACGAAGATGAAAGAGATGGAGAGGGTCAGTCATGAGATGAATGTACACTCTTAGAAATAAGGGTTCCAAAAGGGTTCTTGGTAACATTAATGGCTCTAGTAAGAACCATTTTGACCCAGAGAACCCTTTAAAACACCTTTCCTGAATAAAGGGTTTTTGGTGGAACCTTTATTAAAAAAAGCCAAAAAGGTATATCCTATGAGGAGAAGCCGAAGATCCTTATATGGTTCAACTTTTATTTCTAAGAGTGTAATCTGCTCTCATTTTGGACAAGGACATTGTGTTCAATATGAGTTTTTAGGTTCAGTAAAACGGTTTTAAGCTCGAACATGGGGCTCGGTTTTAAATAAAGTGAAACAAACGCAAAACAATATGTCTTTAAGAATCCTAAAAAAGTGGCCTATAAATCGAATACAGCATCTTATAGAGCATTGTTGTCCCAATACTCCAAACAACAGCAACACTAACTGTTGGTTGCTGTGGGAAGTGCAGACAGGAGCTTGTTGTTAAAGGTTTTCTAAGGAAGTGGTGAAGTTGGACAAAAGCTGCAAGTCACAGCCTCACAGCAGCAGACAGCCACCTACTCTGCAGCGACGGAGAAGTGATGGCACTTAAGCTGCGCAGGCCTCATCTAACTGGAGCTCACCATCTGCTCAGACGAGTGGAGGGTGAGCTCGAGTGGCATCGCCAAAAAAAAAAAAAAAAGACAAAAAAGACGAGATTTCTTAACTATTAAATGCACTTTAATTGCTCAACTCAATATCAGTTATCTGCTGCTACGCAGAACAGCTTTAACAGCTTCTTTTCCATCATTTCCCAATTACTCCAGGACGACTGAATGAGCGGAAAGAATCAATAGCTACCGTTCGTTATTTGTGCAACATAAACACATTTAGCCAAGGCTGTATTCTGTGTCCCAATGGGAAAAAAAACACTGAAATGGTGCATTAAAACTATCGTGCTGGAATTCTAGGTCACACAGATGATGAGGAGGAACAAGAGAGAGAGGGGAAATTAGTGAAGGGGGACGGAAGCAGCCTTTCTTTAATCTTAAATCCATGTTCCATACTTCACTGTCCTGCTGCACCAAGGACGGTGCCTGTTTTTGTGATTATTTGGAACATTTCTAGGGCCAAACAACACGTCAAATGATAATGCTATCATTTTTTTTTTTTTACTGTTTCCATTTCTCTCCAGGGAGAGTGGGACAAGCAGCCTTTACCAGCGGTGACCGCCGTCCTTGAAAAACCTCACTACCCATGCGAGGGTCGAGCGCTGCCCAGCAGCAAACCCCCAGTGTGAGCTCAGTCTCTGGCACAACCGCGGCTGTCAGGGGAGAGGTCACGTGACCTGGGGCAAGTTGAAAAGGGGGCTGCAGCCGCTTTAAGGCAGAATGAAGTCGAGTTTCATTTCGGTTTCTAGAAGCAAACGGAAACCTCATGTTTAGTTTGTCAGTTGTTATTAGCAGAGACACACGAATACACATCATTTCTGACATGTGCCAAACTAAAAAAGTGTAACTGCAGCAAAGTGCTAATGTTGATTCATTACTGTGGAATTACTTCTGTATTTGTAACCTGTATTTTCAGTCCTTTGCTTATATACTGCTGTGTGTTCTTGTTCTTGTATACTTTCATTTTGTCTGTTAAATGTTTAATGTCACAAAAATGCTCGTCGTTGAAAAACATTTATTAATACACGAATGGCTTTGGACAGATTTAATGACTCCAAATTAAGATTAGAATGTCGTCACAACTTTTCACTGATCTTTTTAGTTGTTGTTTTTTTAAATTAACAAATTAAGAGTATTAGGGTCACATGTAAAAATAAAATAATTTAAAAAAAAACATGAATTCTGAGATTACAGTTAAAATTATCAAATTAAAGTCAAGATCTGACAGAACCAGATTTTTTTTTGTCAGAATTCTGACCTTTTTCCTCAGAATTCACCCCCCCCAGAACTTTTTCATTAATTTAAAAATTCTGACATTTTTCTCAAAATTCAGACTTTTATCTCAGAATTCTCTTTTTCTTTAATCTCGAATTCAGACAATTTCACAGAATTCTGACTCTGACTTTAATCTCAGAATTCATTCTGTTTTATTTATTTATTTATTTTTATGTGTCCCTAGAGAAAAAAGGTCGTAATCTTTTAAAGCGGAGAGGAAATCATATTTTTCTTTTCTTCTTCACCTGCTTTTATTATCACCATGAAAGTTTGTCACCAACACAAACAAACAAACAAACAAAAGAACAAAAACTCTGGATGAACTGGTGGAGGACAAGTTAGTGTTTATCAGTGTGTTTCACATTTCCCTTATAAATCATGTTATGAACCTGAGCTACTCTTGAGAAACATTTCTGCACAGAATCAATGAATCATTGACCACATTTTGTAAACATTCTAGTTAAAAAACTGGCAGCAACACAACATCTGAAAGAGAAGTGATAGTTATTCTACTAAGAATATATTTCAAAGCTGCACGGAAATGAATGATTTCATTTTGAGTTCTTCAATTCTTACCTTTTTTTGTAAGTGAACTTAAAATACCTAAACATGTTGAATTAATGTACACGTTAGCACCAGCATTTAAGACAATCTCCTTAAGACTTAAAGAAATGTACATTTTCATTTAGCTAAACAACCTCAGGGAATTGGACACAGCACAATTAGCCCTTTGTGATTTCACAGACTTTTACACAGCTTCAGTCCAAACTACACTGTATCCCACTGTGACACAGACGCATAGTTTCAATTGAAAGTGTCCATTAGTCAAGCTCAGTCCTGCAGATCTATCACAGTCTGGAGTAAAAAGGAAAAAAAAAGAAGGAGCTTCGATTAAACTGCTGCACTTGAGTTTGATTGAAAAGCTAAAAAAACAAGACAAATGGGGGCTCTTAAGAATATGAATTGTCCACAGATTGTCTAATTGAGGAGTCGAAAAGCAGCAGATTAACTCTGCGGCGCACACAGCGACATGGGGACGAGTAAGAAAACAGACCAGCGCTGTACCCATGATCTGATGTTTTCTTCATCACAAACACAGTGTGTTTTCCTTGCTTGGTTCACTGAACCACAGTATGTTTATTTCTCCTTCTACTTCCAGCTCTGGTGAACACTCTGATCAGATACAGGTTAAAAAAAACAAAAAAAACATGTTCACTTTTATCATCTTCAGTAATTTAGGAAGACATTTTTTTGTAGTAGTGTAATATAATTTATGTAAATAAGTACAGTGCTACGTCAAATTAAGACGTACCACAGTGTGTTTTAAGGACAAAATTAGAACGGATTGGTGTGACTGCAATAACAATCTGTTTCTAATTAAAAATGTTTTCTTAGTAAATCCTGAGTTTTCTCTATCGTATGTTAAGTAAAATTATTCATATCTGTTACCATAGAGCTGGAAAATCTTACCAAGAGAAGCCCAAGTTGTTTATTCAGACAAGTGAGTCGCTATTTTGACACAGTTTGTCACCATTTTGTCATTCATTTAAGATGGGACACCATTATTCCTTATTTAATTATTAAATACACACATATATGTGTATATATACATATATATGATAGAGTAAAGCTGTTTCCACACACGCACAGAAAGGCTTTATGTGAGAATCCACAAATGTCGCTCCAAAAATGTGACAAAGATTCCTGAAAAGATTTTGTGTCTGTAAACGGCCGAAGTTAAAAGGAAACAACAAAAAAATGGTTGTTACTCTCTCAGCCGTGTTTCGCTTGCTTCAGTTTTTTAAATGTCGTCGTCCTCAAGTGTAGATGCCCTTCACTCGCTTGTTCTCGGGGTCGAATGGAGTTTTGAGGTGGGCCTTGGCCTTGTACGTCACACCCATCCTCTCCAGGGTGAACTCGCCGCTCTTAATGAAATCGGGACTCACCTGATATATGGAAAAAGGAAGAGAGAGAAAGAGGAAGATAAGCAGGGGAAGGAGAAGGGAGAGGAATATGAATTTGTGGGGAGATGATCCACACTATGTCATCACACTATTTCAATAAAACAGAAAAAGCAATCATTTAACTCATGACTCAATGTCAACTAAACTGTCACTGTGACAGCACGTTGGTATGTATCTGAACAGTAAAAACACAAAAGTGAACATTACCACTCCTCCTTCAGGGTGACGGATGTATCCATAACCGATCGTTTTGTCGATAAAGAAGCCGTAGTCAGAGCGACGCAGATGACCGACGGGAACTCCGTTCCGGAAAATGGCCTCCAGTCCGAACATTGGCACTTTCCTGTGAGAAAGAAAAGGGGAGAGATTTAAAATGACACTCTAAAAAAAACACAGGACATGTGCCCTGTTTCTGTCAGGCAAACACACCAAGTATGTAATATGTAGGCAGAGATTGAATATACTACCTAAAAGTAGTGTTTAAGTGTATAATATAATGTTAAACCTTAGAAAAAATCTTTTTATATGTATTTTGGGTACTTTTGAGATGCCATTTTGTTTCTACAGCAGCTCAAATGGAAAAAAATCAGCCACATTTTGCATTTTTAAGCAGATGCTTTCAATGCACACAAAGAAAATATGCCTTTTTTTTCCTGGTCACTGTAGTTCCAGGACACACTGAGGGAAAGGGAAGACAATAATACCGTACAAAAGTTTGGCGTCACTTAGAAATGTCCTTATTTTTTGAAGGAAAAGCACTTTTTATCAATGAATATAACATTAAATGAATCATTGTTAATATTAAGAGTTTAGATTCTCTCCCCGAGCCCGAGTCTGACCCGGGCCACACCCGCCACCATCCTCGGGCCTGGCCGGGTCAGGCCCTTGATCAAGCATTTGTGCATTGAGCATTTTTTTCTCCCACGTCGTGTTCGCGTGGTATGTTATAGCACGTCGTATTGTGTGAAGGTGTAAAAACCTGTGGCCGTGAACGCATCATTTAAAAACCAGGAAGCGTATCGTCATTAGCAACATATGCGTTTATCTCAGCGGCTCTGTTATTGTTGTAAATTAGACTGTGGCAGCAGGTACAATAAACTCCCGCCATGGACGTACGTGTACATTTACGGCTCACGTATTAAAAAAATTGTCGGGCCGGGCTTGATTTTTTTGGGCCCGATCTAAGCTCTATTGTTAATGTGGTAAACGACTATTCTAGCTGCAAACAGCTGGTATTTAATGGAATATGTACATAGGTGTATAGAGGCCCATTTCCAGCAACCATCTCTCCAGTGTTCTAATGGTACATTGTGTTTGCTAATCGTGTTAGAAGACTATTGGATGATTAGAAATGATTAGAAAACCCTTGTGCAATTAAGTTAGCAGTTTTGCTGGTTCTTTGACGAAAGGGTACATTTATTATTTTGAATAAAATTCATTATTTCTAATCTTGTCAATGTCTTGACTATATTTTCTATTCATTTTGAAACTCTTTGGATGAATAAAAGTGTGACTTTTAATGGAAAAACACCAAAAAAATTGTATAGGTGAGCCCAAACTTTTGAACGGTGGTGTATGTTACACTGACTCGTCGATGGTGAAGCAGACGATGCGTCTCCTCAGGCCCTCCTCCTTCTGCTTCTCCAGCCTTTCACGTCCCTGGAACGGGATGGAACTCTTCATTTTGCAGGTGAAGGCGAGCCCTGCCTCCAAGGGCGTGTCGTCGAGGCGAAGGTCGGCGTGCCAGTGTCTGTACCCTGACAAACACAGGATAGAACAAATAAAACATAAATATGTGTATAGGAAAGTACACGTCAGTGCATGTCAGGATGATATCACTTTATCAGGTTCTATTGCTTCGTATATTTATGAACTTTATTTAAAAGTTACCTTTCTCTATGCTGAGTGAGTCGATGGCCCTGTAGCCTGAGTTGATGATGCCGTGCTTGGCGCCAGCAGCCATTACAGCATGGTAGACCGGGAGGCAAGAGTCTTTGGGAATGTGCAGCTCCCAGCCGAGCTCTCCGACAAACGACAGACGCATCGCTCGCACCTGGACGGAGGGAGCGGTAAAATTAGAGAGAGAGCTGAGGAAGAGCACGCAGAGGACCAAGCTGCCTGTGACTCTGCTTGTGCTCTCGCAAAAAACAAACAACAACAAAAAAAAAAAAACACTTTATAAAGAGCACTTTCCATGTTCTGTTGCTGAAGAGACAGAAACAAACAGCAGAAGCAGCATTAAAAAAAAGAGGTGGGGGATAGAAAATATGCTTTTACGAGATAAGGTGCACAAACGAGGGAATCTTCATCCTGAGAAATGAGCCTCGTATCCAAAATTCTGTTTGTCTGGAAAGAGATTAATGCATCTCGGGCGGAGAGATGAGTATGATGGAGGGAGTTAAGAGAAGGAATATAGAGGTGAAGGAGAGGCGGACTGAGACAAACCGGATACTTCAAAATTGAAGTTTTAGAGCTGCAACTCATGAGTATTTTCATAATAGATGAATCGATTAATTGTTGGGTCCATAAATTGTCGGAAAATGTAAAAAAATGTTGATCGTGTGTTCGATGTTCTCAAATGTCTAGTTTTGTCCACAAACCAAAATTATTCAGTTTTAATGATTTCTTTGTTATGTGGAGCAAAGAACCGAAGAAAATATTCACATTTAAGAAGTGAAATCAGCAAGAAATCAGCAAAATAGTTGACGATTAATTTAGCAATCGATTAATAATCGAATAATTGTTTCAGCTCTAATACAAACATTACATACATACCATTGTCCTACATGAACATTAGTCATTATCTTTAAACATCTATACGGGGAAAACAACAATAAAATAAGGTCGAATGAGGTCAGGAGCTCAAGACTCCCACAGTTTTATCTTAATTAAATGTGATATAATCACAAAAACTCATCTTTTCATCCGAAAATAAGTCAGCCAGCAAGAGAATATACTTTAATGTATTATTCGCTTGTGGTTGTCAACAGAAAAAAAACCAAAAGATGGAACATCCTGGCCTCGTGGATACCAGGAAAAAGAAAAAACGTACAAGAACACGAGAAAGCTATTGAGAGGAAGAAAAAGGGAAAGTAAGCAAGTGAGAATTTGTGAAAGGAGGAGAGGATGAGGGAAAAAAAAATGTCTCCAACAGTTCCCTCAGTGGGTGCTGTGACAGCCAGGCCATCTGTGCTGCCAGGGATTCACCCTGAGCCCCATATGTACACCATGAAACGGAGA
This sequence comes from Microchirus variegatus, assembly GCF_963457635.1. Classification (NCBI taxonomy): domain Eukaryota; kingdom Metazoa; phylum Chordata; class Actinopteri; order Pleuronectiformes; family Soleidae; genus Microchirus; species Microchirus variegatus. Next base: position 9,973,621 of record NC_139817.1, read on the forward strand.
ACAGTACATGAAGGCCTGTGCACACGCACTTTGAACACACAGTGACTTCAGGATGCCTCCTGCACACTGTCACCAGGAGAATGTCAAACACACACACACACACACACACTGCTTAGAAACGAGAAACGCAAACCGCACATAAACACCAAGAGCGTGTGATCTAACACGCGTACCAGCACAGAGAGAGTCTAATGAGCTATGAGTGGAGCAGAGGGCAAGAGAGCGAGCTCTGTTCTCGCAGCAGTGCAGCCATTAAAATGTCACCCAGACGCGGCCGGCAACCAGCTGGGACGGAACAGAACACAAACAACTCGAGCAGGCACACACACACACAGACACACACAGAGAGACACACACACACACAGACTCCTGCAGAGCTGTGAGTAGTGCAGCATAATTCATGCAAAAAAAAAAGAAGAAAACCCTAAGACACAGCGAGTGTGTGTGGATGAACAGTAGGTGGTGATTGTTGTGGCCAGGACTGAAACACTGTAGAGGTCAACGACAGAACCTGAGGCTTCAAAACCTTACAGCATTTCTGTTACTCTTATTGTAAAGCAGAGGTCTCAAACCCGCGGTCCGCGGGCCACATGCGTCCCTCCAATCAAGTTCATGCAGCCCGTCTCTTAATGTTAAGTTATAATGTATGTTTTTATTGGAGTAATAGAGTAATAGAATGTTGTAGGGGTGGAAATCTTTTACTATCTCACGATTCGATTCAGATTTTTGGGGCTATGATTCGATTCAAAATGATTTGATTCATAATGATTTCTGGTGTTCAAAGGACCTACTCCAGTCTGTTTTGCAAGACAAGTGGAGACATTAAAGTGTCTTTTTCAGAATTATCAAGTTTTAAACATGTATGCATGCTTAAATGGAATTTTTGTAACTGTTGCATAAAAGCAATATCACATATTACAAACGTTAAAAAAATAAAAGTACCTCTTTATTAAAAATAAATAAATTCTGGGACATTTTATATCAATTCTGAATCGTAGTAAATGAGCAATTCTTATGTGAATCCATTTTTTGGCACACCCCAAGAATTTTGTATCATGTGCACTTTTATTTTGAAATTATGTGAAATATCTGTGTCAAATCACTTGTATTTTTGTGACCATATTGTGATGGAATATCGTGATTATAATTAGAAGCTACATTTGCCCACCCCCTACTGAATAAATTCCCAAAATGTTGGACTCTTTTTTTCCACTTGACTGGCCCCCTACTGGCCAGACTAGATGTGACAGATCAGTGGCCCCAAAGTCATTCAAGTTTGAGACCCATGCTGTAAAGTATAAATATGTGAATTCCCCAATGTTTGAAATCAACCAAACATCAACTGAAAAGAGACAGAGGGAATAAAGAAGAGGAACAAATGCTCCTGGACGGCCTTGTTGAATTCTTCTACACAAAACCAATTATCTATATTACTTTGTTGATAACTAAAGAAGTATTCTTTAATTGGCTTTACGGATTTATACAGTTATTTAACGTTCAAGGTCATGTTTGGTCAAGTTTTTGTTGTTTGTTTCGGGATTATGTCTCTTCTGTAACTCGCAATGACTTTTCTGCTCGGCTGTGATGCATTCAGTGACGCTCGTAAAAATCTGCTCACTCACTCACTCGTTGGTCGGGGACAATCAGGCTTTCCTCCAAACACCATACGCACACCTACACCCTTGGTTACATCTAAACTCTATATGTGAACTTTTTTTAATTCAACAAGCACTGACAAAGAGCTCAAAAAATCCATTTGACATACAGTAGAAGACAGTTAAGCCACAGAGCAAACAAGTGTTAGTGTCCTCACCTGATGTCCTCCCGCCGCATTGACGACTTTGTGTGTCGAGAAAGGAAAGTTTTCGTTGCTCAGGTCAGTGTCCAGCACTTCCTGAAGAACCTCTCGACTGCGGATAAAGAGGGAAAAACACAGAGAATTAGCCGCTTATTCAACGTAGGTCGAGGCCTTTGTTCTTATCAGAAGCAACAATGGAAACTTTTAGAAAGTCAACCACAGTGTGTGAATACAAATAATAGTCCCCTTATCCTATAAACACACACACACACACTCTAAAATCAGTATTACATAAAAGTTAATAAAAGGTTCAAGAGAAGTTCACTTTGCTTCTTACAGACTTGTATATGTGTCTGTGGGTGAGCAGGTTAATACAGAGAGAGCCAAGGATGACGTGTACATCTGCGTGGGTGTTCTGGTTTTTTTCTACAAAGAAATATCTAATCTAATCTAATACGGGACAACATTACTATTTTTTATATATCTGTATATGTGTATATGTATATATAGGTATATGTATATGTGTGTATATATATATTTATACACATATATACACATATAAACATACATGTACATATATATACATATACACACACACACACACACACACACATATATATGCACACACACATATATACATATATATATATACATATATGTACATATATACATATACACACACATATATATATATATACACACACACACATATTTATATATACATATATATATACACACACATATACACACATATACAGACATATATATATATACACATATATATATATATATATATATATATATACACACACACACATTATATACACAGATATATACACACATGTATATGCATATGGGGGGATGACGCACACTCTGACCTTTTCCTTCAGTGCATTCTCCCAATTCAAAAGTCTGATAGCGAGGCCAATTAGCTATATATATATATATATATATATATATATATATATATATATATATATATATATAAATATAATCAGTAAATAGCTGTGATTGTGTGTGTGGTGAAAGGCTCTTGCAACCACCAGTTTGTTTCACTGACTTGCTAATTAAATGTGTTCTCAGCTGCGGATCAGAGGACGGATGCAAAGCAAACACACGGGGCCGCCTCTCTTTCAGGATATCACATAACTGCTCATGTTATAAATCCTGGTGTACGATGCAACGAAAACTGAGCAAGCACCAGTTTTCACCCTGTGGAGAGTTCTGCCAATCTGTGTGTGTGTGTGAGCGAGAGAGAAAGCCAGCGAGTTTACAGTGACTACCCCCACTCTAGAGAATATTTCTGAGAAGACTACACAGACAATCGCATTTCCATAAAAAACGTGTAATTTCCTCTCTCTCTCTCTCTCCTCCAGCTTTAAAGAGATGAATTTGCTTCATTAAAACCCAAAACACTGGAGGAGTTGATTTTGTTTGGCAGCTTCTCACATGCGGCAGCGACAATAAGAAGGAGTGAAGAAGTGGTTACACGAGTGAGACACTGATCCTGTGAATATTATTCACACATACACACACACACACATTATTATTATGCAGACACTTGATGATGATCAAGAAAACACAAAGAGCTGCATAATTAACATCATATTGTGAGTTTCTGTAATGTATTGGGTGTAATTCATGGTTGAGACATGGTCTCACATGGTCAAAAGAATCATATTGTGTTTTATTTTGGACAGATACATTGGTTGTCATACGATTCAAATTAGGGACGGGAATCGGTATGGGTCAGTATTGGTCCGATATTCAAAATCACTGGATCGGATATTGGACAGATAAAAAACTTAAATCTGATACGATCCAAAAATCCTATACGTCGCATGCTTCACTATGTATAGAGTGTAAAAAATGTAAATAAAAACAACAAAAGCATTTTAGCTGAGTCATGTTCTGAGCAGATTATTTCTTCTTTTTTGGGAGAACAATATTTGTTTGACAGTTAGAGACTGGTGTCTTTGACATGACTCTGCAAAAATGTTGTTAACAGCTTCATATGTTCATAAATGGTCTAAAATTACTGCAGGGAATGAATATCGGTATTGGACCATACCATCGTCCTATCCCGTATTCAAATAGGGTAAAACTGATTCTTTTCACCCCCAAAAATTATAAACATATCACAGTAATTTGACAGTTTTAGCATCACATAATTTCACCATAAGGCCATTATATCACAATTTTTATCATTATTTATGGGTAAATAACACACACACATAGACAGACAGCTAAAGCTGCTGGAGATTCACTGATTTTCTGTTTAATAAAATGTAAAAAGAGGGAAGAGGACACAGCAAAAAGTCAACTGGGTGAGAAAATGGAGAGGAGACTGAGATAGAGCTGGATATAAAAAAAAAAAAAGAGGACAGAAGATAAGAAAAAAAGCCTTGAATAGAAGAAAATCGACACAACCCACACATGGAACACACAGTGACCAAACCCTGCTGCTGCTGCTGGTGAAGAGGGAAGAACAAAGACAAGACGACGAGTAGTTCAGAGCGAGGATGAACATTGGGAAGAGGTAAAAGTGGGGCCCAGCTCGCTCTCTTTTGAGCAAGAAGAAAGTGAAAAGGACTTGAAGTGACTCTAAAAACGGTGAAAGTAGAACATGATTTGTAATCATTAGTCAGGGAAATCAATGCATGGTGGGGGAAGAAAAAAAGGAATACGGTGACATTTTCAGGTTTGGTAATTTGATTAGAGAGATACAGAAGTGTTTTGAAGTGTCTCAAGTATGTAGAAAAATTAAGGTGATGATGCAAATGGTGATTACATTCTATATTTATTTATTTATTTATTCTTAAGGGCAAGCTGTGAGACAGCCTTAAAATAGCCACCGAACTAAAATGGATCAAAATGGACCCAACCCAGCTCCGACCAAACTAAGCCTAGAATTTGATTTTAATGTCATTGCTGCAGTAATTACACTGGGGAAATAATGAAAGACCGTGAATACACAGTGATATTACACAGTTCTATAAAATTAACCTCAAAATGTCCACCTGGATTTTTTGAAATTTGAACAGTATATATGTTTGAGTTTTTGTCTCAACTAGTGCAGTGCCCGTAGGAAGTATGTATTCCTATAGTACTGACAGTCACAAAACAGCTAGCTACGCTAATGCTAATCAAAAAATTAAAACATTTGTTTTGTGCCAGGGCCCACGGTTGGTGTAGTGGTTAGCACTCTTGCCTTTGCAGCAAGAAGACCCGGGTTCCTGGGTTCGAGCCCCGTTTGGAACAACTTCGGAACAAGGGCCTTTCTGCAAGGAGTTTGCATGTTCTCCCCGTGTGTGCGTGGGTTTTCTCCGGGTTCTCCGGCTTCCTCCCACAGTCCAAAAACATGCGATATGGGGATTAGGTGAATTGGTCACTCTGAATTAACCGTAGGTGTGAGTGTGTGAGTGAATGTTTGTTTGTCTCTATGTGGCCCTGTGATGGACTGGCGAACTGTCCAGGGTGTACCCCGCCTATCGCCCAATGTCTGCTGAGATAGGCACAGCACCCCCCGTGACCCTCTGGTGGAGGAAAAAGCGGTAGATAATGGATGGATGGATGGATGGATGTTTTGTGCCATGGATATATGGATGCACTATAATACATCCATGGTTGTGCCTAATGAGGTTGCACAGTGTTTGCTATTATGTTAGCCCTACGCTAATGCTAATCGTAGCCTCGCTAGCTCACCTTTGGAAACAGGTTTGCCAAGTTAGCCGCAAAGTAGTAGCATGCTAATGCTAAATAAATATGTGCTCGCGTTTCAGTATAACACCATGTTCTGCGGTGAACCGTGTGAGACAACCGCTCCAGACAGCGCAGCAGCTGCTGATGAGCCGCTGCCTGCCTGGTGTTGCCTGATAAATCAGCATAAGTGCAGCATGATAAATCAGTGAAAATTAAAATTCCTCCAAAAAACTTGAAAATCAAGGATGCACACCATCGGGCCATGCTCAACCCATATCCAAAGTCTTAGGGCGATCTGACTAACGGTCAGCGAGATATGCCCGTCACAGACACAACTTGCTTTATAGATAGATGAGATATATATCATCCCAGAGATATTTATATCTTTATTTCTGGTCCTTTTAAACCTCAAGGTTAAACGAAAATAAAACATTAATATACCTAACCTACATTATGTATATGACAGAGTCAGGACTTGCTTGGACTGTTTTAATGCACCAACCTCCAGTAAAAAGGGGCGTAAACTGTTGTTGACATCGTAATCGAATATACTGCCCCAATAAATCTTCATCATCATCACTCACTTTTACTCTTAATTCAAACCACAGCGCGGAGACAGAGCTGTGGGCTAGTATTCAAGTGAGTGCAGCATTAATCCTGAACCTCCCTGCTGCTGGTTTCACTCCACCTGTCCTTGCGCTCACCTCTTTCTTACGCCTGCGGCAAAGTCTCGGCCACTTAACCTGCTCACATGGACCCCAACAGCTTGTCTTTTAGTTTAAACCAAGCTTCTTCCCTCTCTTCTCCCCTGCTATTTTGTCCTCACACCATTGTTTCACGTCAATCATAGCCTCCTTCTCACCCTCACCTCTTTGGTCCCTGGATGCTGATCATCCCCATGTCCTCAGAATGGTCGACCAGCTGACACTTGAATCCTTGGTCCTGAAGAACTGTTCTAATGTGGTTCCAGTTGTGCTCTGCTACGCCGCCTCCAATGGCCAGGTAGTACGCATCGCCTACAGTGAAGGTGGAAGAGGGGAAAAAGGAAGTGGAAAAAAAATTTAAAAAATGACAGAATATCAGAGGTTATATGGAAAAATACAAGCTTGAAGGCTTGTGAATATGTTCATGAGGGATGTGCTAAAACCGGTAAATTAATTAGAACATTTCATTTAACTGCTGTGTACGGTGATAGGTACATTAAACAGTGACTACTTTCTGCAGGAGAAGCAAAGTTAAGCGCTTGTGTCTTTTATCTCTTTTTAATGTGACTGATTTCCCACCACATCACAACATAACTTCTGTTTCTTTTTACATTTCAGCTATTTGGTTGTCAATGTCTTGTGCTGCATTCTATTGTTTGTTCTTAGGTCTATATGTATCTGTGATGTACAGCACTCTGTTTCAGCTGTTGTTTTTAAAGTGCTTTATAAATTTGGAAGTTGGATTGGATTAGCAAAAAAAAACATTGGAAGTTGGGAGTTAAATACGTTTCGAATAGATGATATAGAAATGATTTGTGTCGGTTTAGTAAAAAGGAATATGAGAAGTACAACACTGTAATATACTGTATACCGAGTAATAAGATAGAGAATATTATTGTTAAAAAGTGACAAAACAAGCACAGAAAATTGATACAATTGCAAAACAACAGCTATAACAATATAGCAGGCAACACATGCACACAATTACTCACCGTTGGATTCTGGTGCTAAGGGCAGGTTGGCAGCACCAGGCTCGAGTCTGCTCACCGTCAGGTCAGCTTCTGCTCCTCCTCTCTTATTCAGCATGCAGGTGTAGACAGTAGAGCCTAGAACACACAAAGAGTTAGGTAACTCATTCTTTTGCTTGTAAGAATCTGGTTTCTACGCTTTTGAATGCATCCTTTTCCTGCACTACATGGATCAATAAGAAGGAACCCGGGGGGCAAACGTTATCAATATTTCTCCAACGACATCCATCTAAGGGCGCTTTCACACCACTAGTTCGATTATTTGATCCGCACCAGGCAATACAATTGTTATTATGTAACATATGACTCCAGTGTGGTCCGCTTTCACACACTACTTTTGGGCATCACTTTCTGCCCATAAGTAAACCCTGCTTAATGATACACACTGGACCTTTAAAGGGGAAGTTAAAAGACTTTTCCTGCGCCGGATGAAGCAGCATGACGTCTGTTAACGTAGCCTCAAGTGATGTCTCTTAAATCAGCCAGAGTTGGTTCTGAGGACTTGCGCTGCTCATTTCTTCTGAGATCATTCGGCATTTTGTTGCCGTCTTGTGCCATGAAAGTCATTTTTATCAGGGACGGTTCTTTGGGACAGACCCACGAGCATCCACACATCTCGTCAGTGCAGGAAACAGACAGTTGTGCTGACAAATTGCACACAGTTTGTCATAAATAAATTGGGCAATGAAAGACTTCCCTGTCAACACACATTTACCATCAGTGCCACTGCAAGAAGTGCAGGGGAAGTATTTTATGATTTTTCTGGAACTGTGGAGTGTTGGCATTTTGTTTAGATCCTCCGTCTGCGTGTTGGACTTCTTCATTCTGTCGACCTTTTCACCCATCTGTCTGACTGTGTGTGTGTGTGTGTGTGTGTGTGTGTGTGTGTGTGTGTGTGTGTGTGTGTGTGTGTGTGTGTGTGTGTGTGTGTGTGTGTGTGTGTGTGTGTGTGTGTGTGTGTGTGTGTGTGTGTGTGTGTGCTCTAGCAGCAGCAGCCAGACTGACCTGGTTTCTTGTTGACATCAGCAGTGAACAGCCAATCGGCCGCCTTCTTGGCATCTGGTCCGGTGAGATAAAACTTCCCAAAGTAGGACATGTCAAACACAGCCACACCGTGTCTACATGAGAGGCACTCACTCTTAATCTGCAATTGAAAAAAAAATATATAAATAAATCACAACATCATGTCCAATTAAGATTGCATAAAGATTGTTCCTATGACTTGTGGATCCTCGATGACATCACTGCAATTAAAAGGAAAAACTTGGAGCTTGAAGTTTACTTTCAACATCAAGATTCTGTTCTTATCTGTCCTGCAGGCTGCTGAGTGAGCCTGGTGCTTCCCCTCAAACTCCTTCATGCACCATAAAACTCGCTGACTGTATTCTGCACCCTGTCTGTTCTCCACGGCCATTATTTCACCCCCGAGAGGAGAGGACATGTCCTTTTTTTTTTTCTTTCCAGAAGCTTTCAGAGAATGTTCAGACTCACTCGTCTAAGCACCCTAAAAACTTTTAGTCAAATTTATGTCTGACAAATGAAGGAGCTGCATCAATTACAGAGAACACTGTTCTGCTCAGTATCACGTGTTCTCGTACTCGGATTTAATCAAAAACACAGACACTGGGAGGCGGTTTGAAGACGCATGTGTCCACATAACTGATTCATAAATGATGTCTGTCCTCAAGATGGATTAGAGACCATCTCATTAGCCGACTTCTGAAAACACACTGTGGTTTTACAGTACTTTTACACTTCTCAGCATCCTTATGTTGGTTTATGTGCAACACACAGACACTTGGAGAGGAGACAAATGTGTAAAATAATAATTAAACACATAATTATTCGCACGATGTCCATATGTATTTGCAAGGTCCGTATGGAATTAGATTTTCAAGATGCAAACAACACTTTTTAAGAAGCAAACAACACTTTTTAAGAGGCAAACAACACTTTTTAGGGCCACAGCGAGTGACGGTAATTATCTAACCTTTTATAATCCGACAAACACTAGTTAGACGCATACAATTATAAGTTCCAGATGGACCAAGATAAAGATCAAGACAATAATTAAATTAAAATTATATTTTGACACATGTCTGTGTCATGCTTTGGTCAAAATACCATAAGGATGAAGCATCACAGCAGTTCAATCACCCTGCCAAAACAGCCCTGTTCAGAACACTCTGTTTAGTAGTATCTCGTTAGGTCCACCTTAAAAAAAAAAAGTAAAACGAAACTTAAGGGACAGGAAATGACATCAGCCACAGAGGCTACTGGAAGCTAACAGCAGTTAGCATTTGGAAAAGTGATCATTTGCAGGCTCTAGCAGGCACATTACTGTCATATATAACATGTATCCACTGGACAGATAAATCCTCCGAGGCTGGAAGTTTGTGTAGAACTCTGTGCTGCACTGTGGAGCCAAGAATAGAACTTTTCGCAGACTTCCGGTTTTCGGATACTGTTGCCCTCGCCAGCACTCTCCTGTGTTTTATGGACAAACGGGAGCTCCGCGAGACAACAATTCCAGGAATTTAGCCCATTGTGACGTCCCAATGAGCGCGGAAGTCAACATCGCATGTTTTATCTCCTGTACTTAGACTGAGGAGGATCACAAAAACATGAGTGAGTCATCTTTTTTCACACTTTGCCGACTAATTGGACCTCCAGAGTCCTAAATATAAGGACTATAAGTGATTAAAAAGTTGATTTTGCATAATATGTCCCCTTTAACAAATATCACGCCTCCCGCAATTTGAAGATCGTAGTAGGCCGTGTTGAGATTTCGATAAAAGTTTGATTAATTGTTCAGCCCTAATCCAATACGCACATGCACACGCACGTGCACACGCACACACACTTCATATTTGCTTACCACGTCATGATGCGGGGGGAAGTCAAAGGTGTACTCTTTGCCGAGCAACTCGTTGTATTTGTAGTTCACATTCCTCTCATTGTCATAAGCACCGTAGTAATCATAGCCTTTAACCTTTGTGATAGAGAAGGCAAACAACAGAGTTAGAGTCTAATGAATCATTATCATTTCTCTGGTGCAGAGGAGGACACTGCACTGGGTCAGTGTTAATAACTGGCAGTCAGCTTGTTCCAACAGGTCTTATCCAAAGACCTAGCATGTGTTTCCTTTAGTCAATATGTGGAAATGAAGGGGGCATGCATCTGGATGTGTAGAGGAAAATGTGTGTGGTGCAAGAGTGCATGTGTGTGTGTCTGTGTGTGTGTCTCACAGGAGCAGGCCCTTCTTTGTTGAACCAGCCTGGTCTCTCCCAGCCATGTCTCTCCTGGAACACACAGCCCTGCTCTGTCAGCACCTAAAACAAACACACAAACACACACACAGTAAATTAAAGAAACAGATGTTTTTTTCACGTAAAAGCATACGTTTAATTTCACATTAGTGTAAATTCATTCACACACTGAAGAGAAAACATTAACTGACGGATCAAACAGTGACATATTTTTTGTGAGAAATTAATAATTGAATACGATCCTTATACTAGGTCGTGGGGAAATAATGCAGCTGCCCATTGTGGCAGATAAAAAATAAATCACAAGGACTGTATGTTGGTGAGCCGAACGGGATTTTTCAGTCACAATAAGTGAAATTCACCACGATTAACTTATTGTTAACACAACACAACGAGCTGAAAGACGCTTAAATGTTCCAGAGATAAATAAAACAAATAAAATATAGAAACACAAAACCTAACAGACCTAAAAAACACAAGAATAAAACATACAATAATTTAAACACAAAAAAACAAGTCATAGAATAAAAACAATAAAAAAGATAAAACCAACGACTCGTACTGGGTCGAAAGCCAACTTTATCTTAAACTGGGGACACACTGATTTTCTTGCTTCATTGTACCCACGATTTACAGTTGGACAGAATTTGCAACAGTTGGCACTAGTTGGGGACAGTCGGCATGACTAGTTGGCACAGAAATCATGTTCGTATGACAGTGTCAGTAGACGAAGACGACAGGAAGTAGCGGGAATATCAAAACAGTGATGGCAACGTTTGTTTACCCTTTAAACTGTCGCTGACATCTCACAAAAGTTTGATGCGTTCAGTTGGTTTGACAAATCCTGTCGTCTGTGATCAATCTGTGATCCCCAGTCTTTTTAATCTGCTGAAACCACTCTGTCAGTGTCCACTTAAAGTCTTTTCAGAATCAGTAAAGTGTCCCCAGCTTTATATGAAGAGAATTGACGGGGATGTGATTATAAAACTCTGCTTGATGTCTTACTCTTTTCTTTAAACTGTGCTGAAATGAAAGATTATTTTAGCCCGCCGCTCACCATCCTCCTTGTTAAAACTGACAGTCGCCCACAGTTGGTATGTTCTGCGATGCTCTCCCTCCTAGCAGGCAGCTAGCTGTCTCTTGCCAAACTTCCCACACTGAGCTATATTTACCATCCATGCAACCGAGGCGGAGAAAACATGTGAGCGGCCGTGTCAGCGATGGCGCGTTCGAGTGCCGAAATAGGCTTGAATTGCCTCCTAGAGGAAAGATGATGCACGGGGACGGCTTCCTCTGCCAATCAACCCCCCCCCCCTAAAATAACTCTCAGCCATAATATGTGCAGTCATGATTGCAAGTGAGAGCCGGCACAATTTCCAAAAGCTCATTTAAAAAATAATAATTAGGCTATTGTTTCTCCCTCCTCTGCTTTGCCACCACCTACATTTATCTGAGGCGCTCCAACAGCAGTAAGGCTAGTTGCTAGGTGATGGCCCTCAGTGAGTGATTAGCAGGGACTAATGGGATTGCAGCTGAGGGTTGGACAAACCCAGCCTCACAGGATCTGTGCTCTCCATCAAGAATTCAGTCTTGCTAACCTGAGAAGCGGCGTCTACGCGCAGCTCTGTGTTGTCGTTTCAATTACACATAGAAATCTGATGCCGTAATTATATATAATCACCATAAAAATAAAACAAGGCAACAGATGACCTTGCATTTGTTATTATGCAAATGAAGATGAGCCAAGCAGGAAGGAGACAGCTGTGATGAAAGCAGGGATTTAGAGCTTGGATTCAAATATATGCATGTGATGATTTGGGTAAAATTATCTATTTGTGATATTTATTAAAATGTATTGAAAATTAGATTTGATACAAGTTTTAATTTGAAATTTTAAACTCGCGGCACACTGGCCACATGCGGTCCACCACCTGATTTGAATGCGGCCCGCCACTTTCTATCATGTTATAAAGGGAACTGGGCCATGACCGCCTCTACCTGTGGGTAGATTAGAGCCAGAATACTAAATATGATTGTTAGCTGTGGTAAGAAACTGTGAGCAATATGTTTATAATAATAATAATAACAATAATCATAATAGTTCATAATGTATCCCACTTTTAAATGTATTACATTTCGCATAAAATATCATGAGGTTGTTAAGCGTTTTTATGACTTGATTTTTTTATTCCATTTCATTTGCATCAAACATATTGATGATGTTGTTGTTGGTTTTTTTTATAATGTTAAATATGTATCGTTCCATACCATAACAACAACAACACTTTTACTTTGAAATTCTGTGAAATGTCATGAGTATCGTGATCGTTTTTTTTTTTTATCATGATGGAACATTTGACAATTTTTAGGATGGATGAGAATATAAAGATATGAAACGTTCTAACATGCATGTATTACACACAAAATAAACAATAAATAAAATACTCAAAAACTTAATATTTAATATCGATTTTGATAAGAAAAGGATGAATTGTTCAGCACCACTACATTCTGCCTTATTAATCTTGACCGTCTAACATCTTATATGTTGGACATATGATGGTGACTCATCAGTCCTATTCATACCTGCCATTATCATTTGTTGCTATCACAAGTGGACAGATTTGAAAGCACCAAAGACACTAAAGCGTAAGGTACGTCAAACATCTTGGTCAATACTATGCAGAGCGATAGAGCTCGTCTGTATCGATTTAGTGATTTGTCTTTGAATATCGCGCAGGAACAGGAGGCGCACGGCAAAACAGAAACGGTATATGTAACGTACTGAGGTGTGGGAGGGTGAATGTGATAAAAACAGATGCTTTTCACAGCCGACAGAGCTGAAAGAGATGCTACTAAATCGGTTAAAAGAGGGGGGGGGGCTGCTTTATTGACTCACTCAGTGTACATCACTGGAATTTCACCACAGGTGAAGCTCTCTTTATGAAACCAGTGAGTCACAAGTTGAAGCTGGACAGCGTCACTACAAGTCCGCTCTTAGATTTGAAGTGTTATATAAGGCAGTTTTTTTTATCATCAAGGTCAGAAAAAAAAAACACATTCAAAGAAGCTGCATTTTCTATCCAAGCTCAGAACCAAATCTGTTATTAAAAAGCTATTTGGGAATGAAGGTTAATTATGCATGAAAGGTGCCAGGGATGCTAAATAAAACACGCTCTAAAGAAGCAGTCGGCGTGAGTTAGAGAAGATAATGACAACACCGCTAATGCAATCTGTGTAAAGCGTGAAAGAACGCCCGGCGTGTGCAGGCGTAGAAATCGCAACATTTAAAGTTAAATGAAGTCTGGGACGGGAACTCACGGCTAAGTGTGTCATTAATGCATAAAACATGACGGGCCAGTACCATTAAAAGTTTGCGCTGGGCTAAAAGAGATGGAGGAAGACATCCAGAGCCAAGATTATCATCTGTAGTCATGTTGGCAGGGGATCACATTAATAAATGCAGCGGCTGCTGGGGATATGTTACACTGATAACTGCCTTCTGCATGAATAAGCTATGAGCTTGACCAGACGAAGAAAAGACGAAGAGAAAAGAAATGGCAGGTTGCTATCCTCCAGAGTCTTCTCTGTACATTTATGTGCACAGATGTTTATCAGTTCAACACGTTAAGCGTTTCAATTTGCCAATGAGACACTGAGGTTAAAGAGGCTAATGGGAGGAAAGAATCTTTTTTTCTCTAACACAAAGCACAAACGGTGACAAGAACAAAGAGGGAAAGAGACACACAGGATGAACAAAAGACTATTGTTGAGTTGGGCCTGATGTGAAAATGAGGAAACAAGTAGAAGTTGAAGGAGTGAGGAGGTTATATAGACATACAGATGCTCCTTTGGGTTAAAAAAAAAAGTTAACTTTCTGTATCTATATTTAGCAAAAATCTGAACTCTGCTGCATTTGAAGAATCAATACAGGTCCGGAAATTTTTCACATCAGCTATATAATAAGAAATTCAAAAGGTGTCTGTCTATATCCTGGCAGACACTGTCCACACTTTACTTTTTACAGAGAGTGAAATCCCCGGTTTACCTGACTGAAAGTAAAGCCAAGGTTAGAAAAAACATGTACATCATTACGTTTTCATCATAAAGCTTTCAAGGAGATCCTGTGAAAAAGGAGATTTCTGTTTTCACTTGAATAATTATACTTCAAAAACTTAACACAGTGACTCCTGTCAAGGTTCTTCTTTTAAAAATCATATCCATCTTGCTTTTTCCGGAAATATAAAGCATGCGTCAAACGATATATAACTAATCCAAGGCTCGTTTCATTCTTTTTTTTTTTTTTCCAATTAAAGCTCCACTGCTCCGACTTAAATGAGTCATCTAACCTCAGCAGAAAGAGAGCCAGACTACCTCACTAACAAGCAGAGAGATGATGACGCATGAACACAATTTCCATCATCGAGAAAAATTCCATTTAACTATCAGCACTGGAGATCAAACCGCTCACCTGATGGAAAGGGTCCTTCCTCATGTTCCGACTGGCCAGCGGCTCATCAAAGGGGAAAACCATAGAGTAGTTCTTTGCATACGACTCGTGGCTCCTCTCTCTGATCCAGCGATTGTTGTCCGTCAGCGAGTTATGGAAACGCCTGAGACCGAGGAATTCTGAGGATTAGTGCTCATCAAAAGGTGACAATCATACAGAAATTCACTTTAATTTTTGGATGCACTGATGTACCTGATGTCATATCCATACATGTCCTTCTCAGGGCGGCCGTGTATGACCCAGTGAGCCAGCTCTTTACCACAGCCTCCTCCAAGCATCATACCTGACACAGAAAGAGCAGGGACATTAATTCAGCCATTACTCACTCGCTCATCTTCTACTGCTTCAATCATCCACGTGAGGACAGTAGCTACACCCTGGACAGGTCCAGTCCATCACAGGGCCACATAGAGACAAACAACTGTCCACTAGCACGGTTAATTTAGAGTGTCCAATTATGCCTAATACACAAATCTGCATGTTTTTGGATTGTGGGAGGAAACCGGAGAACCCGGTGTGCATGCAAACTCCATGCAGAAAGGCCCTTGTTCCGAGTCATGAACCCGGGTCTTCTTGCTGCATACACAAGAGTACTAACTACACTCCTACCTGTTAGCACACTTGCTAACATGGCCTTGGTGCGTCAAGCATACAAGTAATAGGCTTCAAAAGCACAGTATTGTCCTGGCCTCTAGTATTGCAATTAATGACAATACTCATGTGCAAATATGTCATTTCATTTGCTTATTTGAACATCCAACATCATTTTGGATTGATCAATTGGCATGGGCAGGTTTCTGATTTTTATTATTATGGGGCGACTTCTACACAACATCGCAAGCATCTGTGTGTGTGTCATGCGACTCCACGCGTGACTGTTGTGGACTTAGCGCCAGCCATCACTTGACCTTTGCGTGCAGCCTCTGAGCAATGTGACCTCATCAGCTGCACCTGAAGGCAACAGCAGTCAACTCAAAAACAAACATGTACATATTTTGACTTAATGGCTGCACCAGATTATTTTTTTTTATAGCACGTGTTGTGTACAGTTTGCACATGTACATATTCCATGAGTTGCATGCACGTCAACATGCAGCAGCATGTCCTTCCTTCCTTCCTTCTTTCCTTCCTCTTGTGTTTCCTCTACACTTCCCTGATTTGCAGGCACTGTCACTGCTGGTCATGCCTGGGTGGACATTTGGACGGATGGGTGGACAGATGCATGGATGAAGACATCCAGCAAGGCAGCAATAAATGTCAACAAAGATAACCACGCTCATGAGAGAGCATGTATCTGCATGTGAACCCTGGTGCCTCCACTCATCGTTATCCCTCCACACCACGCCTTTGTACTTTGTACCAATTTTGTCGATAATATCACTGCCTCCGTCTATTATTGTTTGTTTACACTTTGTTCCTTTCAATGTCATTATCCTCCATTTCCAGCTGCTCTTTCCTGTACTGCTCTCATGTCGCCTTCAGATATCTACTCTGACGTTGCTGGTATTTCAGATGCTTTTAAAGATGGGAGAGAAAACATACAGAAAGTCCTAGTTACATTTAAAGGAAAACAGAGTCCCCGACCAACACCTCACAGCTAATTTTCATCGTGTTACCTTGTTTGTCCAGCAAAGGGTCTTTTGCTGGGGGGTCTCCCAAACCGTCTAAATGAAGAGGCTTAACGCTTAATGACCGAGAGAAGTGAACGACTAATGAAGGAAGCAGGAGGTAAATGGAAATGCAAATGTAAAAGGAGATTGCCCGTTTAAATACCTGACCAAAATGAGCAAATTAAAGTTTTGTTTATACACAGCTTTGTCAAATGTATACAAAAAAGCTTTTTAACTATGGAATGCTTTTGTGAATCTCTATAATTAACAAAAAACATCATTTAATTATACATTAAACTATCAACAAATCACTTTTGTTGTATTTTTCAAAATCATTAATTATGAGTTACTTATAGTTACTTAGTTACTTCCTTAGTTATCATTAAATGTGTGTTGAAGCCTATGGAATCGCAAAATCAATTAGCAATTTACAGTTAAATTGGGTTTCAAATGGCTATTTTTACAGTCTCTAAACTGAGTCAGGCTGCAGCTTCATATTTGCCATAATTGAAAGCAAATCCTTTGTACTTAGTTAACCATTGTTTGAATGTTTTGTCATGGAAATTCTGCAGCAACAACCCTGGCAGTAAAGCCAAGTTCTCCAAGTCTCTTCACCTGCAAATGATCAAAAGTGCAGCTGCCTTTTAGTCCCTTAACTCTCGTTTTTTCAGGGCTACCATTACACCTTCCTTTCATCCACCAAATTGCCGCTCCAACAAAGATATTCTGCCATTTACATCAGCGACTAGCACTACCCCACTGAACCCAGTGGTTGTCTGAGCCTGCATAGACTATTATTTGTGCCATTTTCTGTGCTTTATTATGTGACTAAAAGGCTTAGCAGGTCATAAAACCCAGGAAGGTGATCAGTATTACTGAGCGTGATAGAGTGATTCAGCTGGGTAAGGGGTGCAGCAGTTACAAGCAATTAAACAACCATGATCACAGTGAATAAATGCACAATAGTTGCCGATTTTTGACCGAAAAGGTTGCCAGGTAACAAGTAAAACAAGTAAGAACATCAGCGGCTGACTGGAGACCAAAACTGACCCCCTTTCCTGTGCCAGTGAGAGACAGAGAAGATGGCGACAAGTGACAAAACAAAAGTGGACACATTTCAAGCGCCTTCTTCCATAAAAAACAATTCAACCGAGTGTGGATCTATGTGATAATGTGTGTCGGCAAGTGTGTACATGGGACCTGTAGAGGGCATTTGGGTCATTCTGTATGTGCATGGCTGGTCAAAAATCCTTTATTATCAAGTCACTGTAAGCAGCCAGGTGTGTTATCACTGACACCAGTCCCAATATGACACCTTAGATGAACACAATATCAAACCATTCTCAACACACGCGAGAACATTATTTGCATAGAGTGTTGTTTTCACCAGTTTTCTTCGTAAAAATTGATATTTTCTTTTGTGATTTAGTGATTACTTTACCGTTCACACTCCTCTGACTACATTTAGAAACGCTCAGCTGAGTGTGGCTCGATGTTTGCGTGTGCACGTGTTGAGGTTTCTCCTCTAAAAGCCCTCCATAATTCATTTTGTAGGTTGAGAGTGTCCACAGAGATTAGAAAAGATTAGGTCAAAGTCTGCAAGAAAACACTCGTGCACTATTTCTACGTGGTTGTTTTATTCTAATTTATATAGGCTTTTTTTTTTTGCCCTTCTATGAAGATTGTTCTGACCTTTCCAGTTCTATTACTTCATAGCTTTACCCTTAAGTGAAAGGTTTACACTGTGATGGGTTTTAAAGATGTCTTTACAGCTCCATTCCTATTTCAGTCTTTCTGCTCTTACCGGCACTGTTGAAGCCACATCCCAGGAAGAAACCTCGGACCTCTGGTGCTTCTCCCATCAGCGGCTTATGGTCTGCTGTGAATGATTCTGAGAACAGACAGAGAGGTGCTTTATGAGTGACAGCGGAAGGTTAATAACTTTTGTGGTACTTCTGCTTCTACTCTAAAGAGATTTTCATCCAAGACGATCTACAGTCACATGTTGGAAGTACTAAAGGAAAGATTGCAAATGAAAAAAGTGAGCTGCTGAATTCTAATGTAGCAGAAAGAGTCTGGAAGGTGGCCCAGTCACTGTGACGCTGCTCAGAGCTGCTATTAACATCCATCCTGAGTGATACAATCACAAGCTAAGCACAGAATGCGTCCTCAGATCCGATCACAGAAACCACATTGAGAGCAGGTTTTTTTTTAGGATGCATGTGACCAAATTCCTGAGCTGCATAAATGTATTCTGTCCTCGGGGACGCATTAGAGACGGCCTCCTCTGACAACCTGCAGTTCCACAATATTTGTACACTAATCAGTGTGTTGATCACACAAATGGACATACATACATACAAACGCAATCATGGCCCGTTTCTAACGAGTGAAACTACTCTTCCCTTGGGGTACAAGAGCGATTGTAAGGTACGTCACTCCCTTGCCACAGGTGTTTCTTCAACGCACGCAGTCTATTCTCATACAAGGCTTTACTTCTTGTTGAGACAAACCGCCACAAATTGAGCAGGAAAGAAAAACCTGAGCTGCTGGATGGCCTCCTTTGTCGTCTGTTATGTTGTTGTGTCGCATTTAAAACTCTTCGTTCGTTGTCGACGCACCAGTACAACATCACATTATGTATCTTGCTGACACGGCCATCGGGCACAGCGCACACCCCACCTACCCCGTCGAACATGCCTGGCCGAGAGCTTTACCATTCAGGTGTGAATGCATGCGATCAGATCACTGAGGACAGATGTCAAAACCAGGTCTGAGCTGGGCCTTTAAGGAGGCCCAAGTCTCAGGCTTTCTTGAAAAGAATGAATGTGTATGCTCCAAAACGCAGTAACCACCAAGTGTTGCTTGTCCCACTTCTGTTGGGATGCCAAACACAATAACTGAGCAAGTAAAGAGTGGAGCTAGAGACAACACAGCAATCATCGAGTAGTCAACAGAGAACCATCACTTTTGGGTAACATTGGCAATGAAAAACACAAAACATGTCATTTTTATATATAATGTGCTTTTGTGTTTACTGTTATTGGCAGGTTACACTGTGCCGCGCTGGTACGACGTCACGCTACTTATGTGGTTTACTCAGTTATTGCCATCGAGCCTAGACAAAGAGCGGTGGAAACACGAGCCAGATCAGGGTGTTTTTAATTCCAAACTGTACCGCGGGGAGCTGCACTGCACTGCACTGATTAGTGGAAATGCATCGTCAGAGCAATTAAGCACAAGTGAAGAGAGAGGAGAATGATGAGTAAATGAAAAATAAATACCCTTAATCAGAATCCAACTTTTCAGAGAAGTTAATTACAGAAAATCTGTCTATGTGGCATGTAGCTAATTTTCCTATCCTCCCGAGAACACACACACAGAGAGAAGACACTCGTTATGTTCGTAATACCTAGATCATGGTTAAGAGTTCTCCATTCAGCTTGCTTTCTTCCCAAACAAACAGTCGAGGACTCGGTGAGCTCACATGAATATTTATCGTGCGGTGAAAGCACTTATATAAATAAAACACTTGAAATGAAATAAAAGCCATAAACTGAGTGACAGATGAAAAAAAAAAACTTGTTCACGCTCAGTTTCTGAGTTTATTTCAGACCTTTATCCTTTTTTCTTCCATCCAAATTTTAGAGCTCTACATTCCTTATTTTTGTATTAATATCTTCAGTTCTCAAGGTTCTTTTTTTTTTTTTTTTTTACTGTTCTTTCAGTCACTCTCAGATTTTCTTTCTCCTATGCCAGTTTTCTGTTTTCCATCTGTCCATATACTCTGTGTGCATGTATTTGGACAAATGTGCGTTTGTCTTGTTTTTACCCAACAACATCACAATAAACCTCTTCAGCCTGCACAGCCACAGATGGGGCTCACTCAACCTAACGGTGTGATATTACCTGGACAAGGACTCAGACTCAAACTAATCACATCATCTTATCCTCAAACATGACACACAGTGAGCCCACGAGCTCAGGTATTCATGAGCTGGAGCAGTTTGAGAGCGATATTTCACAGAGTTGTCCAATTTAAAAAGTGTCATGATCGTTGCTTGCTCCCTGTCGCAAAGTATAATGTTGTGAAATGTGGTTGTGCACAGGATTGTCAATGAGTGTGTATGTGTGTGTGTGGGAGTGTGTGTGTACCTGGCCCACAGACTGTGGACTTGATGCCAGTCTGCTCCAGTTTGGGCACTCTGTTGATTGCTCCTTCAATATGTTGCGTGTATACGTCCCAGTCCAGTTCAAACAAGCTGAAGGCAAAATTATCAGACACCTAGGAAATTAGAAAACAATAAAGGCCAACAGGTGAAATCCTCATTTTCTGGCTTTTAATAGAATTCATATATATTAAATATTATTTGTCCCTTAATTTACAATTTAGCCTATCTTACATTGGGGATACTTTACACAATTATAATTAGGATGGGTGGATAATTCTGCTTCTTTTTTCTTCTTTTATCTATCTATCTAAAAGTTAGCTAAAAGTAGAGATTGCTATCTATCCATCTGTTTGCTTAAAGTTAGCTAATAGTAGACTGCTAGCTAAGAGAAGACATTTCTATCTATCTAGCCATCTTAAAGTTAGCTAAAAGTTGACATTGCTAGCTAAGAGAAGACATTGCTATCCATCCATCTGTTTGCTTAAAGTTAGCTAAAAGTAGAAATTGCTAGCTAAGAGAATACATTTCTATCTATCCATGTTAGCTTAAAGTTGGCTAAAAGAATACATTGCTATCTATCTATCTATCTATCTATCTATCTATCTATCTATCTATCTATCTATCTATCTATCTATCTATCTATATATATATATATCGGTCTAAAAGTTAGCCAAATGTAGACATTGCTAGCTAAGAGAAGACATTTCTATCTATCCATCTGTTAGCTTAAAGTTGGCTAAAAGAAGACATTGCTAGCTAAGAGAAGACATTTCTATCTATCTATCTTGGGTTTCATGAGTATTTTTATTTTTTAAATTAGAATAAGTCATTTTTGCATAAAGTGAATTTGATCTCTGCATCCAACCCATCCTTATTACTGTACAAGCCCTTGGATTGAACAAGCGATGTTACAAGCCCAAATCTTTGCCTCTTGGGGATGTGCTACTCGCACACAATGATGTGTCTGAGTGTTATTATGGTAAGCACTTATTTAAATGGAAGATAATTTGATTTACACCAGATTTTACATTACTTTTTTTTACACAGAAATATACATTTTCACAGCCATTTTATACGTCTATATATATTCTCCTGCACAAGCATATTTCTCTTTGTGAACATCGCTCATTGTCACAGTAAATTCAGACCACGTTAAGAATATGACGCTGTGTAAACGAAGTGCCCCACTGCAGCTGCAACACATCTTGTGAGTCAAATCACTGTAAAACCGCTCATTGCTGTCGAATCAAGTCTCTCTCAGCAGGACGTCGACAAATCAAACCCTTCCCTCTCAGTACTTTGTCCAAGCTTTAATTTGCTCCCATTTGGACCTCTGCCACTCCGTCCCTGTCAGCTCATTTGAGCCAAAAAAACAGCTCCTATAAGTCATGCAGAGTGCATTCATCTTATGCTCTTTGCAATGTTATGTGTCACTCATGCTTGTGAATATAGCAACTACTGTTTAATTCCCACAAAAGGAAATCCTAGGACACATTCAACAGGGTCTCTGCAGGTTTCAACAAGTCAAATTTAAGACTTTTTAAGACTTTTTTAAGACCATAATGAATACAATTTAAGACCCATTTCAAATCCATAGTGGCAAAAAAGTACAAAAGACATGAAGGAAAATAGGAGCTACAAATTGTTGAACTTGCACTTACCCATCTTATGGAAGCAATTCGGCTTAGCTGTGGGCTAATTAATTTTCATTAAGCTGCTATGCTAAACTGTAACACAACTTGGCGCGCGCACACCACACTAGCTAGTGGTGCTCGATTAATTCTCACCGGGCAGCACAAGTGGCCTACTTTAGTTCCGTGTTGAAGTTATGCTCAAAAATCTAAACATTTCAAAGCGAGACTGAAGTTTATGCATGTTTTAAATAAAAGTAACATTAATAGATTTTTAAGACCTTTCAAAATTGTATTTAAGACTTTTTATGAGATTTTAGGATAATTGAAGACATTCTAAGGCCTTATATTAATATTATTGGATTTAAGACTTTTTTAAGACCCCGCGGATACCCTGTTCAAAGACAACAAACGTGACTCCAGAAGTTTAAAGTTAGAAGAGATAACGGAGTTCCCGTGGCTGTTACTTTCAGTAATGATTATCACTGTAACGTTACATGAAGGTGCAAGCTGACAGTTAGTTCTTTCATGGGAACTTAAGAAGTGTGCATTAGTGAGTATCTGGAGAATATGAGGGGAGCAGTGCTCTGGGTCCCAGACGCTACATGTGTCTGAATCCTTCCCAAGTCATCGATCCTGCTCATCTTCACTCAGTAGACATCCTCCATTCCATCCTCTCCCGTCTCCCGTCTAATTCCCCTCTCTCTGCATCTCCCTCTTTTCTCCCGAGACATCAAAGCAACACTCGACTGTAGATTGAGAACAAAAGGAGCTGCTTCGGCACAAAGAAATCCTCTAAAATGTCGACGAGGAGGCGGCCAAATGGAAAAGACAGAAAAGTCACTTCGAGAGGCAAAACGGCACCGTCGGTGTCCTACAGAGCTCATCCTTATACATGAGAAGAGCTTCAACAGATGGTTTTCTATATTTTTGGGTTTTAATATTACATTCGCTTTGAATCTGGAAATACTGAGGGGAAACTGGAGAGATAACCATGAGGAGAAAGAGACAGAAAGGCCTGCTACCACATTTACCAGCTTTGCCATCAAAGACAAAACACATCCATGAGGACAAGGACCACCTACTGACTCATCGGCTTTTAAACAGATCAATCTCCCAGTCTCTCTCTCTGTTGCGTGTACTGTAGTGTTGTGAAAAGGAAGAGTTTGACTCGTTTCTTTTTCGCACTCATTTGTTATTCCAGTCTTTTTTGTGGACACGCTTTGGTTTAATGTTCCAAAGAAAAGTGACTTCATCGGAGGAGAAGTTAAAAATAAGGTCTGTGGGCGAGTGATAATACATTCTCCTTTAGGGCATACATTATGCTCATCGGTCTGCCTATTAGAAGTGAATTAGTGAGTGGATGTAGTAAGACAGATGTCTCTCATTTTGATCACTTATTAAGTATTTATAGGATTTTTTTTAAAAAACAATATTTTCTGCCAGGGTTTAGATGCATCCTTATATAAGACATGGAAAAACTTTTCATGATTTGGTTTCAATGTTACAGTATGACTGTAATGCACTTTTTTCTATGAGTAGACTTGAACTAATTCAACATGCTGCAGTCGTAGTTCTGACTGAGACTGAAGAGAATTCATCAAACCAGTGCTCAAAGCACTTGACTGAATGCCAGTGCAGCACAGGATCGATATTTAAGTATTACTGCACTCTACCTGCTGTTATATTGAGGTTTTATTGTTTTGTTTTTATATTTTCTGTAAGGTGTCCTTGGGTGTTAAAAACATGAAATAAATTAAAAAAAACATATAAAACAGCATGAATTCTGAGATTAAATCAGAATTATGGGGTGTCCTTGGGTGTAGACAAATTGAAATAAATAAAATATAAATAAAACAGCATGAATTCTGGGATTAAAGTAAAGAGGGAAAAAAATATCAGAATTCTGACTTTAATCTGATAATTCTGATAAAAAATTCTGAATTCTGAGATTAAAGTTATTCAGAATTCTGAAACTTAAGCCCGACTTCTGAGATTAAAGTAAAAGTCAGTATTCTGAGATTAAAGTCAAAGTCAGCCAGATCATCAGACACACGTCTCATAAAAACAACTTTTGGTTGCGGTCGTGTTTTACGTTTGACTCGAATTGAGATCATCAATCTGTCGTGAACGCTCTCTCTCTCGGTCTCACCTCGTCCCAGAAGATGGGGTTTTGTTCATAGCCACCGACAGACAGGGCGTCACCTTGGAGCCGCAGGTACACTGATGCATCATGGTCCCTGACGTTAGGCATGTTCTGCGAAGAAGAGTGGAAACGCAAAGAGGAGCATTTAAAATGTGCCCAATAAGAGCATATAAATCAACCATATAAATCTATAGCACCAGCACCTTAACAAGCCTGAGCGTTTCTTTATTTTACCGCATCACAGCGACTGACAAACCATCAAATCAAAACACCACAGAGAGAAATAACAGTCATGTCCAAGAATGTTGTGTGTCGTATTCATTCTGTCACGAGTGCTTTTCATTCCAAAGTCAACAGGGTACAAGAAAAGGCTGATTTAGAGATGTTTCAAGATGTTTTTTAATGAAAGCCAAAAAAAAAAGCTCCTCTCCAGTGAGGTGAGCGATCATTACTGAGCACTGCAGCACAAGCTGTCCTTCACAACCTCATAGACAACATCACGTCAGCAGGTTTACTTGTTTTATATTGTTGAAACTCATTACACCTTTTCACACATGCATCCAAGTTCCTCACCCAGCAGAGTGGGAAACATTACTTCCTGGTGGCGTCTGAGCTCAGGACGTCAATGTACAGTAATTCTGCTTAAGCTGCTCTTAAACCACGTAACAGAGGAGAAGAGGCTGTGACAATCTGTCGAAAAAACACACACACAGCAGCCTCTGCAGGATGTGTACACGAGATAAACACACACACACACACACACATACACAGACTCACAACGTCAGAGTCACAGTGACTCACAATGTATACACTGACATTTATGTCTACAATCGAAACAAACTCCAGTTATTATAACACACACACCATTCAGACACACCTTGGCTATTATTATTAAAGGCTGAACGTGAGGTCATACTGCCCCCTGTTGGTTAAATGGAATTAATACAGCACACAGGAAAGAGGAATTCAATTTGAGGATAATCAAACACACACAAGTGAGGTGACAAAATAAAATGAGTAAAAATAGTAAGCATGAAAACATAAAACATTTAAAAGTGATCCAGAGCATAGTTAAAACACGTGAGAAGCAAAACAAACAAACAAAAACAATGAGAGTTCAATTCCACCTGTGATAAATGCAATGGAGCAATAGTATATTTTTAAAGACTTGGTCTTAGGGACTTATAAAAGCACCAGATTAGCCGAGCTAATAAAACATGAATCATAAAACTACAGTGTGAGTGAGTGACTGAAAAATGCACCAGAAATTGGGCAAAAAAATACGTCAAACAATAGAATAGAAAATAATTATCCACCAAAGAGTAAAATGGTTTGTGAATTTGTGAAAGTGAACCATGAAACAGACATAAAAGGTGCTTTATATAGAAAGTAATCCAATAATTTTGTAGATTTGGAAGCACAGCAGACTTCTGTCAGGATTTATGAACGATCTGCTTTAAATCAAATTTAGTAGGATATGCATTTACACACTACCGTTCAAAAGTTTGGGGTCACATATACAATTTTCTTGTGTTTTCCATTAAAAGTCACACTTTTATTCATTAAAAGAGTTGCAACATGAATAGAAAATACAGTCAAGACATTGACAAGATTAGAAATAATTATTTTTATTCAAAATAATAAACTTTGCTTTCGTCAAAGAACCAGCAAAACTGTTTTCAGCTGTGCTAACATAATTGCACAAGGGTTTTCAAGGGTTTTCTAATCATCCAATTGCCTTCTAACACGATTAGCAAACACAATGTACCATTAGAACACTGGAAATGGGCCTCTATAGACCTATGTACATATTCCATTAAAAACCAGACGTTTGCAGCTAGAATAGTCATTTACCACATTAACAATGTACAGAGTGTATTTCTGATTCATTTAATGTCACATTCAAGTGACCCCAAACTTTTGAACGGTAGTGTACATATATATACATAAATATTTAAGAGGAAGCAGTCCTACCTGAATGCCGTCGATCCTCTCCGTCACTACATAGGCGTGATGCATTGCTATGAGAGGCACTTTCACACCAGCCATCTCCCCCAGCTTGGTGGCCCACACACCTGTAAGAAAAAAAAAAAAAAAAAAAAAGAGTTCACATCAAACTAAAAACTACAAAAAACAAAGTCCTTGTCCTTTGTGATTCGGTCGCTCTCGTCTGAATGTCACCTGCACAGTTCACCACGCACGCCGTTTCGATCGTCCCGTGCGGAGTCTCCACTGCCTTCACCCTCTTCACGCCGAGGTCGTCCGTGCTCACGTTAATACCAGTCACAGGGCAGTTCTCGATCACCTGGTGTAAAAGTGGAGGAAAGCGTGCGTTACGTGAAGGTGCAGCATTTGGACTGTTCCTTTACTGTATATCAGAGCACAACACTCTCTATTTACAAGTGAAGCTTTGGATTGTTTGGTATGAATCCTGTTTTTGGGACAAATTTTACAAAATGTCACATTCCCATTTATGCCTCATAAATTATTAAAAGAAAGATTTGTATTGTAGTGTTATACATATGAGCACACAACTAAAGTTCAGAATACAAGTGTTTAATTTATTTAATTTAAGTTTTGCTGTCCTATTTCTCTGTTTTTTTTAGGTGTAAACAGAGAAATAGAAAAAAAATTTTTTTTACAATAAACTCGATTTACAACATTGATAGTTGTTTTCCTCCTTTGAAAAAACACATTATACAAAATGACAAAAAGATAAAAGATTCAAAACAAGTTTGCATTTACTTTGGAACCGGTTCCATGTTACTTGACCAATTATTCACTGCTTGATCTTAAGATTAAGATTAAGAGGCTTTATTGTCATTGTGGGTTAGGGTTTGGCTGCATTTCTCATATAACAGATCTGAAGTTAATCCGAAGAAATGCTGTCGGGGGTTGGACTGCAGTGCTGCACCAGTATGAACTACGGAAGCCCAAGTGGCGTGGTGGTGGTGGTAGTGATGGGAGATAAAGAGAAATGACTTGCCCACTTTAGGAAGTGTGACATAACTGATAAATAGTGTTTCGGATTCCACAGTCTGGTTTATAGTCGCTGAAAAAACCATCTTTTCCCTAAAAGTAAACACCTTCTGTATATGAGGAAACAACAATCACTCAACATTCAAGGGTAAAGCTTAGGGTCCCTTTTGTTGTTTTGCAATTTTCAAGCAAAACACGAGACGCATAACAATTGTGTTAAAAAAAAAATGGGTCTGCCATTCTGGCTTTTTTCCTCCTCCATTTCAAACAGCGGATAATGTTCTGCTGTGCAAAAGGTCATGAAATGGCCATCAGGACTCAAGTCTCTTGTTTGCATAAGGGAGCAATTTTTACACAATGTTATGTCACACACACACACAAATCTAACCAAACTTGCCGACTTCTCCTGCTCTCAAAATAAAAATTTGATCCAAATATATATAATATGATCATTTATGAACTGATATTTTACCGTGGCTCCCCTGGCAGACGCAGCTCTGCTCAGGGTGGTGCAGGTGCCGGCCGGGTCCATGGTGCCGTCTGTTGGCACGTACAGCGTTCCGTACAGATCGTCGACGTTCATCAGAGGATACAGGTCCTTTGTCTCGGCGGGTGACAGCACGTGGGACTCGATGCCGTAGACTTTACCCAGCTGGAAATGAGAGGGGATACGTCACAGCTGAGGAATGGATTATGATAAGTAACCTGTCGCATTTTACACTTAAGTCTCATTCTATCAATTTAAATTTGAACACTGTAAACATTAAAATCAGTGCTTCCGATACACAGTGCTTAACAAATGTATTAGATAAAAACTTTAAACTTAAAATGTTTCTTAAACGTATTTATTTCACCTTTTTATACCCAAATTTGAGCCGGCTCAGTGTCAGAAATCAGTCAATCATAACATTCAACCACTAAATGTCATTTTTCAGTGACTGAATGAAAGTAAATAATTATAATTTGACACTTTAACCAAGAAATAACAATGTGCTTGTTGAAAAGCGTCAAACGAGGCATCAAAGGCAAACGAAGTCTTATCTCTTCATGTTTCACGTTGAGCAAGTAAAAACACAAATTTAAGCTTCAACATTTTGAAGAGGTAACAGTAAATACACTTCAATCGTTTGATCAAACATTTTTTAATCCACCCCAGCAGGTACCCTTCAGGTCTTTGCCACAACAACAAGCAGCTAATCCTTTCCTCTTCTTACCGACATGAGGCGCTTGTACTCATCCAGCCTCTGTTTGTTGGAGGCAATGAAGAGTCCTCCGTTCTCTATCCAGCCCGTGTGGAGACCGGTCTCCTGCTCCAAGTCTTTGCTGACCACGTTCCTGGTGTGGGCCAAGAGCTCCACCTCGACATCACTGGGACGGAGCTGCCACAGCAAACCTGATCATGGATACAAAAGAAGAAGACTGCATGTCTAGTATATACACATGCACACAAATGCACACAAATGCAATGTTTTTGTCTGCAAAGATCAAATCTGGTGTGAATAGTTTTTTTTTTTTAAATGCAGTGTTTAGTAGGATTTATTGTCAGGAATTGACAGTGGACAAGGAAAGAGGTTCTGAAGCATCTGATGCAGGACCAACAGCTTTTTCCCACCATGCACCATCATGTTAAAGGTGTATTATGGAATAAATCTAAAGCTGGCCATAAAATCCTCCTAATATGTCACAGAGACTCATGAATAACGTACATATAACAAACTGAACTCACCAACAACAGTAAAGCCAAAATATTTGCATTAAAAAAAATCATGTTTATGATTTGAAATCATGTTTTGGCATGTGGCGCCACCTACCGCCGTCTACCAATCATTGCAGTCAGTAGATTTGTCACGAGTTGCCAGTTACGTCTAAGCTACAATGGCGGAGAAAACGAAACCTAAAAGACCTTGGTATTTTGAATTTGAGTGTAGTAACATTCATATATATGGCGCCTTTAATACTGTATACCAAGTCTTTTCTGCACTCTTTCATACTTTTTAACTTCTTAATCATATGGAAACAAAGTTTTTTGCACGACTGGAAACACCACAGGTCACTTTATTGGTGCACTTTATCATATTCTGCTGCTGTATTTAGCGATATATTCTATTTTTTAACACTGTTTTATATTATACTTATATATGTAATGGGAAAAATGGCAAATGGTTTGTATTTACGTAGCACTTTTTTTAGTCTTGATGAGCGCTCAAAGCTGCTTTAATATTCACACTTTTGGAACCAGAAATGGAACCCACAACCTGTTCTACCACTGCGCTCCCGAGGTCCCCGCAGTTCCCCGACATGCGTGGGAAGGGGAGGAGTGATAATGTGTGTTCTCACCATTAAGATGTCACTATTTCTTACACACTTTAATTTTAAGACTTTATTTGCAGGCTTTTAATACTTTCATGTGTTATCAGATTATATAATACAATGTTTTATGATGAGTAAAGATTAAGAGATGCGGTGTACGGTTCATTGCAGCCTGAGAGCAATCATTAAAAACTATTTTAATATTTGGATGCAACATATTTCACCATGCACTATTGCAGGTAAACACACACCATGGTTTCATGGGCCCGTGCTCTCACAGTTCGTTACCTGCAGTGTGCCAGGTGGTGCCAGCGGTCAGTCGGTCTCTCTCCAGCAGAACCACATTGGTCATACCCATTTTAGCCAGGTGATAGACGGTCTGACAGCCAAGACTTCCTCCTCCGATCACCACCGCGTCTGCTGACCTGAGGCAGGTGGCAGACAACTGCAGGTGAGCTGAGAACAACGACTTTGAATGTGGATGAAGACAAAGATCACGTCAGGGACACAATTCACTGAATCAAACTAACTGATTAAAGGAACATTTAAATGTAAAACTACTGATTATACCACAGTTAATGTGTTTGTTGTATAAATATGTATTGTATTGTAATGTATAATTGCTTCAAGTTCAAAACAAAAAAAAACCTTTGGTTTTTGCTTGAGAATCAGCCTTTCATATTGTAATAATAATAAACTGTATTTGTATAGCACCTTTCATACAAGGATTGCAGCTTCACAATAAAAGGAAAATAAAATTTAAAGGTGCATTATGTAATAAAATCTAAAGCAACTGGCCGTAAAATCCTCCTAATATGTCACAGAGACTCAGGAATAATGTTCATATAACAAACTGAACTCACCAACAAAACAAACATTTTTTTTTGCAGACTGCAAATCAGGTTTTGGCATGTGGCGCCACCTACCGCCGTGTACTGCACTGCAGTTAGTAGAGTCTCAGCTGCCGAGAAACCACTGGTTGCCAGTTACGTCAGAAAACGAAACCTAAAAGACCTTGGTATTTTAAATTTGAATGTAGTAACCGTTTTTGGCCACATTCTTACATATGGCACCTTTAATAATATAAAACACAACACAGGGTGGAATGAAAAGGAAAAGTCAAAAAGTAAATACCTTGTTTTAACTTTGAAAGGAAACAAAAGATCCAAATAAAACAATAAAATACAACAAGGGGTGCAATAAAACAGGAAAAGGCTCGGGTCAAGAGGTTAAAAACCCTGTTTAAAAAAACTAAAAACGCAAACTGGAAAAGCACTCGGAGAGTGCAGACCTCCGCCAAGGCAGCTCAGTGCCTACAAAATACACCCTGCTGGCGCGCAGCATGTACGGATCACGCCCCAAATTGAATCAGTTGTTCCTGGTCCCATTGCAGAATATTTCCTGAAAATTTAATCGAAATCCATCTGTAACTTTTCAAGTGATGTTGGTCACTAACAGACAGACAAACAAACAAACTCCGCCGAAAACATACAGGATACTTCCTGGCGGAGGTCAATAAAACACAACACAGGGTGGAATAAAAAAGGAGCTAGTTAAAGGCTAGAGTAAAAAGATGTGTACTTTATCACGGACGCTGACACCATGATTCTACGGACAAACAAGTCAGTGACATAAATGTCCACTCCTGCCGTCCGTCCACTCACCTGGGCAAAGGTTTCGTGGGTCCAGAGGAAACGGCGTCTTCCTGTTTGAGCGTTTTCTCGTAGGGAACACCTTTTTCCTGGGTGGGCGTGGAGCTGTAGGAGCGAGCACTTGTCCGGCACAGAGGAGACGGAGGGGGACGCACGGTCAACACCATCCGCCGAACAGCGGCCCCCAGGAAGGCCATGGTCGGTCTGCTGTGGACACAGAGAGAGAGAGAGAGAGAGAGAGTCTCAGAATATGAGGACATTTACAAACACTACTTACAAAACCATACAGAGAAAGTCACTTAAAAGGAACAGATTTTTAAAAAATACAACAAAATTTTGAGCCAAACTTCCGGAACGCTGTGTCACAGTTAAAGGCATCAATCTATGGAAGAAAATGATCACATGACACAATGTGTTTATGGCATAATGTGCTTGTGCTGGTTAAATAAGATAGAGTTAATCAAAATTTGGCTAACACTTAAAACGGGTAGAACTGTGTCTTTTTTTTGACACGTGAAGTGATGTTTGTTGACAAATTTGAACAAAAATACACATTGAAATATTTCAAGCAACGCAAATAGCAAAGTTCACACTTTTCTACAAATAGAGCCAAGTAAACTTACATAGACATTGTTTACCCTACAGCCATATGGTCTTCTGTCACATGTGTCAAACTCAAGGCCCGGGGGCCAGATGTGGCCCGCCACGTCATAATATGTGGTCCGCGAGTGATTAATTGGTCTTAAAAATCTGTGTTAAAATAAGTCTTTGCTGCTTTAAGGCATGCGTTTCCCACAATGCATGGCGATTGTGTTACCGGCAAAGTAACGACATCCTGCCACTAGATCGCAGTGTATCATTGTATATGCATCATGCAATGAGTGAAATTGAATAAGTAATAAATACATAATGATATTTATCAATATGTTACAGAGCAGTTACCTTTATTCAACATTATATTTGGTTACATTTAGTTACATTTATTCTGTATGACAGTTACATCTGGCCCTTTGAGGGTAACCATTATGCTGATGTGGCCCTCAGTGAAAATGAGTTTGACACCCCATGCTCTGGGGTATAATTATTGCATTATAATACAAAAGTAGTTCATTTCCAATGGTATCTCACATGGTACAGTGACATAATATTACACAGTGAATTAAAAATCCCCCCAAATTGTTTAGCCACACGTTTAAAACAGGGGGTTTCAGATAAAACACCATCAAGCTCCAGTTCCAGCCAGCAAACACCTGCACTGATTACAGTCCTGGATTACTACAACCGGGTTTTCGAGCCCGCTGCTCAATCTGTAATCTGACCAGACGGGGAGGTGCTCGAGTTCAAGGTTCACAGAGCGAAAGAGCTTAGTTAGGCTGCGACTTTGACAAGGCCACTGTATTAGACTTTGGATCCTGAAGGCAAAAACAATCCCGACTTCATGCACATTCTCCACTTTCTCAACCACATCACTGCTGCTGGGTATAGAATCAGAGCGAAGAAAGAAATCTTATATAAATGCATTAGTTCTACAAAAGAGGAAAACAAGTGTTTCACTAGTTTGACACAGTGACTCATCATCAAGTAACTTAAGATGATGTCCTGCACTCTTTCACAGCACATGGACCTGCAAAGACAGAACCCAGGTGGTGCTCAAAGCAGCCTCTGATCATGTAAAAAAATCCTGTTTGAAAGACATTTGCATTATTTTTCAAACGTCTTCCTCTTTCTCAAATAAAAAGTATGTAAAAATGTTCAAAATTTGGATTTAACAATAATCTGCATGACCTATAGACATTTCACTTTCCCTGCCAACTTTTCCTGTTTGACGAAAAAGACTCTCACAGAACTGACGCTGCACACTGTACAACTGTACAACTGTAGCTGCAGGGGATCATTCAAAGTTGGAAAGTTTCAAAAGTACAGCTTAGAAGCGGAGCAGACACTTTGCAGTGACAACCAAGTTGTCCTCGCAGAGGGCGCTGTGAGGGCAGAAGAAGACAACAACAACAATGTGTTGTGTTGTTTTTCGCGGTGTGACAACGGAGGACACAAACAAAGTCACAAAGTCAAGTTGGGATGGGACAATACCACAAACTAAATAACTAAACCAACCGCAAATGACCGATATCAGTCCTATATCAGTCCAATATATCAATCAATCAATCACATTTTATTCCTATAGCCCACAGTTTACAAAACACAGTTTGTCTCACAGGACTTGACAGGGTTGGTAACATCCTCTCTCCTTAGACCCTCGACCAGTGTAAGGAAAAGAAAAACCCTACAACAGGGAAAAATAGGTAGAAACCTCAGGGAGAACCACAGGTGAGGGATCCACTCCCTGGACGGACAGACGTGCAGTAGATGTTACCCAACACATTCAATACACATTTACAAAAAATAAAGAGTACAAAGTCTTTTTTTTAGCTCAATACATGAACTATGATGTCTCTCCAACTGTGTCACAAATATTGTTCCTGCCACAAAAAAAGAAATCCAGCCCAAACATGACTCAGGTAAAATGTTTTTCTTTTTTCTGATTTTTATCTACATTTTCTTTTCTATTTTGTCTGTGTTGTATCCAATTCTCACCCGTACACCAAAGCATCTGAAATGTGGTGTGTGGAAGTATTTCTCTATGTTTGTTATTTCAAATAAACAACAAGTTCCCTGCCCCTGAAATGTCTGCATGCGCCACTGGAGCAGAACATTAACTTATGAATTAGAAGACAAAAAAACAACAACATTCAAAACATGCATGTGCACTACATTTAGCGCGAGTCAACACAACGACAGTCCTGTGCAAAGACGTGGCTCAGCATTCAGTGAAGTGTGCACCATGACAGACACACAGACAGACTCACAGCACAGCAGCGGCTTTACCTTTCACTTACGTTGCGTTTACTCTTGTTACAGTGTTCGGTTTATACTCCACACGAGATCCTTGGAGCAGTTTGCGCACACACACACACACGCACACACGCAAACACACACACACGCGCAGAGAGAGAGAGAATGAATCTGAAGTGTGTGGTCAGAGGAAGAAAAAATGGCTGAATGGTTTGACAAACCACGCCAGAGGGAGAAAGTGAGGTTTAAAGGCGAACTGTAGTTGTAGTTCCTGTTTTCACCCCTCCTCCTCCTTCTTCTCCTCCTCCTCCTCCTCCTCACCACGCAGTGTCACTGTCAGTCCACAGACACGCGTGTATTTTATTATCCGTGCAGCAGACAGTCAAGAGATTCTCAGAGAGGTTTGTTTTATTTATTTATTTATTCATCTATCAATAAGGTCAAAATGTCAAGAAAACTGTGCGTAAACAGCGCAGATCGTCAAATCCATAGAACGCAGCTGACACTGTGAAGGTCTTATTGGTCTTTAGCAGTGTGTGTCAATTGTGGATATTGATGACATCTAATGAACTAGTTTGGTAAAAAAAAATAAAAATAAAAATAAATACAAACAAATAAAACATTGTAATTGGAGGGGAATAAAAATCTTTTTTTATTATTATTATTTTCTGTGATGTCAAACAGATGCTGTGTCAAAAATATAATCAGTTTGTTATTTCTTTGACAAATAGTGGATATTGATGATATCCACATATCCTTTTTTTTTTTTTTTACAATTAATAACAATAATAATTGTAATTAAATGTTTTAATTGCATTAAGAATATAATTTCTGTTGAAGCACTTCTACATACTGGTGTACTAACCATTAACATGGTGGTGGTCTAAACACATTTGCTAAGCACTGTATTTATATATATATATATACATACACACACACTGTATAGATATGTGTGTGTGTCTTTGTATGAAAATATGGAAGAAATATTGGACAAATTATTTAAGATTGATTCTCAATAGCAACAAAAAAATCTTAATTCCTAATAT
Organism: Microchirus variegatus; assembly: GCF_963457635.1. Classification (NCBI taxonomy): domain Eukaryota; kingdom Metazoa; phylum Chordata; class Actinopteri; order Pleuronectiformes; family Soleidae; genus Microchirus; species Microchirus variegatus. The sequence goes on from NC_139817.1 coordinate 10,009,028, forward strand.
GAAATAATATCGAGTTATGGGAAAACATCTTGGAATGTTGTGTATTATTATATTTCACTATATTACATATAGTGTGTGTGTGTGTGTGTGTGTGTGTGTGTGTGTGTGTGTGTGTGTGTGTGTGTGTCTTGGGGGATGTTGGGGTAACAGCTGCTGGAGCCACTGAAGTCCTCAAGGGCCAGAGAGCAAACCATGCAAAAGTAGAACAAGATTAAAAGTGTGTGTGTGTGTGTGTGTGTGTGTGTGTGTGTGTGTGTGTGTGTGTGTGTGTGTGTGTGTGTGTGTGTGTGTACATGTTTTAATTAGGCTGAGTGGACCAGTTGTCAAAGAAACCTATATTTATGAGGACATTTTTGCCTGGTCCACACACCTTTATTGGGCTTTGTGAGCATTAAGACCTAGTTTTAGGGTTAAGCATTTAGTTGTGATAGTTAAGGTAAGGGGTTAGGGAATGCGTGTGTGTGTGTGTGGGGGTGTGTGTGTGTGTGTATATATATATATATGTTGATTTTGCAGGAGGACTGAATGGTGAGAAGAAAAACCCGACCACAGACTTGGGAAACCTTATATGCTACGAGCTGTATGCAGTTTCTCAGTCTTGCCAAGTTTGACCACATGAAACTCCACCTCTTCGCGGGCAGCCAATGAGGCGCTGAGTTCAGGTCCCCTCCTGTGACAGGTTCTGTCCAGTTGCTTCAAACAGCCTGAAACAGGACAGGAGCTGAATCTACAGTAACCTTTGAAGTTTACGGCCTGCCTTTGCACTATCATTCATTACTGAACAGCTTCCTAAGTGCACCATGGGCTGTAAACCTGGCTACATATGTGTGTGAGAATGTGCTCTTTTAAATCTTACAACACTGAGTGAAATAAGATAGATATTAGTGAGTGCATCTATGTCTGCAGACCTTGTGAAGAAGAATCAAATAAAATATAATTCAAGCGATTAATACATAAATACACAAAAATAAAAAATATGTCATCCAAAATGTGACAATTTTTTGAAAATATAGTATGGTGTCCAAAAATGGTCAAAAATGTCATAGTATAGTATGTCGTGCAAAATTGGTCAAACATAATCTCTCCATATTGCCCTGGTTCTTCCATGAAAAATGATATTCCACCCTCTTGTGGCCAACTTTGGTCCATACAACAACATGGAGAAAGTATAAAACAAACATCCTGTTTTATAATATAGAACCTTTTGGTCAGAAAGCCATTTCACTTTTATTGAATTGATGTTGCACATCGTGTATTACTCTTTATGGTCTGTCGAGCCAACACCAGGAGACAAATAAATTAAGATGTGTGATGTCATGAAGACACAATGACAGAAAGGTCCATAAGAATCCCAGTAATTACTAAGCCGGTATCACAGGCTGTTTTAACAAGGATTATTAAGACTTTGGCTACAACGCATGTGCTACAAGTCTAGACTAGACTGATATATCATAAAAACACTTTTAATTTAAATTCACATCATTTAATCGAGTAGAATCTGTTATTTTATGAGAAATAATCGTGCGCTAAGACCTAAATATGTTACTTCTCATTTTTCGGGGCAATATGTACAGTTCCAGACAAACCTGAAACCACATTTTGTTAATGTGTGTGTAGTTTGTATTTTGTTTTCATGTATCCCTTAATACGTGATGATTTTACAACACCAATTTTCAAACTACATGGAGCTCTGATCAATTGTCATGTGTGTGACAAAATGTGAAATAATATGTATAATATAATGTTTCAGATCTAGTAATAATAGCTTGGCATTCTACAAATATAACATTCAGTTTGATAGCTTCACACACACATATATGTGTGTGTATGTGTATATTTATATATATATATATACATATACTGTATATAAACACACTGTATATATATTTATATATATACATATATGTATATACATATATATATATACACATACACACATATATATATACACACATATATATATATACACACACACACACACACACACATATATATATATACATATATACATATATATACACACACATATATATATATATATATATATATATACACATATGTATATATATATATATCAAACTTCTTGCATATAGTCTTGTATTATACCTGTAAGCATGTCAACCTGAAGCCAAGGTTAATATAATAAAGGCTCAAATTTAGCTTAGTATTAAACAGAAATGGGTAACAGACTGATTCATCATCATCATCATCATCATCATCATCATCATCAACAACAACAACAACAACAACAAATTAAGGCTATAATAGTATGAGACTTTTGTCCAGGAGTTGTCATCAGTGCAGCTACTGGATCCTAAATCAGTCTGTGACGAACAGAAAACTCCGTCTCTCTTTGGTTCACTATATATATAAAAAAAGGGAAAGCTGTGTAATTAACATCATAAACATGTAATTATCAGAGGAACACACACCCACACAGGCATACATTCAAAAATGCTCTTGACATCAGTCCTATAATAAAAACTGTAAAAAAAGAAGAAGAAAAAAAAAGTGTAAACTCTTTAAGAATATATATTTCAGAATATCTCGATTGTTCAAGGTAAACCTGCTGTGCAAATGTCAAGTTTGTGTCACAGCACACGTGTTCAAAATCATCTTGTTTGCCAACATGCTTTGAAAAAAAAACAAAAAACAGTCCATGTAAAAAGGCACTGGGTGGCATGGAGGAGACTCTCAGTACAAAATCTCAGTGCAGTTTCTCTCCTCGGCATCTGTCTCTCAGACCTCAACCTCGTGAGCGTTTCGAACCCTCAGGTTCTCCGCAGCTTTTTCACAGCTCCACACTAAAGCTCGTCCCTGTAGGCCGCCGACAGCATCTCCGGCGCCGGCGCCGAGCCTTTCAAGGTCTTGTGGGAACCTCTCCAGTCGGTGCGCACGTTGTCGTCGTCCCACAGAGTGGACGTCTCGGTGTCGCTCACCCACTGGGCATCGCCGGCGTAGTGACAGGGCTGGACCAGGAGGGGGCGCGTGCTGAAGGCCTGCAGGTTTCTGTTGGGGAAGTGGGACTTGTAGTCCTCACTGCAGAGAGAGAGAGAAGCAGGAGAAGAGACAATCATGTGTGAATTTAATGTCACGATAAAAGAAGCAACAGGAACATTGAGCGAGTAAAGTGAGATGACTGAGGTAGATATGAGCTCTGCTTTATCATCTACTTTCCTCTAAAAAGGTAGCATGGTTTATGAAAATGACATCATGTGCTTTTTGAAGACTTCTTTCGTCATTTCACAGACAAGCTGTGAGCAGGTCATTACACTCTTAGAAATAAAAGTGCTAAGTAGAACCATATAAGGTTCTTCGGCCTGTGGAAGGAGGAGGGTTTTACCAAGAACCCGTTTTAAACCCTTTATTCGGGAAAGGGGTTTTAAAGGGTTCTCTGGATCAAAATGGTTCTTACTGGAACCATTAGTGTTACCAAGAACCCTTTTGTGAAGAAGGACCCTTTTAGAACCCTTATTTCTAAGAGTGTAGGGGAATCATTGAGGAGGCAGAGTCTTGAAGAAGACCCAAAACTAAAGATTGACGCCTCTATCTCCTCAGGAAATTGCTTAACGACGTTATAAATCAAGTGATTAGTAAGCTACTTTTCCCACAGACTTCTGTAACTGCAACCTGTCGCCCCCTGGTGGTTATTATTCAACATATTATTTCTTCTGCATTGGCCTGTGCCGAGTGGAACGGTTGGAACCGTACTTAGGAATAGTACCAAAATAATCGGCCTTAACCACCCCCCCCATTTCTGGGCCCCCTTCCCTCGAGGTACCAGAGTAATGGTACGCTACGGTATGGGCGGAGCTAGACTCATGAGAGTCAGCCGATCAAGTGTCAGAAAAACGTCACTTCCTTTTTCTTCAACGCCTGCAGTCAAAGCTCTGTACCAAACTGAACTGTACTACGATGGAAACACGGCTATAGTATTTCTTGACAGAGCACGAACGAAGGCAACTACGATCTGCCTTCAGGACATAAAATACAAATAATGTTCCATAGTTTCTGTTCACAAAGAGTTAACAGAGAATATTAGCATCACAAATAAAAGTTACACACTAAAGCTTTAAAGGCATTTTTTGCTGTTTTTTTTACATCATATCATATCTTTTTTTTCTTAAATAATATCCGTTTTATTCGATGCTAATTTAAAAATCCATGCATTTAACAGAAGTGGAGTTCCAGTTAGCATGAGAGGCGACAGCAGGAGCCATGTGTGGTGTGGTTCTTGTGCATTCTTAGCAAACCAGTCAAGCATAACAAATTAGAACCACAGAGGTGAGGGAGAGAGAGAGAGAGAGAGAGAGAATAGAGATAGTGGGTTGGCTTCAAGCCACTTTTCCACACACGATGAAGCGTGCAGACGCTGCCGAGCCTTCTGGTGTGCAGGCCCTTCAGCAATAAGGCCTATTTCATCTCCTACAGTCAGCACCTCATATGCGTCTCATTTACTCTGCTCCATCATCACTAAAGGGGATGATGAGAAAAGACTGAGAGTCTGATTAGTGCTAATGTCGGGGGGATATTAGGGTTACAAATGGGGACAGCAATGCATTAACATGCATCCGATTGAGAAAAAAAAAAAAAACAAGGAGGAGAATTTTTTTTTTTTTTGAAAGTGTCAAACCGAATGCGCGCCCCAATGTCGTTCTAATAAACAACAAACAAACAATAAACACAGATTGCACCCGCAGCCATCTGGGTCCAGGTGGTCATAAGTTAGTACATAGTGGCAGGCTGCTATGCATTAGCATATTAGTGTTGTCTTCATAAGCACCTCGGCGTTATATATAGTGTTGTTGTTGTATCAGTTTTCCATGTTTGCATGCATTTAAACTTCTCTTTTACCGCTAACACCACAGTGCAGCTGGGGCTGAAGAGAATGTTGGCTCTGCAGGTATTTGGTCATGATCCAGAGTCATAAACACAGATCATTTATGACATGAATATGGCGCCAAATCAAAAGAATGTATGTGCGTATGCATGTAGGTAGGTGTCTTTGTTGGTAGGTAGGTAGGTAGGTATGTATGTAGGTAGGTAGGTACATAGGCAGGCATCTATGAAAGTAGACATGTAGGTATCTATGAAAGTAAGTAGGGTATGTAGGTAGGTAGGTAGGTAGGTAAGTAGGTAAATAGGCAGGCATGTATGTAGATAGGTAGGTAGGTTGGCAAGTATGTAGGTAGGCAAGTAGGCAGGTATCTAGGTAGGAAGGTATGTAGGTAGCTAAAGAGGCAGGCAATTGTGTATGAAGGCAAATAGGTAGGTAAGTAGGCAGGCATCTATGTAGGTAGGTATGTAGGTAGGTAAGTAGCTTGGTAGGTAGGCATGTAGGTGGGTAAGTAGGCAGGTATATGTATGTAGATAGGTAGGTAGGCTTCTATGTAGGTAGGCAGGTAGGGAGTAAGCAGGCATCTATGTAGGTAGGCAAGTAGGTAGGTTGGCAGGCATCTATATATGAAGGAAGGTAGGCATCTATGTAGGCAAGTAGGTAGGTAAGTAGGCATGTATGTAAGTAGGCAGGCCTCTATGTTTGTAGGCAAGTAGGTAGGTAAGTAGACATGTATGTAGGTAGGCAGGCATCTATGTATGTAGGTAGGTAGGAAGGCAGACGTATGGCTTTCATTGGCAAACAAACAACAAACCTGAATATAAAAAAAAAGTCCTGAAAGAATTAAAATCTCTTTTAAATTGTTGTTTCTTGATTTATCTCTTGAAACTTGCGTTTACTCTTTTACCTCTAACATCACAGGGCAGCTGTGGTTGAGTGGAATGTTGGGTCTGCTCTGCAGGTATTTGGTCATGAACCAGCGTAATACACAAATTATTATTTTTTTTTTTGGCCTGAAGATGGCGCCAAATCAAACGTAAAGAAAGAACATCTGAAGCCCATATGGCTTTATCTGGCAAACAAACACAATCACCCCCACAGAGAGCGATGCAGCCAACGAACGTGAATGTGAAAAACAATAAAATAAATGTTCTGAAAGAATTTCTTTGAAAATGCTGTTTCCTCATTTATCTTGTGGAGCAAACCAACACTTGACCAATGAGAATAGAGTTTATAGCCAAAAATGACCTCATTCAAAAAGAAGTCAAACCACAAACTTCATTATAGCTCCTAAATCGGTTCCTCCATAAAAAACCTAGTTAAATATAAATATAAAGGCAGCTATATGGAATGTTAGCAGCCATTCTGAGAACTTTTCTTATATATCTGGGAGCATAAAAATGCTAAAGGACAAGGTTTTAACTTCACTGAATATAAATATGATTAATAACCTTATAATTTTACAAACTATGCACCAAACCAAAGATTTAAAGAAAGGTCATACATACTTGGGATGTTTGTCATACATGATGGGGAGAAATTCATCGACGGGCAGCATCTTGGAGAGCGGTTCAGCGTTCAGCAGTTTCTGGGCTCCTTGTAGGGAGATGGCATACGACAGAGTCCAGTAGGAGTAGTCGGCGTGCACCAAATTATAAACGTGCTCCACGTCCTTCTCCTTTCCAGGATTCACCTGCTTCCTGCCAAAGTATCTGCAGCGCCACAAAAACCACGACGAGACAAAAACAGGAGAAGAAGAAGAAGAAATAAGGAGCACTGTCAGTCAGTAACAACCAGGTTCGCCAGATTTGTAATTGCTACCAAATGTGTGGGAAAGGATGTTTATGTAGCATTTGTTCTGCACATGTTACGCCGTGTTCGGAACGAGAGCTACAGACAAAACGCAACTTCTGAGCCGTTTGATGATAGAAAACCTGACAAAACACCTTGATAGCGTGACTGAAATGTGTGTCCTTGCTCTTTTGAAACTGAATTTGAGAGACAAAAATAGAAAAACACACATTTGAACAAGTATATGGACAATTCTGGAGGTTTTTACATGGAGGTGAAATATCCACATAGGTTTTTTCTTGATTAAGCTTAAATAAAGACTTAAATATGACCAGGATTTACAAAGTTAATTGTTAAAAGTGTGGCTGGATAAACAATAAAAACTAAATATGTTACAGCTGCTTCTGCTCCACCTTTTTTTCTGACTTCCTAATCCTCACCTTTGTCTAAACCCTTGTGCTGTTACATGAACCGTGGTTTAAAAACATGCACGTCTTACATGATGTCCCAGTCAAGCTCCACCTGCTCCACCTCCTCCATCAGCCTGAGGACTCGTCGTTTGAAGTTGGCCTGGAAACGGACGTCGTCCTCAAAGACGAGCGCTTTGTCCATCTGCGTGTCCACCATCTGAGGAGAGCAGAGGAAAACAAAAACAAAAACAACAACATTCACATTGTGTTTAACAGTTGTCTGACCCCTTACCAGGCTCGTAAAAAACTAAATACAATAGAATCTGAATTCGGTTCTGTGAATTCCACTCCTTTAAAATCTGTTTTAAATCACCCATTGAACCATTAAAAGGTATTAAAAATGGCCCATAACGACGTGAAATACAATAGAAAAATAACTAAATAGAATTCATAAGGCATTTAGCATGATCCATGAAATGTTTTGCAGAGCCGTTTGAAAGCTCATCCTATAGAATCCTTAAACATAAACACCTTAATGGTCATGTTTGGTTTTGATTCCTCTCTGCAAATCTGTACACATTTGAATGTTCATTCTTTTTAGATCAAAAAACATTTTGATTGCATTTAAGGTATGAAATGATGCCATGAACCAGTGATTTTTTTTTCTTTACTGCATTTTTAATGGTTTTAAAGTGTCTGTCCTGCTTGTATTTTCACACTAACTAAGACTTGCTTTACTCATATTACTGATTAATAGGTTTTACACGTGGTTCCTGGCAAAAATAATCCTACTAACTAGTAATCATAGAATTACATTTTCTATTGTCCTATAGCGGTTGTCTGCGACCTCTGTTATCTACATATTATGGGTTCAAAGACATTTTGCGGCTCCAGATTATTTATATTTGGGTGTAGAGCAGTCAAATGTGGCTCTTCTGATACCAGAGGTTACAAAAACTTGGGTGTCTTCTCACCTCCTTCCAGATGAAGTAGTGGCTGAGGAAGCAGCCCACCTCTCCTTTGGTCAGGGTGCGTCCTGAGAACGGGTCGTAGTAGCCTGGTAGTAGGTCAACGCCCAGGATCTTAATCTCACTGCTGTTGAGTGCGCTGCATATACAAACGTACAGGTATTATATTTGACACAATGAATGAACAAATACCAGTATATTCCTGTATTGAATGTCTGTCCAGGGATCCTAGGAGCAACTAATCACACTGTAAAAGCCATTAAATGACAAAACATAGCATCAGTGCTTACAAGGAAGAGTTAATTGTCTTTTACAAGGTGGCAGTATGAGATATTACAGCTTTTTTCAGCAGGAAAAAAAACGCTCTCTCTCCCTGCACCAAACCCCATTGAGAAAATGTGCGATTTTTACACCACAGCTCACAGGAGTCGTTGATCCACTGTTGCTTCTGTCAGTGAGTTCAAATGATTTTTGGTGACTTCTGCTTTTGAAATCCTTCATTCACATTTAACTAAGTGACACAAACTGACCACACGAGGCGAGGAAGACCAGCAGCTCCTGGGTCCCCCCGTGAGCTAAAATTGATGATTTTCTCAATGAGGTTTGGTGCAGTGACACCAGACAAAACTTAACTCTCGCTTAGTAATTGGATTTCTGTGGTAATTTAATAAACTCTTCCCAAAGTTCCAAGTTCCTACCACTGCACTTACTTTCCATCGATAGCATCCACCACCTTGACGTCAACCTCCAGCTCGTTCAGGGAAAACAGCATCCGGTCTCGCCGGTCAGTGCGGCGCCGCAGATTTATCAGAAAGATCTGAGAAGAGGAGGACAAATGGACAATTGAGCTCGGTCTACTGCAACAATACAACAAAAGTGAATTAAAAAGGATGTCAGAAGGCATCATGAGGGCATTTTGATAACAATGGGGACATTTAGAAACAAAATATATGTAGTTTTTACTGATTCTAGTCATAAAAATTACCTCATCAAAGCCCATGAGGTCTCTCTGTTTGGGGATCATGTGGACAAAACGAGACGGATGCATGGGAGGACCATCGACTGTGGGATAAAGAGGAGACATATAGTGCTTAAAGGTGCCATATGTAAGAATGTGGCCAAAAACGGTTACTACACTCAAATTCGAAACACCGAGGTCTTTGAGGTTTCGTTTTCTGACGTAACTGGCAACCCGTGGTTGTTCAGCAGCTGAGACTCTACTGACTGCAGTGATTGGTAGACGGCGGTAGGTGGCGCCACATGGCAAAACATGATTTCAAAAACATAAACATGATTTGCAGTCTGCAAAATATATTTTTTAATGCGAATATTTTGGCTGCGCCGTTGTTATTGGTGAGTTCAGTTTGTTATATGAACATTATTCCTGAGTCTCTGTGACATATTGGGAGGATTTTATGGCCAGTTGATTTAGATTTATTACATAATGCACCTTTAACTGACACAAATGAACACATTTACTTCCCTCTATGTCAGTTAACCTGAACAAAAACACTCAAACACGGGCTCTTCTTACTCATGGAATCCAGGTGGACGTGAACAAAGTTGAGGCGGTCGTCGTCCAAGGTCTGGTGAGGTTTGGCGGGGACGTTCAGGTATCCATAGCGCTCCTTGTTGCACAAGTACATCTGTACCTCTGAGTAGGAAATAAGGCAAATTAATTAACTATCCTCTCTGTGCAGGAAAGTGCACGCGATTACAAACAAAGGCGAACCTGCGACTCGACAGGAGAAGGCGAACACGATGATGTCGTCGTAAGGCCAGGAATATTCTTCATGAGGGGGGAAGAAGGCCAGGTTCTTCATGCCCTCCTTCCTTAAATCAAGCAGCATGGTGGAGTGAACCATCGGCACCGGGAAGCAGCCCAGTCGGTGACGCTGACGGGTGGGGAAATACTCTGCCGTTCGACGGTAATATCCCTACACAGATGCAGAAATATGAAAGACAATGCAGATCAAAACTTGGGTTTAATGAAGAGCAGAGCTGCAACTAACGACTATTTTCGCAACCGATTAATCGGTCGATTATAAAACGTTAAAAAACGTTGATGAAATGACGATGTTCTCGAATGTCTTGTTTTGTCCACAAACCAAAATGATTCAATTTTTTAATGATTTATTTGTTAAGTGGAGCAAAGAAATGAAGAAAATATTCACATTTAAGACGCTAAAATAATCTGAAATCTTGTTTTAATCATAGAAAAAGGCTTCAAACAGATTCATCGATTATCAAAATAGGTGACGATTAATTCAGTAATCGATTAATAATCGATTGATCGTTTCAGCTCTAATAAAGAGAAACATTTTTATGTTGTGTTTTCAGTCCAACACTAGTGAGAAACACACAGTCAGTTGTACACTCTTAGAAATAAAAGTGTGAAGTAGAACCATATAAGGTTCTTCGGCTTGTCCTCATAGGAGAACCCTTTTGGAGGGTTCCACCAAGAACCCTTTTAAAACCCTTTAATCAGGAAAGGGGTTTTAAAGGATTCTCTGGATCAAAAATGGTTCTTACTAGAACCATCAGTGTTATCAAGAACCCTTGAAAAGGTTTCAGAAGCAAATAGTTCCTGTTAGAACCTCAGCCCTTGTAGAAAGACCCTTTAGAAGCCTTATTTCTAAGAGTGTAGAATTGTATGAAGCCATTTGATGGTGGTTTGAATGTAACAGACCTTTGTTTCTATTAAAAAAGTTAAGCCATTTACCTGCGGAGTGATTCCACACCAGTAGTTGGAGTACGCTCCCTGAGAGTCTAACATGGGCGCGATGACAGACTTGTTCTCCGCTATCATCAGGTTGAGTGTTTCTGGGTTGGTGAGGATGTTGTCAGTGTCCACGTACTGGAGCGGAGACACGAGGACGATAAGACGGCAAGGAAACAAGGGAATGACAAAAAGGAATGAAGTAAAGTAAAAAAAAAAATGTGAAGCATATACCGCTGAAACAAAAAAAGAGTTCTCTACCAGGATGTAGTCAGCCCAGCGTTTCCTGGCAAAGTCCAGCGCCGCCTGCTTCAGCTTCATCACGCGCTCGTATCTGGTGTTGGTCCAGTGCTTAGGACCAAGCTCTCCTGCATAGGATCTTTAGACAGACAGAAACAATACAGTATATATATATATGCAGTTACATTGCTAACTCCCTTGACTGCAGAGAACACTACCCTTAAATATCAAGGAAGCCAGCTCACTAGATATTTTTAAAAGACTTAAACTAGCTTCAACTTCAACTTCAACTAGCTCCTTTTTATTGCTCCCATGTTTAGTTTATTGCTCCCATGTTAAGTTAAAACAGGTTTTTAACCTCTTTTCCTATTTTATTCTATGTTTTATTTGCATCTTTTGTTTTTAAATTTAACGATGCTTTTATTGTGAAGCACTTTGAGCTGCAATCCTTGTTTGAAAGTATATTATTATTATTATAAAAATATTATAATATAATATTGTATATATTAATATAATATATAATAATTGGGCTTTTTGTGTGCAATTTTTCCTCAAATTGATACTTCTAATTGCTTTCACGCTGTATGACAACTTATTGAGATAAACGTACTGCATATAAACACGTGACGAATGGCTCCAACCTCTTTAGGCCAAAAAGAATGGAAAAATTTACACAAAAAAAAAAACATATTCCACATCTACTTATTTCAAACGTATGTCTGATTGACCAGGAATCCGACCTATATCACCCTGAATAGCCAGATTAGGAAAACATTTACTTTTATTTCTAAGAGTGTACTATACGAATACATACTTCCCACAGGCACTGCACTAGTAATTTATAACAAAAGCTAAAAATAAAAGGGCTAATCATTTCGTCCTCAATCGTATATACGCGTGTTGCCGTAAAAACTGTATGTAGAGAGAGAGAGAGAGTGAATTGTCCACATACAGAAATAGAGAAATGTGTACGAACACGCAGCAACGTGCCACATCGTTACCTCATTATGCAAAAGACTAAAATGCAGGGATTCCACCATGGCTGACAGAAGGACTACAGAGCTACAGAGGTGTGTTGACATCATTCAGTTTTCACTGTGCATATGTAAAACACCAAGACGGAACGGAGGAACATCATTGCTTCAAGGATTAGCAGGGGTTTCCTTTCTTACCACTTTTGATTATGTGTTTTGGCCATAAAAGGCCAGAAAATGACCTCAAAATTATGATATAATATGATCTTAATTTTCCCACAATCCCACAAATTATAAAAACAGCAATTAATTCATTCACTGAACCAACACAAAAAAAACAAATGGTATTAAAAGTTGATTTACATGGGCAGGTCCATTGGCCTCCACTCCACATAATGGTAGTACTTCTGCATGACGGTGAGCCACTCTTTGAGCATGGCTGTGCTGTTGTCTGCGTTGTGATCCGTGGCAGCCCTGAAGAGATCGAAAGCAGATGGTTTAAAAAAAATAAATAAATACACACGCCTTCAAAAGCCATGAAAGTCAAACTGCCGAAGCTCTGACGGAGGCAAGATGAAGACAAGATGATACGGACGACTGTAACACACGGGTAAAATGTGGCTATGCGACTCTCTCTAAACTGTATCGGGACTAAAACATAACTGTATGTCAATTATTGGAGCTTCACTGTGGTAAAGCCCAAGATTTTAGATCGTATGATATATTTGCATGACTCATATAAGGATTATAAAAACAGTAAAGTATCCAGTATCTGTTTAAATGCGCGCTAAAGTGTCCTCTTACGTCGCAGGACACACGACAAACTAACCCTCGAGAGTGGTAAACACATGAGGAAGTGCTCTACTGGCTGCCATTCATTTGTGGCCTCTAACGCAGTAAAGTATAAATTAAAAGAGTGTTTGTTTCTAAAGGAGTGCCTTTTCCAGTGGAGATGAAGAGTGATGTAGTGCTCTATAAGATGTCCTTGCAACTTTATTTATCCTCAGGGTGTCCTTCCAGTCAGTTCCCTGCTGTCCCTGCATCATGTCATTGAGGAGATGATATTCAGTGCTGTGTAGAAAACACCCCTCTATGTGATAGACATTAATTAAAGAGTAAAGTGTGGAGGTCCATATGGATGGTCCAACGTGATATTCAGTCCTTAGGGTCGGGCTGCATTCGGGCCCAGGATCTTCAGGGGGTCTTGGTTCAATTGGGCGGGGGAACGCAGAAAAAAACGTTAAACCTTCATTTGGTTCAGTTTGGTTTGGTCCACTTTCACGCTGCACTTTTGTAAGCGGCAAGACAGGAAGAAGACAATGCACGAGGAAGAAGAAAACCAGGCTCATCCATTAGCCGGGACCACGCAAACCAATCCATTCACCACAAAAAAATTAACAAACACCAAATGGCAACACCAAATTGATGCAGTCTTGGGGTTCCTGTTTGTTTTTTACTTGGTGGTGTTCAAAAGATGCCCAGTATGAGCTGTACTCACTTATTCTCTGTGGTTCACTGGATCATCTGTTTCTATTTCTCACTGTAAACAAACTATACCAGGGTTCGGATGAGTGTTCACACCTGCCTAAAACGAAGCCGACTATCAGAGGAAACAAAACTCTGGTTCCGTTTAAAGCGGACCAAAGCATACTTAAGTGTACCAGGGTCTCTGCAGGTTTCAATAAGTCATATGTAAGACTTTTTAAGACTTTTTTAAGACCATAATGAATACAGTTTAAGACCCATTTCACATCCATACTGACAAAAAAGTCCAAAAGACAAACTTGCACTTACCCATCTTATGCAAGCAATTCGGCTTAGCTGTGGGCTTTCGTGAAGTTTTCTCCGCTGCTATGTCAGACTGAAGTTTATGCATGTTTTAAATAAAATTGTATTGAAGACCTTTTGTAAGATTTTAGGAGAATTTTAGACATCTTAAGGCCTACAATTCAAATTATTGGATTAAGACTTTTCATGGACACCCTGTGTACTAGTGGCACAGTCGGTGCCCTTTTAATTTTAAAGCGCCCCCTGCTCTCTCAAATATCTATGAACGCCACTGATCATCACCCTTAAATACTACACTTTACCACATTATCATTCACCTCTGAGCAATGTCACATGCAGTGGTTCATCTACCCTACAAATAGACCTAATATCTTTGGATCAGACGTATAAGCACAGACACATGACTCTTTCAGAGGCTTTCGCCGCTGAAAGCACACCGGTTTTCTCTCTTTCTCTTCAGTTTTTGGCCACTGTTAGGAAAAGCTGAGATCAGTCACAACATTAATTCATGCGATCCACAAGAGGGGAAACGAGCGTGTGTGTGGACTGAAAGACTGCCTGTGGACTCCCAGAGAGAAGAGAGAAAGAGGAGGAGGAGGGGGGACACAGGAGGAGGAAGAAGGAGGCAGAGAGCTGTTGCTTTTCACACACTCATTTAAATGCAATTGACCTTTTGAACGGCTGCAACAGTGGGATAAAAAAGAGGGAGAGAGCCCCGGCTGTTGAGAGTGTGCATGCAGGAGGAGCAGGAGGAGCAGGAGGAGGAAACCCACCACACTGAGATGCGGTCTCTGGGGTAGTTGAGCTCCTCCAGCGCGCCGAGGTAGTAGGGCAGGGAGTGCGCGGTGTTCCGGGCTATGATGGCGATAACCACGGTGGGAGGCTGCACTTTCGACTCCTCTGGATACTTTTCCTCCGAAAAGTAACAGCCCACCTGGAAGAGAAAGGCCGCAAAGAGCAGAGAGTGGAGAAACATGGTGACAGAGTCACAGTGTAACAGTGTAACCGCTCAGCAGCAGCAGCAGCAGCAGCTGTGTACGCGTCAGCAGTCCAAGAAAAGGGCTTTCCTAAAAGTTTCAACCCCCAAACACTGAGGATTCAGTTCCGACTTCCGCTTTCAGCGTATGACTCGAGGAAAAAAGAAAAAAAAAAAAAAAGGAAAAGGAAAAAACCTCTGGATCCAGAGATGAAGGCGTGATTTGGCCAAACTGTAGTTCTTCATAAGCATCAGAGACACGAGAGACGCTTCCTGAAGAGGACAGTGACGTAAGAGCGTCTTAAAAAGTTTAAATAAGTAAAATAAAATAAACAATAAATAATAGAGGTCATCAAATCAAACTCGACATGATAAATGTACTAAAAAAAAAAAAATCACGAGTTGAAACAATAGTGACACTTCCTGAAGAAAAAAGAGTTAGAATGTTGTTTATGATGGTCATCAAATCACCAAAATCCATTTCCCTTTAATTTAAAACAAATTAAATCATAAATCATATGCTCACATATCATGGTCATGATCTTAGGAATTAATACTGCAGAGAAAATGGGGGAATTTGTTATGTTTCATTCTTTATTTATATTATTATAACAATAATAATAATAACAACAACAACAATAATAATATCAACACATTTTGTACACACTTTGTCTTTACAAAAAACAATATATTAATTAATTAATTAATGATTTACTTGTATAACAACACAACAGATTGTGTGCATGGTTTCAGTGAACATATACATTATAGACATTAACTACAGTGAAAGCGTCTCTAGTTTCGCACATTAAGCAATGGATGATCAGGATGATGATGATTTATGTTGCATGTTGGGTAAATGTGGAGTCTGTGTTGTTGTTGTTGTTGATGAGTGTAATCTCTGGTTTGTGTTCTGGCATCAGTTTCAGAGGTTGACCAGCAGGGGGAGGGTTTGATCCAAGAGAAGGCCCACGTTAGTGTGCGTGTGTGTGTGTCTGTCTGTATACATACAGTCTTTGTGAGGACCAATATCCTATCATCCACAAGAAGTGAGGACATTTTTATGAAAGTGAGGACAATTTGGCTTCTCCTCGTGCTCTGGGTTATTGTTATTAAGTACATTAGGTGCATAAAATTAGGTACATCTAATTGTGACGGTTAAGGTTAAGGGACTTGAGAATGTATAATGTCTATGTACGAGTGTCCTGTCAAGAATGCTATATGAGAATGTGTGTGTGTGTGTGTGTGTGTGTGTGTGTGTGTGTGTGTGTGTGTGTGTGTGTGTGTGTGTGTGTGTGTGTGTGTGTGTGTGTGTGTGTGTGTGTGTGTGTGTGTGTGTGAGAGAGAGAACACATATACTGTAATTGTGATCACTACAAAAACCATTATGGTCAAGGACACACACACACACACACGCACACACACACGCACACATATATACATGTATATGCACTTATATGTTTGTCTTCACAATTATTGATCCATTTAATAAGACGTTATAGATTATTTACGGTGCAGGAATAAAAGTACATTTTTCTTATTGCATTTTTACACATTCACTGAAAGAAACCTTAATGCAATTTAATTAACTAATTTATAATTTACTGGGGTTTTTTTGGTGGCTTTTTTGGCACGTTACTCACGCTGTGATGATGATATAAAGATGTATTAATATAAAGTGATGCTGAGGTGATAATGTGCCGCTTTGATCATCGAGACAAACCTTTTTTCCACGAGGATCAGTGAAAACGATGTTCACGACATTATGTGTTTTTCTTTAATTATTATTTTAATTCTTCACATTTATATGAGAGCAAACTCAAACCATGCATGGACCAAAGAGTGGAGGATTGATCACTGGAGTCGGTGGAGCCTTATTAACAGCACGCCACAGTTCCTGCTAATTATGAGCTGATCACAAATAATTAAACACAACATGTAGTCCTGTAATTTTCCAGCACACGCTCTCTGGTGTTATGAATTTAAAGCCTCACAGCCTTCATTGGCCTATATCGAGACGATGAGTTATCGTGTTTTTGGTGCTGCCTAATATTCTGTAATGAGCCAAGGAAAATATAGATTGACTCCTAAATATGAAAAAAGGTTCAAATATGAGGAAAAAATGTATATATATTATTAAATTGTGACTGTTTTTCTGTCCGCGTGTTCATACTATCGTCATTAGTGTTGATGTTTTACAGTTTTTGTAATGCCATCGCTATTTTCTACATTTTACATATCTGTATTTGTAAATGTGGATGTTTTGTGCGTAATCTGCTGACCTTGTTTCCTCTGTGGCTCTTTTTCCTAAAGTCCTTCAAGGCAAATTGTGTCTATATAAATAAAAATGGACTTGACTTGACCTGGATAAGCAGTTATCGGTTAGAATCAACAAATGTGTCTTATTTGTCTCCCATCATGAGGCTTTTCCTATTTCCTCTGTTCCATTGTGTTTCCTCCCAACAATGTGAACAAGAACAAGTGTTCACTTGAGAGTTTGCTGCAGGCAGGCGACCACCACCTTGAACCTCCTCCATCATCCCTGGGGGATCCTCAGGGCCTGGTTTTGAGGATCTCCTTAAACAGCTGTTGTCAGATTTGTTTCCAGAAGAAATGAGGAGACGCAACATCTCAATCCCAATCTTCAAGCAGGACGGCCAGCTTAAATAAGCTGTGACCAGTCTGTAGAGAACGTGGTCAGATACTGGTTTTTATAACATAATCCCTAATCAGTTAGCTTAGCCACAAGGTCATTAAACTGTCAATCTGTGTTATAGTAATTATGTCAAATCCATCGTGTTCCAGCAGTTTACCCTCATATTACACGTCCACAGATTACAGCTTGAGAAAAAAAAGATCATCTAAATCTGCTCAGAACTTCAAGATCAGACTTAATGTGTGTGGGAAAAATCAAAAAACAAAGTGCTATATAATGATTTTTTTGGCTGCTCTGGGAATAAACTTAGGCCCTGGTTGCTTGACAATAGCGGCCTTGGGTTAAAAACCTTATTTGTGTGGCCAGGTCAGGCAGTTGAGGGTCAACTCTCTCCTATTCATGACACCCCAAGTGTCGGACACACACACACACACATATGTGTGTGTATGTGCGACAGGGGCACTTTCCCAGCGCTTGTGGCCGCAGCAGATCTGGGAGAGTTCAACCTCGGGCGCACTAACTTTTCACAGTGAGGTCAAGGGTGGAGGTGGCGTTTGTGCGTGGGGGGGTGTGTGAATGAGAAGAGGCAGAGGGAGATCGAAGGAAGGAGAGAGAAAGGATGGTGAGGGTGTGTGTGTGTGGAGGGGGGGGGGGAGAAAGACAAAAAGACAAAAAGAAAATCTGCATTGTTTCAAACAGATTGCAAAGGACAGATTTAACGAGTGGATGGACTGCAGTCAAACGACCACGGTGTGTGTTTAACACGGCTTCACTTGACTCAGTTAAATCAGTCACTTCACCCGTATTGAAAAAACAACAACTCTCCTATGATCTACTAAAATCACGTCATGCAGATCATTTTGAGACATTAAAAAAACAGACATTTCAGCCTCCATGAGGCAAATTACTGTCGTTACGTCGCAGAAAAGTGAAGAAGAAGAAGAAAATGTAAAGAATTGTACGCTTTATGCTCGATAACACCCACAGACCCTCAGCTATGATTTGTTTCCTGCGATAAAATGGCCACTTTTTAAGCCGTTGACAGAATGTTTTTGCTGATTTGTGGGAGGAAAAACCTTATTAATGAAGGCTCATGTTGTATACATAGATGCTCTTGAAGAACAGGGTGAATAGGAACGACAATACTTTCATTTAGAGTGTAGTCCACTTATTGCAGGAGTAAACACCTGGTAGTAGTAATAGCCTGGAAATAACAATGGAAAAAGGTGTGGGAGGACAAATTTGAACTTAGTGATATGGTAATTATGAATTTACACTGATTGTAGAGTATAGAAAGTCTCATTATCAAGCACTTATACTGGGATATTTTAACATGATGATATTACTATAATAACATTTCCTTAATACCACACTATCAATATTACTACCTGCCTATTCAAATGATACCACACTACTACCAGGGTGCGTACAGCAGGAACAAAAACAGTTTAAAATTAGGTTTAAAAGCCTTAATTCCAACAGAGCTACTTTTGATGATGCTTTTTAATTTGATATAATAAGTAACACAGTCCACTTATTCCAGTAGTAAACACCTGGTAGTAGTTATAGCCTGGGAATAAGAATGGAAAAAGATGTGCGTGACATAAGGGAGGACATAATTATAAGGTAAATATGAATTTACACTGATTGTAGACTAGAGAAAGTCTCATTATCAAGCTCTTACCTGGATATTATAACATGATATTACTATAATAACGTGTCCCTAATACAACACTATTAAGAAATAAGGTGTATTATCATAACACTACCTGCTAATTCAAATCAAATGCATACTACTGCACAGAGCAGGAACAAAAACAGTTTTAAATAAGGTTTTAAAGCCTTAATTCCAACAGAGCGACTTAAGCTGATGCTTTTTAATTTGATATAGTTATACTAATTTAAGTAGTAAACACCTGGTAGTAGCAATAGCCTGTAAATAACAATGGAAAAAGGTGCGGGAGGACAAATTTTAACTTAATTATATGGTAAATATGAATTTACACTGATTGTAGACTATAAAAGGTCTCTTTTTCAAGCTCTTACCTGGATATTAGAACATGATATTACTATAATAACATGTCCTTAATGCCACACTAGTAAGAAATAAGTTGGTATTATTATTATAATACTACCTGCTTATTTGAATGATGCCACACTACTGCCATATTGTGACGTAAAAAAAGGCCTCTGAAATCATCTGTGTCTCAGAATTCCATCAAATAAAAGCAAATCTACTATCATGTAAGAAAGGATGGGGAAACAGCACGTCAATATGTTTTCTGGAAGGAATGTGGGTGAACTGACCCTCTACTTCAGTTGTTGGGGGGGGGGGGATGTTATTAGGGGGGCCCACTACTCATTCATGTTCACACACAGTCAAACACACACAAACGCTCTTCCTCGGCCTCGTAAGGCAGTCGCTATGCATGCCGCCAATCTCACTTTCATCTTTTCTTTGTCCGGTCCCCAAAGCTTAAGTTGGCATGAGAGAGAGAGAGAGAGACAGAGAGACAGAGAGAGAGAGAGAGAGAGAGAGAGGCTGTAGGTTCGGATGCATTAATGTGTCACAGTGAAAGTGTTCCTGTCTTTGTGTTTGTGTGTGTTGGGTCCGAGGCTGGTGGGGGCAGCACAGAGTCCATGACATTCTCACAAGCTTCCGGGACCTTTATTGCCGTGGCAATAATCAATAGCGTTCCCACAGAGACGTCTTTTGGCTGGGGAGGGTCAATACCTGTCACTCAGGGTCTGAGCCGTGGCACATACCCTCTTACTCAGCACAGCTACAGCAGCAGCACAAGCAGCAGAAGCAGCTTCACTCTGTGTCGACTACACCCCACCACTGTCATCCTCTAATGTGGAATGCTGTCCCTGTATTAAAGGAGTCATGTTTTTTATTTATTTAACACTTTTTTGTGTGTTTCTATTATAAATCTAAATAGTCAAAACACACTGATGTACATGTAGATTTGTTTTTACAGTGGCATCCTTTGATAAAACATCAGCACATGACACGACGGACGGAATAATGCATGAAATAAAAGCATAAAACTGGATAAACAGAGAAAGATAACAGATAAAAGTGATCCAAGGATCCAGATTAATGAATACATGACAGAACCACTTGAGCAGAATTAGAATAAATGCAATAATGTGGGTAAATTAAAAACAGCAAAAACAAACAAATAAATAATAAATACATGGGTGCTGGAACAAATTAGTTTTATATTGCTTTGTTTTTTTTTTTCCCCCACACAGATATAATGTTCAAAGAAAAGCAACAGATCCCTTTCAACAGTTAAAAACAGTGGCTGATCTTTTATTCTATACACAATTTTGCACGACTGCCTTGTTTTTGCCACTTCTTATCCCTCCCTTCTTCTTCTTTAAAGATTACTACGCCCACTTTTCAACAACTCTGGAATAATTTGCATGGATTTTAATTTTACTTCTGTGTATATTCTTAATCTGTGAGTCTTGTATTTGTATTTTATGTGCTCAAAAGGTGCTACTGCATACAAATAAAGTTTGACTTACTTACCCTCTCACCTGCGCTGATTAAACGCCTTTAAAAACTCAAGTTTATTCACTTTAATTAGAGAAATACAATACTTTTTTGGGGCCTTTTTTCCTCCTCTGCAGTTTTAAGGGTTTAGATTTAGTCACAATATGATAATCCAAAAAAAGATTCATTATTTTCTTATTTGCAAATCAAATCGTAGACGTCGAGGGACCGTGATTGTTTTCCTGTCTGCAGTGATAAAGGAAATGTTGCACTGCCTCATGGATGAATTAATAAAGGTCAGTATAGATGTCGTTGGTCTTTATATATATGTATGTATATATACATACATATATATACATATATACATACATATATATATATACATATATATGATGATATTGATATTATAATACTGGAAATAATGATATATTATGAGGTCAGTTATACAGGTGTGAGGGATAAGTTTACATCATCCTCATCAAAGGTGTAAGATATTTATATTAAACTTGAATTTGCTAAAAACACACTATTTTAAGTGCATATTTACTATATATGAAATTTTGAGATGCTCTCTTTTTAACTTGACTCTGCTTTAGTTTACACTCAGCTCTTGCTTTTCTCAAGCCCAGTCCAGACTTTAAGGAGATTTCAATCCTCGGCCAGATTTTTCCTTTTCGTCCTTTTCAAACACTGTAAATAAACAGTGACAATTTACACTCTCGCTCTTTTTTTTGTGTGTGTGTGTGTGTGTGTGTGTGTTCTCTACAAAGTAACGGTGAGACGAGTGCACACACTCCTCTGTGCTTCTCGTCTCCTCCTCTTACTCCCTGGATGGCGCTGTCCGTCGCCTCGTTGCCAGGCAACAGCGCGGCTATTGTCAAAGAATTCTGGGGGATGTTTAGGCAGCAGCGTGCTTGGGGGGAAGGAGTGTGAATCTGTGTGTGTGTGTGTGTGTGTATGTGTGTGTGAGCATTGGTCTGAGAGAGTAGCTGGACACACTCACACATTCCTTTAATCTTTTAATCTCGCCCATTATGCCAGATGGTGATTCTCCTTTTTTTTTTCTTTCTTTTTTTTTCTCCCAATCCAGGCCCTTCATCAGTTTACACCTGTAATCTCTGATTATACTGAGTCAACTTTTCCTCATTTTAAAACTGTAATGTTTGCCCGTTTGGTTTCAGTTTGTTTCAATCGCATGATCAACTCCCAGAACGTTTTCTAATGTAAATTAAAATAACCTCACCTGTAAGCGACGGCATAGACACAGATGCAAAAAAAAGGACATTCACTGCCTTAAGACTTATATCTCACTTCTGCTCCTTGTTCTGAGTCATTATCTCCAATAATAAATACTGCAAGAGAAACCCATATGTGCTATTTTTTAAGGAAATAGTTGTAGTAGTAGTAGTGCATGAGCAGGTAAATACATGGAGAGAGGAAGTGTTATGACTCCACTGAGCCTGTTGTGCTCAACTCTCCTCCCAATTTACTCCTTTGTCCGTTTGACTCCACACGCCCTGCCTTTGCCTAAACGCCCTCCCCACTATAAATTTCAGTGACATTCCCCCCGCCACGGCTTTTTGCTCCCCTCGCTAACCTCTGCAACTCGGCTCTCCTTCATCGGTAGCTGTGCCCCTAGCAGCGGGGAGGAGATGCCTTCACCAGAGGAGGTTTATTTTAAGGATTCCCCTGTTCCCTTTGTCCTCTCTCCACTCTCTCCGTCTCTCAGCATCACGGTTTCATAGCCCACCCTGCCCAATGGGCCTCCCTCTCCCCCTGCCAGGCCTTTTAGCCACCGGGTTAAACATTGATTTGTGAATGGGGGGGGAAGCACAGTGGCCCCCGCGTCGAGTGCAGCGGATCCCTACTGTTTTTGTGTGTACACACACATAGCCGCGACTATGCGCCACCAAGACTAACAGCCAACATGAAAGCTACGCAGCTAAAGGGCCTTAAATGGAGCAAATGGAGAGAGGACGCTGGGTTCACATTTTGTTTGTGTTCCTTTTTTTTTTTTTTTTTTTCTTCAGCCACAGACAATGAGCACATTCAGCACTTCAATCACATCTCTGTTGCATCCAGTACAACAATTTCTGAAGGGACAAACTCATTTTTTTATGTTTTAGAACTCATAAATAGTAGCCAACTTTTAGTTTCAGAGCTGTCTGCTAAAATCCACCTTTAACACCTAAGCCTCAAAATGTCCAAATGTTTCCTTAGTTTAACCATAAAAGAGCCACAAAATGTCCTGTAACTAAGTGCTTTTGCCTATTTTTCTAGAATAACTTTCAACATCTGGCAGTTATTTACAATTTACCGCATGTTAAAATAGTGCATTAACAAATTAAAATGAAGATGCTTTATTGAGGGAAAAAAACACTGCAGTTGTACCTGAACACCAGATTTTGAACAGTGTAAAACATATTTAAAATAATATTTGTTAGTATATAGTATTTGTCTCAATGTGCAAAAACAGGAAACGTGCAAACGTGTCGTCTGGGATACGTTAAAGCTGCAGTGTGTAAGTTCTTGTTGATGCTGTTGTTATTACTCTGCCTCCGTTTGGCCTTCATGGGCAGAAACGACGTACCATAATTTATATATACATATATATATTTATACCTTCATCAGAAAATGGGCTCTGTCAAGCAAAACTATCAGACCCGACCGAGGGAGAGTTTGTGCGTATGCACTGGCAGTGCAGGGGCAGGTGGAGGCAACAAGCCTATTTTAAGTTATTCAAACTGTTTGACGCGTTGTTGCCTCCAAAACATATCGCTCACTTCCTGTGTGCAGCACAGGAATGTTGCCGGTGAACACGAGATCTAAAACGAGAGTGATGTGGAGCTGTGTGAACTCATTTGATCATGGTTAGCATGTAAAAGACATGAGTTTATATTTTAAAGTTATGCCCTTAAGCTTTAAAAACCCTTCAACACCGAGACGATTGCACGAGTGCGTTTTTGCGTTTACCGTAATTGCACGGTTATTGCTATTGGAAACAATCCAACTGTTTCTGAAAGCTGAGAAGTTGCACGTCAAAGCCAACGTGTGGTTATTACGGTAATTTCACTCACACCGTTTCAGGAAGCCGGCGAAACAGCGTCTTTATCACCAGAGAGGGGGAAAAACGCCTGTACATAAGTTTCCATAAATAGTTAAAATAGTTTAGTTTAAATATGATTATAATAACACAACTACAGTGTTTGTCTTTTATTTTTTTTTAACTAAAACTTTTTTTTTCTACATTTTGAATAGTTAACACAGTGTTTTAACATGCAGTGAATTAGAAATAACTAAGTTATTCTGGGAAACAGGGCAAAAGCTTAGTTACAGGACATTTTCTGGCCCTTTTATGGTTAAAATAAGTAAATAAGCACTTGAGGCTTATGTGCCAAAGGGTTAAAAGGTGAATCGATGTATTAATATTGCAAGAATCTCTGGTCTGGAAACAACATTTTCTAGATTTCCACATGTTTCTTATGCTCAAACTAACCTCAGATATACATAGGTGACTGTTGTAGATCAACAATATATGTGTTGTGAGGTCATAAGGTCATTAAAAAAATACTTTTGCACAGTGGCACTTGTCCACAAGTGTCTAAGTGAGGTCTGTCAAGGTGAGAGTGAGAGTGGAGCCTCTTGACTTCTAACCAGCTGGTTTTCCCGCCTTTGGGAGAGTCAGGGCATAAAGAGGCAAAGAGAGAGAGAGGAGTGAAGACGGAGGGGTTTGTTTTTCACCACTCAAAAAAAAAAAAAGAGCAATGAATGAGTGACTGGTTGAGTGAATGAGAGGCAGGATGAGGCTGAGAGAGGCTCTGGCCCTGTGGATCAGGAGAGGTTAACTCGGCTTCTTCACAGGGATGAAAAGGGAAAAACGGATTGAGCTTTAAAGAGGAGGAGGACCCCCCTGCGCCTGGGGCGGGATCAGTCAGGATGATTTATTAGTGAGGGAGAGGGAGAAGGAGAGAGAGAGAGAGAGAGAGAGAGAGAGAGAGAGAGAGAGAGAGAGGGAGAGAGAGGAGAGGGTGACGTTTGTAAGCATCAAAAAGCTGCAGCGCAAACGCAGCATTCACAAGTGCTGATGTGCAAGACATGGAGGACGGGTTTGGTCTAGATTTCCAATCTGAGAGAACAGAATCTTCTTTTTCTTGTGTGTGTGTGTGTGTGTGTGTGTGTGTGTGTGTGTGTGTGTGTGTGTGTGTGTGTGTGTGTGTGTGTGTCATTTCTGCTAAACAATTGTGCACAGAATCATTCTAACACACACACACATCCTCACTATATATACACTTGTGTTTTTTTAATGCTTGCACAAACGCTCCATCTCAGGCCCATAAATCACTGTATCTATAATTTAAGTAGATGCGCCTCAGGGCTGAGACTTAACCTTGACATTTTCGAACGAATAAAGAAACAACGTGCAACGTAATTTGAATTCATTGTCCAAAAAACGACGCACAGTAAAGACATTAGCCCGTGCGTAAACGAATCAGTGCAGTGGGGTTTTGGTTTTTTTTTTTTGCACTCTTTTCTTCTTCTGCATCTTTTTGTGCGTGGAGTGAATGAGGACTTGTCATGAGACAACACTTTAGTGTCACTGCATCGACCACCACACTGTCACATGCCCATCATCATCATCATCATCAGCCTCGCGCAACTCTCACTTGGCACAGAGGCCTATACAGTAAGTATAGGCTGCTAATGCTGCTGCTGCTGCTGCTGCCCATTTTTCTGCGGCAGAATGGCTGCACATGGCGCTGTGAGGCACCGCTTTATGCCCCAAGTGCCTGGTTACAGCGTTGCACTATAGTTTGCTCACACAAGAGAGAGAGGGAGAGGGAGGCACAGGAGAAACACTAAACGTCATGCAGTGCGGTCAGAGAGTAAACAGTGTCGGGATTGTAATCTCTTTTTGGGGTAGAAAATGGGGCTGTTGTGTCTTTAAGAGGAGCTGCTGGTCCCTCATCGCAGCTGCTGGCGTGTGTGTGCGTGCGTGTGTGTGTGTGTGTGTGTGTGTAACACAGAGGACAGCGGAGATTCATTACTTAAGCAGTACAATGGACATTTATCACCCCGTGGTGTTATTCAAATTCAGTACCAAGCGAGGAGCCTCTCCACTGCTCACTCCGCCTTGCGTCGCGGACGCGTCGTTTATTGTTGGAGCAGCGTAAAAAGGGGGGAAAAAAGGCAGGAGGTGCACAGAGGATGCATGCATCCACACGGTCAGTCAGTCAGTCCGAGAGACTCGTGAAGGAAGGAAGGATGCAGGGGAGGGAGAGAAGGCAGGACCGTGTGTCAGGAGCGTCTCCTGCTCCTTCAGCCTCCTCTTCTTCTTTTTTCTTTTTTTTTTTCCTTCTTCCTTTTTTTGGGGGCCACCACCACCACCACCATCACCATCACCATCACCATCCTCCTGACGCTGCTCACTGTCGGGGGGGCATTTGGACGCAGAGGAGAAAAAAAAAAAAAACCGCTTGTCGTGGGAAATGAACCAAGGACGCACCAACGGGAAATAAAGGGGTTTCCTTTTTCCCCCCTTTTTTCCCCCCCTGTATTTTTCCTCGCTTTCACCTGCAACGGAAGAGAAGAAGAAGAAGAGTTTTTCTCGTTTTCTTTTTTTAAAATCTTCAAATAGGAAGGGATCTCACTCTCTCTCTATGTGTGTGTGTGTGTGTGTGTTTATATTTAACATCCGTGGAAAAGGCAAGTGTGCATCTGTGGCACCACAAGTGAATAGTGTTTTCCTCCACAGATCGATGACATGAACACATGCAGGTGCAGAAATGACGGGGTTTTTTCTCTCTATTTCTCAATGAATGAATGAAAAGTCCAGTTGAGATGCTTTTATTTTCTACATTTGAACGCGAAAGAGAGAGTGAGAGAGGGGGGGGGGGGCTGTGTGAAGTGAGAGATGACATTTATTTATTTATTTATTTATTTATTTATTACTAAAGATGCACTGGGCCATTCAGCCATCTTAAGGCCTCAGGGATGATGAGTGCAGACCTGGGGTAACTTTATGGCAACCATGTGTAAAGACATGGAAGAGAAAGTGGAGTATATGTTTACTTCTTCTTATACTTCTTTTTTTTTTTAAAGAGCAATAGTAAGGGCAGCAAAAAATGCGTATGTGGCACGATTAGGAAAGAGGAGAATCAGTCAAACTTGTGTGTTGTGCAGGAAAGTTGCACTACAGGCTATTTTTTTTTTATTATTATTTATCCTCTGGAACAAGAATTAACGCAAGAGCTCAGTTTTGAGTGAGAGAAAGCTGTTTTTTTTCCCCTTCTTCTTCTTTTTTTGGAATCCAAGAGGCAACGCTGAGGCAGTGAGGATGTCAAAAATAACGCACAGTGTTGCAACTCCACATCTTAGAGGAGAAGAAGAAGAAGAAAGCAGGTGCACACATGGGCCTATGCATGCATTATCTATTATGATAATAATAATAATCTAATGTTGTTGTTGTTTTTTATCCTGGCAGATCTATATAAAGAGTCTCTAGCGGCTGATTGTCCAAACGCAATTCTTGCGTCAACTCAAATTTAACCCCAAGAATTGTGTATGGACATCTGTTGCTGCAGACTCACATTCATCACTGCTGTGTTTGGCCAAACGCCACATAAAGAGAGAGAGAGAGAGAGAGGGGGAGATAAAGAGAGGGAGGGAGAGAGAGAGAGATAAAGAAGGATGTGCTGTGCATGGGGGCCTCGATCCACGCCAAAACCACAAAGACGACCGTTATCAGGGCCTTTAAGGTCCTCGTTGTGTTGTTGTATCTGTCTCATTTCAGGTAAGATGCACACAACCACCATCACCATCACCATTCTTCTTATTATTATTCTTATTATCTGCATGTTATAGTAAAGGGAATGTAAAGAAAAGAAAGGAGATTCGGGGTCTGGAGCAATAAAGTGGAGGAAACCTCACTCTGCCTCATGTGATGTGTTTCTCGTGCGTGCGTGCGTGGCTGTGTGTGTGTGTGTGCGTCGTGGATGACCCGATTGGTATTTACACTTTGTCGAAGAATCTAATGAAGACTGTTTGTTTTAAATGGCAAGTATCGACTGCATGCATTGATGTTATCGACTGCTGTGTTTGGCAAACAGGACACACACACACACACACACGCACGCACACACACACACACGTATGTCATCAGATAAACGCAGGATAAACGAGGCAGATTCAACCATATGTGCTTTTCGTTAAAAGTTGAACCTGCTCACCAAAAAATCGAGTCTTTCTAATCATTTCTCCCCATATTTTGAACGTGCGTGCGTCACCACATCCACGTAGGCCCTCAACGAATCCATCAATCATGCCTTTTTGACTTAAAAAAAGGGTGTATTAATTTATTTAAATACATTTCTGCTACCTTTAAATAATTATTGTTCACTTGATGACACAACTGACACTGGTGTTAATCGAATAGTATTAAAACAAAGCAGGTTTTTTATGGTTAAAGTCGTTTTTTAAAAATACAAACACCTCACATCTATAACGCATTTTATGTTTAAAAAAAATGCATTTATTTCAAAAAACATTAATAATAAATAATATTTTAAGACACACTGATTTGAAACTGCACACACACATGCAGCGTGTGTGTGTGTGTGTGTGTGTGTGTGTGTGTGTGTTGTGATCAACATGAAAGGTTAACCTTCCTTAATTCCGTGGGATTAGTGCATCATGTCTGCTCTTGTGTGCAAGTATTTGTGTCCAATGGACTCGTCTTTGTCGATTATAATCGTTTTACGTATTAGAATATAATTATCCCCTAAATCGCAACCATACATGTATGTAAATATACACACAAAAGAACAATACAAATTAAAATAGCATTATAATAAGAGTCTGGTTTCAATAATGATTATGGATGCAAAACACCTCCAAAATAGAGAGGGAAAAAAACATGTTTTATTCTTAACTGTATTTTCCCCCTCACACATTCTAACATGCAGGTTCGCTGCAGGGAATTATGGGAGATCACGAGTGCAACATCAACACACTGGAAAAACACAGTGTTGGTTTTTAAAGCGTTAAACATTACAAACAATAAAAAAAACCACACACATTTTAAGTTAATAATCTCAGTTTAGGAGGAGATCACGCACACGAAAAACAAATATGGAATTAGGCCAATGTAACGAAAACAGCATTTTTTTTAAATGATAAGATTAAATAATCTTATATATTATACATGCTGTCAGCCTGATGCACTAAATCAATGCTATTATGTATAATCATAGTCTAGTGCTTTATTTTTATTGGCTGGTGTTTACTTTATGGCTGTTTACCTCAGAGAGGAGATCACAGGCGCGTTTTATTCCCACAGTTCAGGGTCGTTATACGTGTGTGTGCGTGCGTGCGTGTGTGTGTGTGTGTGTCACTACCACCAGTGTCCATGCTGAGCAGTCGACTGAACCATGGGGGTGATACAGTCCAGGCCCAGATGATAATCCAGAAACGGGTCATAATCCACACCCAGCAGGACCTATATGGAACACAGCACTGTATATATAAAAAAAATAAAAAAAAATAATGTAAACTTTAAAAGCAGTCAGGAGCAAAAAAAAAAAAAAAATTTCTAAAATATTTAAGACAAATAATTAGGACACAAAGATACATATTTAAATGGCCAATCTTATACACTCATATAACCTACACACACATTGTATAGACACACTCATATAGCCTAAGGTACACACCCCACACACACACACACACACTAACCCCCTCGCAACCCTCATTTGCATTTCCTTTCTACCGGCCATTATCGCTCGGTTTCCCGTTGCAAATCGGACTCCACAGCCGAGAAAAGGTTTAAGGTTGCCCCGGGCGTTCAGGGTAGGACAGCCCGGAGGCTAGACCTCGACCTCCCGCAGTGGTCCTTCTGTACTATACCCCCCCCCCCCCCCCTCCTCCTCTTCTTCTCCCCCCTCCCTCCTCCTCCTCTTTAGTCATATGAATATTCCATCTGAGAGGAACTGTGAGGTAAAAAAAAATTAAACTAAAAAAAATCTGCCCAAAGTCTCAACTAATTAGCCTGAAACTGCAGTGAGATCACAGAGATGATGTAGAGTCGTGATTGAGGAGAGGGCTTGGTTTGTAGAGGCCTCAGTTTGTGTGTGTGTGTGTGTGTGTGTGTGTATATGACACACTTTACTGTTCGTAAAGACACACACATCATGAGGTTCCAAAAATTCGTAATATTAATATTTAACACAGCAGCAGTAGAAATTACATACAAACATTGTTAGAAATTAAAATATTAATGTAATTTCCCCCAATGTATTGCTTATATAATATATATTATATAAAAATATTATAAATATTATATAATATTTGATATACATGTATATATATATACAAAATATTAAACATATTATATAACATTTTATATATATGTATATGTATATACATATATATATACATATATACACATGTATATATATACACACACACACATGTATATATATATATATATACACATACATATATATGTATATATATATACACATATAGATATAATTTTAATTTAACTTAAAAACTAAATATTTTAAATGTTTTAAAAGAAGCTCATTTGATTTATCAAAATACCAGAAATTATTCAAAATTCAAATTTTGTATTTCAGTAAGTTACAGTATTAAAAAAAGATGAAGGGACAGTTACTTTAAAAATAACAACAACTTTTAATCTTCTGTTTTAACATCCAAGACAAATGTAAATCAAAAAGTGAAAAACATTAAAATAAAAATGTAATTTTAACATATTAATTTATAGACTCAATACAATATTTAATAATAACGTAGATAGAAGTAAATAATTGTACTAAAAATAATGACGTGTTAAGGTGTTTATTATTAATGTGATTAATGTAATGTCACCTGTGAATCATCCATACGTGGTATCTGTATCTGCTAACATACATTTAGCAACAATAAAATGACAAAAACATGATTCATATTTCATATAAATATCATAGCACTACATTATTGTGTGTTATTAATATTTCAAATGTGAATTACGTCGAAGTGACGTCATCTTTAACATTCATTTTGACTGAAAAAGCATTAGGATGAAGCCGTTTTACCTTCGTATTCATTGTGGAAAATTTGAGGGGTATCAAAAAATAAAGGCTGCGCTCAATCTGTGAGCTGACCGTCAGCTGACCGGAGCTTTTAAATGGCTGCTCCTTCAGCCTGTCAAATATAACAAAAAAACAAACAAACAAATAAACAAAAACAGATCCTCTATTCCTGTCTCACCATGCACTTTCATATTTTCTCTGCATCCTTCCTAGAATTCCTAGAAACGGACATCCATCACCTCTGTCGTCACAGTGCAGGTTCACAGATTCCCACTGGGTTATGTGTTTTGTGTGTGTGTGTGTGGGGTGGGCAGGGAGGATGTGGAGGAAAGGTAGTTAGAGAAATGTCAACGACACATGCGTTTACTATCCTCCATGTAGAGTGGAAATAAACACAATGTTGTCTTGGTCTTGCAGTTGGTAATCCAGCTCCCCCTGAGGACGAGAAAGACACACAGAATCTTCAATATCCAAACATCTGCACAAGTCAAAAAAGAGTTACGTGTGTTTACCCATACAAATATGAGCATTACTCCTACGCTCCCCTTTGGGGGCCGATCGATAACAAACTTTTCATTTCATTTACATCCTGTGTCGACTCCTGTAATTGAATCAATGGATTCAAATTGAAGCATTCAGACTGTCCGTGCATGCAAATATATGTTCAGATATGAGGCCCCAAGGACAAAGACGCGGCTCCTGCAGCTGCTTCTGCATTATATAAAACATTAAATGACTCGGAGAGGATGAACTATATCTCGGGCACCACCCTGGCGAGCACATAGAGGCTAACCTTCACCACACATAAACGCTCTTCTTCCTCCTCCTGATTTAAATGATTCGCACGAGCATTTTATATAGTTATGGTGATCTATGCACGCGGGAGAGAGCGAGACATAAACACTGTAATAGTGCGCCCTGAAAACTAGAGAGAAGACTGGAGTTTAAAACTCAACATGGAAATATGATGTTGGCCTCCCACACACACACACACACACAGAGTCTGATAGTGAACATGGCTCACAGTGCTCACCATTAACTCCCAGTCTGCATCATTGATAAGCACCAGAATCCCAGGTCTCCTGTGGGAAAAAAAACACCATTATGAGTCAGATGCTTTTCCCAGTGGGAAAAGACCCACACACACACACACACACACACGGTGTTTTGTATACACAAATATAACAATTATAGACAAAAAGAACCCTCATATTAATTTTAAAAAAACTGAAATGACAGAATATTTTGTTTAAAAAGAGTAAAACAAAGGGAAATAGGGGGGAAAAAATTCACACAATGAAATCACTATAATAAAATCATAGTACATTCCTGCTCATTCTTACTAATTACAATTTATTCTGCAGCATTTTTTTTTTTGTTGAGGATCATTTTTACATTTTTACAAAAATAAACCCTTCATTTTCTTTTAAACGTCTCCATAAAATAAAGGAAATCAAAATATGCCAATAAGTGTGACATGATGTATGTATTGTCTTGGTTGGAACAAATAAATAAATGCAATACAATGAAATGGAATGTTTGATGCTAATATATGTAAAATAAAAGAGAAAAAAGTAAGCAAATACATCTAATAAAATGTGTTTATTCCACCAAATATACATAAATGTTGTATTACCAGTTACTATTTCCCTCATTGTGTTATTCCTAACCAGGAATGACCACAATGATGGTTTTGTTTTAAGGAAAAGAAATTTGGAAGAAATAACTGTCACTGGGAATTAATGGGAGACTAAAATTAACACACACACACGTAGCTGAAGAAGAAAATCACCATCCTTCAAAAGAGTGTAATGGGGGATAATGGTGGAGGGTAACAACAGACACCTTTGGGTGCAGTCTCCTTAACAATGTGTGTTTATCTTTCTTTATTTCCCTCCTCCTCCTCCTCTTCCTCTGCCTTTTGTTTAGTTAGTGTGGAGAGTGAGATGATGCTAAAACAAGATACACGGGGTGCCTCGGCGTTTAGCTCAAACAAGCCTCTCTCCACCTTGTACCGCGTTCTGTGACGTCAATGAGAAAGGGCAACAAGAGAGAGGGAGAAAGACAGAGACAGAGACAGAGAGGGGAACCTGTGAGAACAAACGCACAAGCACAGTGGACTGAAACAGAAGAAAAAAAAAGAAACATGGTGAACTAACACAGCACCATGACATCTTTTTTTTTTTTTTTTTTTGATAAAACATGATGAAAAAGTGTGTGCTGGAGTCCACACTCATCTCATCTATAAGGGTTATAGGTAGCCCTGCCCCCCCCCCCCTCCACTATTCATTGTTTCGGTGCTGCTATAAATAGTCCAGCACAAAGGCAGCTGTAAAAGTCAGGCAGTCCTATAAGACTGCAGGACCCAAACACACATACTACACACGTGTGCACTAAAAACACACATATACATACGTGTCCAGGTAATCACCTCAACGAAACCTTTAAATTGAAGGCTGGATTTTGTTCCCGCCCCCCCCCCCCCCTCTCTCTCTCTCTCTCTCTCTCTCTCTCTCTCTCTCTCTCTCTCTCAGCAGTTTTTAAACCGCAGAGGGTAAAGCATCACATTCTGGTTCCGTTTCATTTTTCAAAAAGCTCCTCTTAAGAGAGCAGGGTCACAGTCGTATCTCGGTGTCACATACTGTATATTCCTCCTCAAGGTTGTTGCTGTTGTGCAAGAGATCAAGTGTGTGTCAAGTGCATACACACACAGACACACACACAGACACACCGACACACACACTCACACAGAGTCTCCTTGAACAAAGAGTTCAGGCCGCTCCTTCAGCAGGTTCCGTTGGATCCAGACCAGCAGCTGCTTCACATCCCCTGGAAAACATGTACACACACACACACACACACACACATACAGACACACACAGACAGACAGACACAAAGACCATACAGAGGCAGACAACAGAGGTCACAGGTTAGGGGTTAGAGGTCAAGGTGCACGGTCCCAGCCCCCTGGTCGATGTGACGCGACAGAAGCACCAGGCGGGACACGGCTGCGTATACGTGTGTGTGTGTGTGTGCATGTATATTTATGAGTGTATGTGAATGTTTTGGAGGAGGAGGGGTGGTCACTGGAAATGGGGGGGAGGGTTGATTGGTATCAATGGCCAAGACCGACATTGTTCACCTTGGTTATGAAGAATTAAAATGTAGGAATTATATAATTTTCTACAGCAGGATGTGTTGTAAAAACGTTTAAAGTAAGGAAATAAATCGAGCGTACACCTTTAGACCTTTCTAGACTCTTAATTGGAGTGATTTTCACAGCAGGACACATTAAATAAACATTTACAATGAACATGTATTTGCTAGAATCATTCAATTCACTCACGACCGTGAATAATATAGCGATGCTTAGAATTTTGAGTTTGACCTCTTAAACAATCAGATTGACCTGGCCTTCAACAATAGGCCGAGCCTCAGTCAGGGCCCGACCCGACGAACGCAAGAACAACAATGAGAGGTTTTAGGCTAAATCCCTGCTAAACATCCAACAATGAATACATTAGGGTGATAGCATTAAACGTTAAAGGATACGAGCTATTTGAAAGCCTCGGAGAGTTGGTGGGAGGGTGTGTGTGTGTGTGTGTGTGTGAGAGTCCTCGTAATATTGAAGTTATGATGTGGACACACACACACACACACACACACACACACACAGACGACTAAATACAACACACACATGAATCAGTTTTCCTTGATGCCCCTGGTTCAGGTGAGCTGTGCAGTGACTGTATGAGAACGATGACATGCGATAACACACACACACACACAAAGAGACACACACACACACCTAACTCTACCGCCTAACTCTACCCACAATTCAAATTTTTACCCCTAAACTGAGCATACATTTCTGAGCAACATCCTCAGAAATGAGCTTCTGCCTCATTAGGACCAAGGTTTGCTCTCCACGAGGACTACTGTTCCTGACAAGATCAGCATTTACGCCAGAAAATACCTTAAAAAGGGAATAAATACAACACACACATAGTATTCGCCTCCTTCCGTACAGTAGTTAACATTACACTGAAAACCAGAGGAGAGCAGGAATGTGTAACCTAAGGATAAATAAACAGGGACAATGAGCAGCAGACGTGAGAGGAAGAAGACAGTGAGTCATCGTGCCGAGTACGGTGCAAGGAGAGCGAACGGCGGAAGCTGCAGCAGGTAGGCGTCGAATCACTCGCAGATGCATCAGATCAGCCGGTTCAAAGGCAGAGCTAATATACCCGCTAAACCACCATCAGCAGCAGCTCTGACCTCATATATGTGAAGGAAAAAGCTTGTTCAGCAGAGCCAAATGTGGGGTTTTTAATGTACTTTATTGTTCTATAAATAGAAGAGAGAACACAGGTTTACATTTTGTCTGAAATGTAAAATGCCTGAGACATTTTAGTGTGTGAATGAAACACAGAGAGCTTATGATGTTTGATCATAGACTGGGACAGAACAAGCTTTTCTTATCAAGCAATACTTTGGTCTTCACAAGGACTACTGGTCCTGATGGTGTGATTTCAGTTCAAATGCATTATTTCTAAACCTTTTTTTCTTTTTATAAAACAAAGACTTCAAGATGCACCTGCGCGGTGTGGTTTTGAGGACAACAGACGGTGTGGATGGTGTGTGATGTACAAGGTGTGTGTGTGTGTGTGTACAGTGTTCAGGTTAATTGCAGTGAAGTCAGCCAGCTCAGTAGTATAATGATAGTGCTAGTTTTCTATGGTTCCAGGCCCCCACATAAAAAAAGACAAATACCTCCCCTTGCAACACACTCACACACACACACTACTAGGCAGTGAATATTGACCTGCACCTCTGCGGGGCTAAAAACAGAACTAATCACGACAGCGGTCATAACTCCTTCTTTGTGGTGACTCCTTTCTTTGCACTCTCTGCCTTTGACTATTGGTATTTTTCTCCACCATTACCCCTTATTCTCTCCTCCATCCTCTCGTCCGTTTCCTTTTAAAATTTGCTCACACACACACACACACACACACACACACACACACACACACACACACACACACACACACACACACACACACACACACACACACTCTCCCACATTCTCTCGTAAAAAAAACCCCAGCTCTCCTCCCCTCTTTCTCTCCTTCAGCTCTTTCCATCTTCTGCCTTTTATGTTCCCTTCTCTCAACACACACACATATATAAAGACACCAACATGTATAAAAGTTGCACATAGAAAACAGGTTGGCAGTAATTCAAACTTTCATCATTTCAGGCAGGCCTTGCAAAAGCTAAAATCAAAACAGGTTAGTGGGTGTAATGCAGTTGTATGCAGGTGCGTAAATGAAGCCCAAAAGTGGACGTGTAGAAACGAAGGGGAACAGTGGAGCGACCGAGAGGTGAAGGATTCGATGGCGCATTGCATTCCAGGTAAAGTAGGGACAAGAGGATGAGAGAACAAACAGGCGAGGCGGCGGGGAGGCGGTTTGCGTCACAGCCTCCTGATGCATCTTGGGATAGCTGCGTTGCATGGGTGGGAAAAAGAAAACATGGAAGGAGGGCAGAGAAATGGCGCCATTTTGACGGAGATTCAAAACCGCGGCCGCTTTCTCTTTTGTGTTCGCAGTTTTTTTTTCCCCTCCCATTTTCATTTTCGGTCTTCATGCAATTATGAGTGTCATGCGCGGGGGCGAGCGATCCATCTCTCTCTCTGCGCTGATACAAGAGGTAAAAAAAGAAAACTGTGTGATCCTTAAACCGCGGGGGTTTTTGTTGAATGTGTGAGCGAGAGAGTGAGATAAAGAAGAAGAGGAGAGAGAGAAAGAGTGGGGGTGGGGTCTTTCAGTCGAGGGTCATCAATCACCGGCCGGGGTCAAAGAGAAATACGAAGGATTCAGAACCAATTATATCTGCCTTCAGTGCACCCCCTCTGTGTACGCACACACACACACACACACACACACACACACAGATATTGGAAGCAATATTTTCAGTAATACACAACCAGACCAGAATTATGATCACAATTAGTAAATGTAAACAGGAAATGCTTCATCAAAACGTCCATGCTTCTATGACATTAGCATCAAGAACTACACACACACACACACTGGTCGGGCACTGCCGCAAGGTCATAAGGCTAGCATTCCCTGTTCTGGTCAACTTTTGTCTTTTTGTCGTCGTGGTAACCTCAGCCCCGTGGACGAACACCCTTTGTTAAGTCAAATACCAGACACACATCATAGTCTTCCTTTCCTTTGCTCTCCCTCTCCATAACATAAGCATTCGCAGAGACACGTATACAGCATATGTGTGTGTGTGCATGTACACATTTGAATGACATTTTAATCTCTGAGATTAAGCTATGAAGTCCAGTTTACAGACAGGTTTTTCCTCCTCACTGCTGAGTTAGTGGCCAGTGCTGGAGGGGAAACCCCGAGTCCCTCGGCAAAACCAAACCTCATCATGTAGGTTAGTGGAGTGAGAAACTTCTTTATGAAATGAGAAATGAGCGCACGCCTGCTCAGCTAGTCTAAATGATCTCTGACAAAAAAATATGACCTCAGCTCTGTGCCCCTCCCCACCTCCCCCCCGAAGTACTCACAGAAGCAAAATAAATAGACGCGCAGTGTCACGTCACATCACTGTTGTGCACTCAGCAGTAAGCCTGATGAAAGTTTAAAGACCGTTGTCAATGAAAGGAACACGGGTGATCGACAATTTCCTCCAAAAACTATTTTCAAGTTTTAAAAACAACAATTCAGCCTGCCAGCAATCCACTGGTCTTTTCAGTACATTGTCAATTTTGTCATGTGTCCTGTGAACAAGTATCAGAACATTAAAACTTCAAACTATGATATGTGAACATGGACTTTGTGAACAAGAACAAAACATGTTTGCTGTAAAAATGATGTATTGAATGTTGCAGAGCCCCAGCATGACCGTTGTGTCTGTGCTTTGCAGTAAATGAGTCAATTTAGCTTTAGAAATACTATCCTGTCCTGCTGTGATGTAGCTTAACGTTTTAATGTTTGCAGCATTTAATATTAAAACAAGGCCTTGTAACGATTATGAATTGACAGACAGTTGGCACAGGTGATACTCACAAGGTTCCGTTTGGGTTGGGAGAGTCACCTGATGTTTCTTCAGGCCGTCAAAAAGCAGCTCAGCTCCTCCTCTAGACAAAGAAAGAGTCAGATAGATAAATATAACAGGGTGCGTTTCAGTGGCTTTTGGATGCTGGTTAAGGTTAAGGTAATGATCATCACTGGCTGGTGTAATAGTCAACAAACTGACCATAAATGTGGCATGTTGTGGTTCAAATCTGGTTGAGCAGAGTCTGAATATACTTTAAATCCTTACCTGAGATAAAAACACCCTTACAGATGAAGCTCTTAAACACCACATAACAATATGCTGTATAAACAGGTTCTAGTTTTATACTTATTAAAGATTACTTTCTTACTATTAATAATACTTCATGCCAAATTCAGACTTGGACCATAACATCATGACAAAAAAAACCAGAGAAATCACAAGTCCAGATTGTTTTTAAGACTGTATTTAAGCCTAGTAAGCATGCATGTCTTCAGAATGTGTAGCTAAGTTGGGGACAATATGAGACATAAATAGTATAACATCTATGTACTATCAAATATCTTTAGCTACACACATTATAAGTATTCAATTCAAGATTTCAACATTTTACTAAGACTTATCCACTCAATGTTTCTCAATTGAATATATTCAAATAATTCAATTGTTTTCATATTATAAGTGTATCATTTCTGAAGAAAGCTGAAATATTTGTCAAAATGTTCAGCTGTAATATTAACCAGTTTTAAAGGTTAATATAACGGTTTAGACTCTCCAGGTTACAAAAGGAATAGTTTCAAATAAAAAAACAAAACAAAACATGACATGACATTCAGAAAAAAACACATAAAACCACAGAGAAATCAACATATAGTAACCCAGACATACACTGTAACCATCACATGATACTGAATATAAAACAAGTGATGTAAATTACAAATACATATAACATTAAAGATGATGAACACATTATTGAAAGGATGTCTGTAGGTCCTGGTTGTGTTTTTATTTGTCAGGGTTTCTGTAAATCAAAGGTGAACTCAAAAGTTTCACAATCTACCAAGTCTCAAGGCAGATAAGTCTCAAATAACCTCTCACAGCAGTTAAGTTTACATCAAATTTCAAACATGGATTTACATGTATTCATTTAAATCAGATATGATGATTTTGCAATAAATCAATCAGCCAAATCCTCTGTGACACTTTAAGCAGCAACTGTATTACCTTGCTTATTTGTTTATTTATTTAGAGCTGCGGATATTACGATGAACCTTTTTTAAAAAAACAAAAAAGGTTGCTTGCAATATGTTGTGTTCCGCCTCGTGTGTTTTGACCACTGCTGCAAAACAATTAAAGTTTTATAGACGTTTCACAGACTGCCCTGATAAACGTATATATGTGAACAGAGAAGTGAGGTAAGTTCTGTGAAGTAAACAAGTGAAGACAGACACACAGACTCTGTCCACCATCTTCAGCACAGAGAGGAGAAGAAGAAGGGGCGACAGTCTTTGACTGATGCTACGTAAACAAACCGCACACTGGCTGATAACTACACGTATTTCGGGTCTTTTTCAAACAGACCATACACAAATAACTATCAAATGAGCCGGGTATTGTTTTGACTCAGTTCGGCTGCTGAAAACATGCTTAAAGGTGAGTGAATAAGCGGTAAAAGACGTTTAATATTCACTTACCCAAACTCCAAGTGAATCGCTATAGGCGCTGCCATATTGTCGGCACATGCAGGAAGTAGTGTCGCGGGAAGGAGGAAGTGACGTCACTGAGAGTTTCCGTTTACCAGAGACTTGATAACAACAGAAAACCAACTCAACATCATTTTTAATGATAAAGGTTATACCTTATCTTCTGAAAAATATATAATATATATATATAAAAATATAGATAGATAGATAGATAGATAGATAGATAGATAGATAGATAGATAGATAGATAGATAGATAGATAGATAGATAGATAGATAGATAGATAGATAGATAGATATTTTAGTAAGGAGGAGTCAGAGGTATTAATAGCAAATTAGTTATTAATGATGTTTGAATTGTAAATTAGTGATTTTTTTCTATGATTTCTTCGGCCAGGATTAGATTAACTGATGCACTTGTTTCTACCTCCACATCACAGCAATCACTACAGCACGTGGTGGTGCCATTTATGAGCTGATATCCCCTTGAACTTGACTTTCTTTTGATAAATCATTATATTGGGAAACCATCAGCACAAATGCCGTCCTCCCTTTTTACGCATACTCCCCTCACGCGCATATGCATGTATTTGCATTGTCTGTCAATATGAAAGTGTGCAGAGGCATGACATGTGTGTGAATGCACATCTGTCTCTCCCTCTTTCTCTCTCTCCCTCCGTACATACGTCCTCCATCATACGAGTGACAGTTCCAGTCCTGCTATACAGGGACGGGAGGGCGAGGTGGGGGTGGGAGGAGGTCAGTCAGAGGTTTGAATTGCAAATCTGTCGCCTTCTGTTGGCGTCCAAGCCTTACAGGCCCTTCCCTGTCTTCATTCATGTGTTAATGAGGAGTCAGTGCAGGGGCAGATAGACAGATCGACCAGGGGCCTGGCAGGGGTGAGGAAGCAGGCGGGAAAGCGAGAGTGATGGAGAAGTTCGCTGCGGAAGTGCTGCAAGATAATGAAGACGTGACGAGTACGGTAGCTGGTCGTTGTCTTCCATCCCAACTGGGGTGAGGTGCACCCTGAACAAGGGAAAAACACAGTCATGGGGTGAACGCAGAGGGGAGGCAGAAGGTTGGGTTTTTTCATGGCTGTAAGTTTCATGGTTATAGAGCAAATTACCCAGGAGTGATCACAACAGCACTGGGTGTCACCTCTCATTTGCTAAGCTGCCTTGAGGATAAAATACTACTGATCTGGAGGGTACGCCATGCCTCAATTGTACTGTGATTGTGCTTTGTTTATGCCATAAACAAATTTATCTTTAACCTGCATTTGATAGCTATACAAAAATATTGGCAATATGATTTTTATAAGGGTTAAATTGGCTACAGGGTAACACACAACAGTGGCTTTAAATTGTCTAGTTTGTGTGAATACACACTCCAATGTTAAATGCCACATATAAATGATTATTTAATATTCACACACCATCTGCATTTCTTGTTTGGACTTCTATTATATTATTATTTTACTCAATGAATCATTAGTAACCTCTGATGTGACAAATATTGTGGGTTTTTTTCGTGAGAACAGTTAGATCAGTGCCAACTACAATAACAAGCTGTTTAAACAGACATCTCTTGAAATCAGTGAATCAAGTACACAATTCTTTTATCCACGACTCAAGTTTTCACACCATCGCCAATATCTGCCCGTAGATGGATGTCAAAAGTCAACGCTACGCTGCCGAGCACCAGCTATAGAGCAGCCTGGGTCACACATGATCAGATGACAATGACCAACACAATGGATTTGCTATAAAAGGGCTGGGGGGAGAGATTAGGGGTGAATTGATGACGGTTGGCTGACAGGCAGCCAGACAGGCCTGGGAGATCTCGGCTCCATTTCAATAAGGAACATAAAGCGCTGAAATTAACATGTACCATGATACCAAGCAGAGAGAATCCTCTTAGAGATTACATCCATAACATGTTACGCCTATGGAACTGTATGGGAAAGGGAGACAAAGAGCACAGTGAATGATGATTCTCTATTGTAGATTATTGTAGGGGATTCCTATTCTGTTCTCCTCGCCGTTTGATTCTGTTGTATTTTTGTTTTAGCGTTAGCTATTTTCTGTTGCACATGATTATTATTTTTTTTTTTTACTTTGTCACAAATACATCCTCCTCTTTCTGTTCTCCTGACAGCAATACACCTTCTCCTGAACAGCTGCCAGGCCTCGCTACTGCCCCCCCCTCTGTAACAGGGTATAAGCAGAAAGAGCAGCAGTATTCCTGCAACTGCTGTATTATTGCACACACAAAAATCACACACAGACACACACACACAGAGTCCATCTGTCTTTGTCGCTCTCCCTCTGCAGTCACTGTGGGCCCATGTACAGAACAAAAGTGAGAATCCTTGCAAGCTCTGTGTGCATTTTCTATCAAACAAATATTTAAAAAGCATTAATAGAGTAAGTTGAGTGTTTGGGAGCCTTTGTGATTAGAGACATGTGGAATATCATGGGGTTTGTTACGACAGCTTGGAAAAGACGGAAATAAAATCACCTGAAATCCACCAGGAACCAAAAATTTTCATAAATGCAGTTGACTTCATAAGGGACTGTGAAATATAAGCCAGTTGGCTTTGGCATTACAGTGAAATGCTT
Organism: Microchirus variegatus; assembly: GCF_963457635.1. Classification (NCBI taxonomy): domain Eukaryota; kingdom Metazoa; phylum Chordata; class Actinopteri; order Pleuronectiformes; family Soleidae; genus Microchirus; species Microchirus variegatus. The sequence continues at coordinate 10,051,389 of NC_139817.1, forward strand.
CCCCCTAGTGGCTGTGAGATTATGTCACAACTCACAAGGCTGCAACTCATTAAAAGCAATCATCTTTATATGTCTTAACAGCTGCTACTCACCCTCCTCTCTGTAATCTGTAATCATCATGTGCTTAAATGCAAACGAACTTCATTAAATGGTATGTTTGGCAGCATCTCATGCATATCTAAAAAAAATGTTCAGTCTGATAAAGTTTACATAATCCAATTTGAAACTCGGGAGTCAACTTGTTGAGACAAGCAACCATTTTATTTTTAAAAAAAGAAGAAGAAGAAGAAAAAAAAGAAAGTGAATAGCTATGTACAGTACGTAAAAAAAAGAAAGAAACATGAGATCAGTCCTAAATCTTTCAAGTTCATCTCGTAGAATCCTGTTTTTTCCCGCGGAGCAGGAGACTCCACGTACAGTCAGAGCTTTACTGTACAGCATTCAGAGCAGAGGACAAATATAAAACATTACATCAGCATCATCATCATCACTTATTCATCATCAGAGTTAGCAGATATCAAACCTAAACCAGCAGGCATCCTCTTGGTCTCAACACACACACACACACACACACACGATAAATGCGTTTATTTGTGTGAGTTCCTGTGTATATTATTGAATTACAATTATTTATTCTTTTTCTGCCCCTTTAATATGACGACTAAACATCACCCCCTGTTGGACAATAGTGGGAAGTGGCACACACGACTCCTCAGACTAGAAAGTGGGCCATTTAAACTATCTATAAGGAAGCATTATACATTATGTGTATGTATGATTGGAATTGTTTGATTGACATCTGAGATTTGTTGATTTATAGATTACCAGGGGTCTCAGCCCTTGGTTGAAATGATTGCATAGGCCCGAGAGTTGGCTCAGTCACCTCAGAGCCACACACTGTAAAACACAGTCATGATTTAGAACGTTGAACCCAAACGTAATCTGTAAAGCAAAAAAAAAACAACAACAAAAAAATAAAAACATTCAGATTATTAAAGCTGTTTTGCTAAAAGACAAAACTGTAAAAGATCGACGTACAACCAAAACAGTGTCTGTAGCAGGGCTGTGGTCCACGTGTGTATTCGTTTGGAAGTTCTCTCTCCACATAAATGAAATATCTTGAATCATCTGCACACTTCTCAATTATGTGTGTAAGTGCAACATTCAGAGATGCATGCATGAACCGTCTGCAAACTCCAGATTACTGAAAGTAGCGTCGCACCGAACGCGCGTTCGTGTATGATTCTATTTCGAGTGAAACATTGCTGAGTTTTTGCTTCCCCCCCCGTAAAGACGTCACACAGGAGTTCCAACATTTCCTTGGCAAAAATGTTTCACTCCTGATAAATGTATAAATGCATGCCCGATACATTTTTAATGGGAATTAATGGGACTTGCGTCATACATATTTAACGAGTCTTCGTGAGCGCGGTTCCCTCTGAATGAGCGCCGGGGAGACGCTCCGTGATGTTCTGACAGCCAGCAGCCAGCCTTTGATCGTGACGAATAAATAAGACTTTTAAAAAAACATTAAAAAAAACAGAGGAATGTAAAACATACTTCTACTCACACATGCAAACAGACACATTCATTCACACGGTCAAAATATCTATGTATGAGCTATGTTAAGTTATTGTCGTCTGTTTCTGCTACAGTGTGTGACAGCAGTTGCTTGAAAAAAGAAAAAAAAAAGACAAAAGACAAACTCTGCAGCTCAGTTTTGGCCATCCTCTCCTCTTTGTTGCCTTTTAAATATTTTGTAACGCTAAATGAGAACAGAAAGAGCTCCGCGCCTTATTTCAAGTCCACAGTCAGTGCAACACATGTCATTAAGTGAGAAAGGCTTTTTCTCTTGTATTATATCGTGCTCAGTGCACATTTGCTCTTTTTAGCTGCCGCTGCCGTCCAATCTCGCAGTGTTCACACTGGACTCTTCCACATCATACTCTGTGATGCAAAACAAGACTTGTATAGAGAAGAGAAGTGGAAAAAATGGAGGTGTCTTTCAGATGCCGGGGGCACTGGGTTATACGTGCTATAGCTCGCTGTGGCGCACGGGAGGCTCCAACTTGTGTGAGAGGGCAGTGAGGACCTTGTCGAACTTCTCGTAGCGCTCCGATTGGCTGCCCTCGGAGCCGCGGCTGCCCCACAGGAGACGCATCTGAAACTCTGTCTGGAAGATCTCGTGGATTTCTGCTTGCTCCTGGAGTCCTGGAGATGGAGAGAGAGAGGAGTTGTTTCCATGTTTGCAGATATTTTACACATTAAAAGGACATTTTATAGGCATATAATTTACTTTATACACCACCGTTCAAACATTTGGGGTCACCTATACAATTTGTGTTTTTTTTCCATTAAAAGTCACACTTTTATTCATCAAAAGAGTTGCAAAATGAATAGAAAATATAGTCAAGACATTGACAAGATTAGAAATAATGAGTTTTACTCCAAATAATAATTTTGCCCTTTCGTCAAAGAACCAGCAAAACTGTTTTCAGCTGTGCTAACATCATTGCACAAGGGTTTTAAAGGGTTTTCTAATCATCCAATAGCCTTCTAACGCGATTAGCAAACACAATGTACCATTAGAACACTGGAGAGATGGTTGCGGGAATTGGCCCTTTATACACCTATGTACATATTCCATTAAAAACCAGACGTTTGCAGCTAGAATAGTCGTTCACCACATTAACAATGTATAGAGTGTATTTGTGAGTCATTTAATGTTACATTCATTGAAAAATAAGGACATTTCTAACTGACCCTAAACTTTTGAACGGTAGTGTAGATAAAAGTAACACAAACCAACTCTTGAATAAAAAAATACAGAGAAAAGTTTTTACGATTTTTTTAACACTTCATAAAATAAACATTAGTTGTATAATTTTATTGAAAATGTTAATGGACACAGTGTATTATGTAAAAAAGCACACACACTGTAATAACCCTGACTCAATTCTATTTGCTGATGAAGACAAGGACAAGAAGAAGCAGTCGAAAGCACTAAAAAGGCTCGTTAGTGAAGGATAACCCTTGTCACGCAGACTTTTTCCTCCTTCTGTTCCGCTCACTTGAAATAAGGCCTCACAGTAACAGCCCACTATCCCCTTTCACGGTGACACAGCGCTTCCGTCTCCCAACTGTCCAATAACACGAAACCCCAAACGCCGCCTGTACATGTACGAGCACAGATCGTCTTTGAACGTGAACACTTTCAACAGCAGCATCGTGCGTTAAGTGAGCTTCCCTCGCTCAGTCGATGGGTGAGGAGCAGACCGAGGTCAGCGCTGATCGATGGCGACACATAACGGAAAACAAAGATGTGAATTGATAGTTACTGAAAGGCTGCTCAATAAACCAGTAATGACCTCAAACTGAGAACCAATAGGAAAGGATCGGGGATCAATTTGGTCAACGTCGCACACACAGTACACACTCAGCGTAACACACACCATACATGCTCATGCTCTGTTTGCTGCCACCTGTGATGTTGCCTAAATGTTACTGGTGTTTATTGTAGTTATTGATGCGTCTTAGATTAATAGTAAAAGTGGGCTTTGATTAGATTTCCCCCCTTGTTGATTGATTATTGCTTCCATTCGTCTCCGCAGCATTTTTAATCATCTGTAACAGACAACTCATTCAATACAAATCCTTTGGCGGTGAAGATAATAATAAACCGCAGAATGTCTCCTCTGGTCAGTGATGAGTCAAATCAAAAGCTACCCACGAGCTTAAGTTTTCTCCTCTCCTTTTCGGGGACTTACCCTGCAGTTTGGCCTCGGCGTTGCTTTTGTAGATTCCCCCGTGATGCGCGATGGTACGAGCCGCCTCCAGGTGGTACATGACCACGTCGACTCCGACCTCTGCGCTCTCCCACGGCTCCAGCGTCTCGCCGAGCGCCAGGCCGCGCTCCAACAACGACAGGACGGGAATGATGTTGGGGAACGAGGTGCTGGACAGAACACTGGACTCTGGAAGCAGAGGAAATTCAAAATAAATCATCCGTCCATTAATCTACCGCTTTATCCTCCACATGAGGGTCGCTGTGCCAATCATAGCTGACATAGGGTGACAGGCGGGGGTACAACGTGGAAAATCGCCAGTCCATCACACCTCACACCTACGGTCAATTTAGTCCAATTTAATTCAAAATAATAACATTACAATATACATATTATATAACCAGAGGTGGAATGTAACTAAATACATTTACTCAAGTTACTGTATTGAATACTTTTTTTGTGTATTTTGTATTTTTTAAGTACAATTTAAAATCAGGATTTTGTATTTTACTCGAGTACATATTGACTCAAGTATTGTACTTTATAAAACCTTTCCGTTACTGAGTAAAAATAAAAGACCTACAGGGGGAAAATATACACCAGAACCAGACGAATGATGATGTGATTAGCACCAGCACTGGCGCGTGAACATAAGGGCGCGCATCAAAAGTGACGTAATATCCTGTCGCGCAGGGCGCGTGAGCTCCAAAATAGTTTTGGATTTCTGACCCCTTGTCATATTTCTACTACCCTCACACCCCACGCAAAGTAACCAAGTAACTTTTACTTAAAGTACATTTAAAAAGACTCAATTACTTGAGTACAATATTATAGTACTTTTTCCACCTCTGTATATAACACAAATACTAAATGTAACTGAGAATCTTGCCTTTGCCATCGTTCATGTTCTTCATGAAAGGCTTGAGTTTCTTCTCGTATAAAATGGCGCCCTCTGTGTGTCTCTGCCGTAATGTCACCCACGTCTGCTCCAGGCGGGAAATCTGAAGCAATAAAGGACAAACAGTAGATCATTTTAAATAATGCACTTGAGGAAGGAAATTCTTTTTTTAGATTTTTTTTTTTAAATCTGTAGCTCTGTCACCTGTGGTAACTCCAGGGCTCTCATCACAGCAGCGAAACCAAACATGTTGCCCATGTTGCTTTTCAACTCGGCCGCTAACTGGATGGTCTTATGAAGCAGCGCCGCCCTCTCTTCCGTGCTGCCCGTGCAGCCGAGCAAGTCCACGGCCATCATGATGGACATGGTGTAGAACCTGGAAAATAAAGGATAATAAAAGAGTCACATTGTTAAGAAGAAGACGAAGAGGAAGAAGCTGTGATGCACAGTTTAATGCATCGCATTAAGTTTTTATAATGTTAGCTATTCTCTTGTTTATTATTTATCAGATTTGTGGAAGCGAGAGGTAACTGGTCGTGACCTCCACCCACAGGATTCGGCACTCGTGTTCCGAAGCCTTTACACTTTGCACACTGAAGTTCGCAGGTGTCACCAGGTTGTTATTATTATTATTGGACGATACCAGCTGTAAACCATGCTGGTGTCCACCCATTATGTGCGGTGCTTTATCATCTATCTTCCTCTTAACACGATTAGAATTCAAAGAAATGTACATAATGTGCAATGAAACTGATTGGGATCATTAACTCCTCGGGAAAATTATTACTGATATCATAAATGAAGTAGGAAATAGGCTCTTTTCTGCATCAACGTCCACATTCTTATATATATATATATATATATATGTATATATACGGTGTATGTGTATAACCAGGAGAGCAGAAGACGATAAGAAGAGACTGAGACGACGAAGATAAGAATAAACGACTGTAGACGAGGAAAAAAAAGAGGCAGCAGGAGGAGGAGGAGGAGAGTAACTGCAGGGCAAGAGGTAATCAATATCTGAATTACTGAAGAAATCAGTGAGCGATGCATAAAAGACAACAGTAGGAGTGTGTGTGTATTGCACCTCTCCATGAGGTCAAGTCTCAGCTGATGTCCGTGTGGAAGCGTCAGTAACTCCAGCCCCGAGGACACTCCCATCATCCTTTGCATCTCCGAGTTCACGCACAATATTCTCGCCACCTGTTCAAAGGTTAGAAAACATTAAATATGTGATATGAGAACAGTTTTTTAACCCTTAGTTGTTATAAATGTGCATATGTGCTTGTGTGTGAACTGCATGCATCTGTGTTTACCGTGCAGTCCACCATGGTGATGTGTTTAGCCGCGGTCCTTGCATCCACCTCAGCCAGCAGCTCTTTGACTCTCTTCAGCACCGACATCTCCAGAGGCTTATTCTCAGCTGGCATGAGGCGAGACTCGTACCTGCACAGGATTCACAGCAAGCATTGACAAAAACAGGTTACGACAGATATTCTTTTGGCAAGTGAAGGCCACTGTAGGTCCCTGATACACTGGAAAGAGAGGAGTAAACGGACACAGGATCTTAAGCGTTGCAGTCGATGATGTCAACGTTTGGCTACACTTCCTGTCTCTGCTGCTGCTGCTGCTGCTGCCAGGGGGCAAACAGCCTAAACACACAAGCCTCTGGAGGATTGTCTCTTTGTGGAGATCTGGCAACTGACTGAGTCTGACCCTAACAGAGCCACATCACTGACGTGATGGCTGACACAATATAGAGCTATTAATACATATTTTAATATCCAAGTATGTAAACTTTAAAGGTGCCATATGTAAGAATGTGGCCAAAAACGCTTACTACATTCAAATTCAAAACACCGAGGTCTTTTAGGTTTCGTTTTTCTGACGTAACTGGCAACCCGTGGTTGCTCGGCAGCTGAGACTCTACTGACTGCAATGATTGGTAGACGGCGGCAGGTGGCGCCACATGCCAAAACATGATTTCAAAACATAAACATGATTTGCAGTCTGCAAAATATTTTTTTTAATGCAAATATTTTGTCTGTACTGTTGTTGTTGGTGAGTTCAGTTTGTTATATGAACATTATTCCTGAGTCTCTGTGACATATTAGGAGGATTTTATGACCAGTTGCTTTAGATTTATTACATAATGCACCTTTAATTATACCCATTTCCTGGTTTAAAAAACACTAGTGGATTTGTTCTTACAGTGTGCTGAGCCTTCACTGTGAGCAGTGCTAACAAATATCTCACATTATTTCACAGCAGACTCTCAGCCGCTGCCCGCTTCATCTCTTTTTTGACACCGTAAGTCAAATCACATCCCATATCTGCCCTGTCTATGACCACAGAACAAAGTGTGCCCCGAGCTATTTCCCAAAGGAGCATGCAGCCATTTACTCAAGTCTGTTTTTCCAATCCTCTGCTCACCCATTACTCTCGCTGTGTACTGCAGTGCCGCAGTCAAAAGTGCCTCACGCTCATATTTGTGCCCTTGTGACAAAATGTCAGCACGCGTCTTGACCTTTGAGCGCAGCAGCTTTTTCCATCCCGATAGAAACAGTTGGTTTTGCTTGCATCGCTCGTTCTCGATGACCCCAATTCATTGTTACAGCCCTCCTAATAATAAACGTAATTAGGACTTAACTATTATCTGCTGCCTAACAGCTACAGTTCCTCTTTCACCTGATCCACAACAAGTGACTCTGACGCTGAAAAGTTCCACCACAATGTAACTGAAGAAAAAAATATTTTATATTAAATCAAAATATAAATTCAGCCCAGGAAGATACAAAATATAAACTTTTTTTTGTTTTATTTTCCCCCTTTAGGTAAAATACATTTTCCACAGCTAATGTAGTTTGTAAACTACAGTTATTTGCATTGTTAGCATTTTGTATCTCCTATCCCACCCTTTCAGAGCTGAATTTCATCCTCGTCCTTTTTGTCACAAACTTCAAATCAAGTTACAAGAGAAGCCAAGTTTTCCATCCATCTTTGTGTCTCGTACCTGGACGGCCTGAATGAGGATGTTGTTTCCATCTGTGGGGCGCAGAACATCTCCTCGCCCTCCCTCGCACCCTCCTCCTTCCTCTCCTCAACCCGCAATCTCTCCACATAGCTCTTGGTCGGGGGCTTCGGGGGCCCGGCGGCGGGACAGGGTCTGAGGTCACAGTAGCTCCCTGCTGTTTCTGAGGAATGCGATTGGCAGCCGGGATGATGAGCAGGCGAGGAGTGCGCCGAGTGTGAGGTATGCGCGGGATGCTCTGGAGGGTTGTCGCCGACCGAGGGACTGAGCTGAGGGTCGCTGGAGTGACGCATCACGGGGGAGGGAGGGACAACCGCCAGGGCCCGCCCGCCCGAGTGGGCTCGCTGCCTGGTGACTGAAAAAAACAAGAGAATCCACTCTTAAAATCCGCTCAAAATCTACATGCGGGTAAGAGTGCGTTGCCGACACTTACTCGCAGTGTACGCGGGTGACATCGGGATTTCCCCAACAGGTGACAACGGGCAGCGATACTCCTGGATCTGGTCCATGCTCATCGCACAGTTTCGCATTGCATCTTTGTGGTGGTGGATTGTGGACGGGCTGCAAACAAAGCATAAAGGAGTTTAATATCTACATATATATATATACATATATATATGTGTGTATATACACAGTACCATTCAAAAGTTTGGGGTCACTTAGAAATGTCCTTATTTCTGAAGGAAAAGCACTTTTTTCAATGAATATAACATTATATGAATCAGAAATACACTCTATACATTGTTAATGTGGTAAACGACTATTCTAGCTGCAAACGTCTGGTTTTTAATGGAATATGTACATAGGTGTATAGAGGCCTATTTCCAGCAACCATCTCTCCAGTGTTCTAATGGTACATTGTGTTTGCTAATCGCGTTAGAAGACTATTGGATGATTAGAAATAGAATAGAAATAGAATCAAAATCATTATTTCTAATCTCGTCAATGCCTTGACTATATTTTCTATTCATTTTGCAACTCTTTTGATGAATAAAAGTGTGACTTTTAATGGAAAACACAAAAAAAATTGTATGACCCCAAACTTTTGAACGGCAGTATAGAGTATATGTGAAATAAAAAGCTGCCAAGTTAGTGAAGGAAACGTCGCACAAGGAGTGAAACTCGGGCAGGAACGTGTAACGAACAACAGGAAAAGTGTGGATAAGGATAATAATGCGAGAACCACCAAAGAGAAGTTGTTCTACTTCATGACACAGCAATATTATTGTGGGATTGATAAATAAAAGCCATGTTCAAGTCTCAAAAGCAGGAGCAGAAAACTTGGTACACTCTGTGATTTGCCGAAAGCCCATACTGGCATTATTGTTGTACTGTAAAATCTTCATAATCCCCATATAAATAAAATGCATTCCCACAGAATATTTCTCTGCTCCTTCTTTGCGACTTTCCTTGTTTTTGACGTTGCACTCGAGGGTCGTAAACTACGGGGGGGAGGTGAAGTGAGGAGGACCATGGGAGTGTGGGAGGTCACCAGGTTCACTAGTTTAGTGGTCTAAACACAAGACTCGTGTAACTCAAACACATAACCTGCTGCTGGGCACAGGTTCCAGCTCTGGATCTGGTGGTGCCACCGGAGTCCCAACTGGACTGGGACTGTCTGAGTCACTGATTGTGTACGTACAGTAACATAAGGCAAGAATGAAATATTATGTAAATATTGAAGAAGGACTTGATTATTAACCTCATCCCCTCCTTTCCCTCCTCCTCCCCGCTCACCTGTGTGGTATCATTTTCTCCGTCGTCAGGCCGTCCGTCATCGTGACGCTCCGTCTCTTGATGTACGCTCCCCTCTGGCTGGACGGCGAGTAGCCGGAGCCTTGCTTGTTGTTGGACAAGGCGAACGTGGCCTCCAGGTAACGCAGCGGGAGAGTTCTGCTCACGGGACAGTAGATGTGGACGCCGCTGGACTGGGAGACGGGTTTGCGCTGGCCTATGTAGTACCGCACCAGCTCCTGGACCGAGTCGAAGCTGTCGGCCTCCAGCATGTACTGCACCTGAGGGGGAAGACATAGAACGCATGTTAGAGAGTGGAGGGATTTGGGCAATGCTATTATTTCTTAGCTATCATCTCAAAATAGACATGTTTGCAGATATGACACATTCACAGACAAATAGTGGTCAATAAATACGGATGTGGCCAATTCATTTGATCAATTGTTTTTCCATTAAACAAACTATAGACAATATAAGGTCCTTTCTGCATTCTCCAGTTTCCTCCCACAGTCCAAAAAAGTGGCTCACGATTCGATTCCGATTCTTAGGGTCACGATTCGATTCAAAATCGATTCTCGATTCAAACGATTCGATTCATACGATTCTCGATTCAAACGATTCTCGATTCAAAAATGGATACAATGCATAGTGTGTTAAGGCAAATTATGGCATCAAAACAATACAGTTTGTATAAGATAATGTGATAATGTGATCACACAAAGGCAAACTTAAGACAAAAGTTAACATTTATTAATTCAAAACAAATAAAAACTTACTTACCGTGCACAAAAATAACTTTAATAAAAAATAAATAAAAGCTTAGGCTAGCTGCCTATTTTTCCCAGAAGTTACAAAAATAAACTGTACACAAATAACACAAACTGGTGTTTTTTTCAAAATAGAAACTTCCCAAAAAAAAAAAAAGATTTTTGATTGAAGTTTATGAATCGATTCAGAATCGTGGATTCATATGTGAATCGATTTTTTCCCCCACCTCTACCTATTCGCCCTATGTCAACTGGGATTGTCCCAGTGTCCTCCAGGACCCTCACATGGAGGATAAAATGGTAGAAGATGAGTGAATGAATGAATAAAACGATAAAACGAAAATATACAACAACAATATTGTTTTCTGCCTGTAGAATACAGTATAACATAAAAGCAAGGCACTACGTGACTTAAGTTAGAGTTCATGAGGCAAAAAGCAACACACACACGTGCATAAAAAACAACACCGTACCTTGGTCTCGCTGGATTTCACCAGCACTTTGCTTATTGTGAAATGCAGAACCTCGTTGCTCCATCGACAGGTGAGAACGTAGTCGCCCACGTTGGTCAGAGAGTCGCGCACCAGGAAGTCGCCGTTGCGCACAACCACAGTCTCTGACACCTTGACGGAGAGAGAGAAATAAAACGAGTGTGAAATAAAACTTAATAACAAAACACACACTGCTGAATAATTGAAATGAGAGAATCATGATTATTTATGACGGCGCCCTAGGACAGTTTTGCGTTGCTGAACAAACACAACTATCTCCCTCACTGCCAAACTGCTTGTGCTATGCACAGCTGGTACTGGAGGATGATTGATAACACGCCAAGAACAATAGCCGCAATGATTTTCTCATTTTGTTTGACTTCTGCTTCTGTTAAAAATAATAAAAGCAACGTTATTATTTGAGTTTTATTGACAGTACAGGCAATTCAGAAAAAAACAACCCCTCTCCCCATTCATGGTGAATGGGACAGCTTCAGGCTGTTTCTCTCGCTAATGCCAAACACTGGCGATGTGTCAGTGGTGTCTGTGAGAGGTCATCACAGGTATTGATCCAGCGTTCATGTATTAATGGAGAAAAACATTGCACAAACTGAGCAATGCTGTCCTGTAAAAGTGACTTCGGATGAGGGATAAAGGTGTGCATCACTATAAATTCACCCCAAACCAAGAAGACGTCACATAATCAGTGCAGCACAGAGCACCACTCGCCAGCAGGGGGCAGTATATACTCAGATCAAAAGCTCAAAATGAGAGTCTTTCAACTTCTGGTGAGTGTTTTGTTGTTGTTGTTGTTGGGTGAATTTCATTCAATAAAAAGCCCTTTTTCCATGACACAGTGGAACAAAGTCACTTTTTTTTTTTAATACGGACATTAAAGACTAGTCCGCGTGCTTTATATAGTTTAAACTTTATATTGGATACAAGGATTGAAGAGAGCGAGGCAGAAAGGACGGAGGGGATTTGGTGTACAGTTGTAGAAGAGATCTAGTCATTAAGTATTGTTTATTCAGGGTTTCCCCCCTAACTTTGCACGGGGGCAAAAGCTATGAATACATGAATATTTTATGTAAATCAAAAAAAGAGGAAACACTCGCAGATGGCTGATTTGAATCAGTGTGTGTGTGTGTGTGTGTGTGTGTGAAACACAGAGAGCAGAGGCTGATCCAAGAGACAGAAGCTGGCTCTATTTACAAGTGTCCTCCACATGTGCATGCAGCGTGTGTGTGTGTGGGTGCAGGTCTCTTGTTGTGTGTCGCCGTGTATCTGCGTCTCGGTCACCAGCTGTGAAATTCAATTGCGGCGATCGGCAACACGTGCAGCTGTCCGTTTGGCAGAGTTTCCCCATTCCCTTCCCTTCCCTTCCCTTCCTTCTGAACACTAAAGCAATTTCTACTGAGCTGTGACAGACGATGGGATTCATTAATCAGTGTCATTCTGTGTGTAAAGCATTTAAAGTGCGCGTTCAAAGCCACAGACTTTGGCCGAGTAACCGCTGAGCTAATACCATCATCATCACCACACACACACAGAAACACTATTATGTTTCTACCTTTTAGCTCAATTAGTTACTGCTTTTCAAATGATATTAAAATGTATTGTGACAAAGCAGGATCTGGAAACACAAACTGCAGTTTATCATTTCTTTATTTCTTTATTTCTTTACTCGCAGTATTGATCCATGATTCATTTCACCGTGTCAAGGGCCGAGGGTTTGCTTGTTTTTCTTAATAACGTAAGGACTGAAAACTGATATTTCGCAAGATGACAAATGATGAATGGGATTTCTACACGGGAAAAGTTCAGTGTTGTGGCCGAAACACATTATTCTGCCTATGGGATTTTCATCTAAACATCAAAGTTTCTTTTCAAAAACTTGTATTCGTAAATCGCATTTTCAGTGAATGTATTGAAGTTAAACGCATTATAAAAAGTAATAATCTTCATGTTTCACCAAATCATTTCAGTGTAGATGTTTTAGCTGCAATCTAAAGTACACACAAATATCTAATTGCATTTACTTTACAACATAGCACCGTTTTAAAGTCAGGGTTCAGTTCAATATTCACTATGTTACTGTTTAAAGAGATGGGTTTGTAACAAATTCATGGTTATGTAAGCAAATACAACTTTAAAATGTGATTAAATATGAAAGATTAGATGTTTAAAAGGGGTAAATATTGATAAAAATGTATTGAATGTATACATTTTGTCAAATATTCTACAATTTTGGGTTAAGTACACTGAGATGTTCACTGGTACATTGGCCATTGTGGCTAAACAATATGTAATGTACATTTAAAACGTGATGGAGCAAAACCACACACTATCGAAACTTAAACCACTCCAAATTCCTATATTAGAACTTTTTAATTTGCAGAGATAAAAGAATCATAAAGAGGAGAATTAAACTGCAGCCGCTCAGATTTGCAAAACTCCATCGCTTTATGCTGCAATTTAATTTCAATTTTAAAAAAAAAGCTCCACTATGCATTCATGCATATTTGTGTGTGAATGTGTGTGTGCTTACCTCTCTGGGTATGTGCCCATGGTACCAGCCATGGCTCCTGATGTCAGCAGGGCTGAGTTTAAGCTCCTCCTCCAGCTCCTTGCGAAGCTTCTCCGGAGGAGACTCCAGCAGGTACTTCTCCTTGGAGAACTGAAGCAAAGCAAACACGCAGAGGGGAAAAAACACAGATCAGTGAGTATTTATAGCTCGTATACGGTGCGGTGCGGTGCGGCATATTTCAATCAGAACGGACCTCTCTTATCTATTCAGGTGAATCCCAAAGGGTTATTTCTCAACATATAAATACACGTTTTAGACAAATTAGAAAACAAGCATGTGTGGTTTCGTTTCAACAAACGGTGACAGGTGCAGACATACACACCTGTGTTACAGAAGGCAACACTGCAGTGAAGCAACACACACACACACACACACACGAACACACACACAAGAACCGATCCAATCGACCCTGACCTGATTACTACGATGCACACAAATCATCCTGATTAAGCTCTTATTGTTCTCATTTACTGCAGAGACCTCGCTTTAGCTTTAGCTGAGCGACGGTCACACGGGAGGATGGCTTGTAATGACGCCCAGTACACACACGCACACACACACACACATTCTTGTACTTGCTGCATACTGAGGACTGGGTCGCTGACAAAGTGAGGACCAGCATTTCCACTTTATAAATCAACACAATTACAAATATCTACTTCTTGAAAGACATCTACAAAGAACTACTGTTTGTAGTACCATAAAATGTCTGCAGGTGGAGCCCCCAGAGCAAAAAGGGCTGGAAAACCTTTTTTTATTTATTTTTTTTTGGTCCAAAATTTGACAAAAACGTCATACTATACTATGTCGACCAAAATGAAAAGAAAAATTTGACCAAAAATTTTGGTTCCTAAATTTGACAAAAACATCATACTATACTATGTCGTCCAAAATTTGATTTTTTTTTTTTTTGACAAATTGAGTATAGCTTGTTATAGCAACCTGAGGAACTGATTTCAATGAAAACAAAGTGAGGACCGGCCAAAATGTCCTCACTCCATAAAAATTACCTCATTTTGTTGGTTAAAACCCCTTACTGGTCCTCAGTATGCCGCAAGTACAAGAACACACACGCAAACCACTGGATCAGATTTCTGATTTCAAAGCTTCCTATTCCTGTTTGCACAAAGAACAATGCTCGAGGGAAATCAGGCTTGTAAAACATGGACATAAATTCCACTGAACACTTTCATACTTATTTACCGACAAAGACTCAAAGATTGCGTTGTGTGTGTGTGTGTGTGTGTGTGTGTGTGTGTGTGTCTGTATGTGTGTGTGAGATAATGAAAGCGGCTTAAGTTGAGGTTTTGTTTTGCATATGTAGCACATAGTGTTGTTGAAAGCCACAACAATAAAAAAAAAAAGAGTGAATGATAAGTAAAAGAGGCGTGAAGTGGTCCTGAAGAACAGCAGTCAACAGTTGTCTGCTGTAGATGGGGAGAGGGACAGACAGTAAATCCCCACACTGGGACCTCGATGTTATGTGAAGACGCCATAACAACAGGAGAGACTCTGGAAAGACTGAGTTGAGACGGATGATCTAAGATGAGGCAAACAGAGCACACACACACAAATACACACTTACACAAATATGCACAAAACACAGAAATCCACTCAGGAATAAACAGAGAGAGGAAATAATCCCGACTCTGCCAATATCAAGAGAAATGAGAGCGGAGACCAAAATAAACAGTAAACAGTCTCGTCGCTAAGGCTAACCCCTGTCATTTCCCCTAATACTCTCCTTCATCTCTTTTCTCTCTGTTTCCCCCCCCCCCCCTCTTCGTCTTCTTCATATACACAACACCGCCATGAAGTTTCAGTACACTGCTACACTGTTGTTGTTGTTGTGAGCGAAGATCGGAAATGCATACGTGTGCGTCTGTGTGTGTGCGATACGCGGAGACTACATGAGCAAAATAATCGATCTTATCGTCTCCAGGTCGCGGCAAAATGAAATTATTAACTTCTAGCTCTCAGGGCTGGATCTGCCCTTTCTCTTCCTCCTCTCTTCTCCAGGGACTCGGGGGAGGATGGAGGAATATCACAATGGAGGCTCACTCTCCCAGATTAGAT
Source organism: Microchirus variegatus (assembly GCF_963457635.1). Classification (NCBI taxonomy): domain Eukaryota; kingdom Metazoa; phylum Chordata; class Actinopteri; order Pleuronectiformes; family Soleidae; genus Microchirus; species Microchirus variegatus. The sequence goes on from NC_139817.1 coordinate 10,066,761, forward strand.
TTGAGGTGTGTGAATGTATATATATATATATATGTGTGTGTGTGTGTGTGTGTGTGTGTGTGTGAGCGTAAAGGGGAGAAGAGGCCAATAAAAGAGCAGAGAGGTCAAGTGTGCAGTTATTGCTTTTCCTTGTCTCTGTGGAAACCGAGTGGAGCCCTGCTGCCACTGGAGTGATGCTCAACAGTGAAGGTGGTGTTTGTGTGTGTGTGCATCTGTGTGTGTGTGTGTGTGTGGTGTTGGGGTAAATTGAAATGTCAGTAGGGCTCTATTTATGATACAGTTCAAGCAATAGACTGACAACATCAGCGGGGGGGGGGGGGGGGGGGGGCACAAGATGACAGAGAGGACGGGGAAACGGACAGACAATCAGAAATGATGTGACAAGGACAAACAAAGACACAGACGTCATTAAATTCCAATATGTGAGGGGGAGAAAAAGGCTCTTTATGTTTATGTTGTGAATAGTGGCCGAGCGGAATGAAAGCAACAGCGTCTTTCATCTGCAGAGAGCGGGAGATAAAGGAGAACGTAAGCGATGCGAGACGAGTGTGTGGACTAAAAATACAAAAGGTGAAACGTGGCATTACTACTATTGCTGCTTATGTTATGATGACTAGCAATAGCGACTCCTCGGTTGCCGTAGCAACGCGTCCTTGTGTTTGTTGAACTGTTGGGGTTTGTAGAGGATGCTCTGCAGCTGCTTCTGCTGGGTCAAACAGCACCGACGGCTACAACACAAGCCTTTATTTTGGATCATTTAATGTAATTTTCTACGCTTGATGTAGTCCATATGAAATGTGCTATACAAATAAACTTGACTTGACTTATATTAGTGAGGACTTTTAGGAGGTGCAATATTTGTTCAAACCAAATAGCGTGTCAAGATATCACTTTAGATGAATTATTGTCATGATCTGTTCACGAGAACATCTTTGTTTCTCACACTAACGCACAAGTATCACACAGTTAATCATTTTAAACAGGAATGAAAATGAGAATAGTGATCTAAAAGGGACTCGTGCTGCAACTAACGATTCATTTCATCATCCATTAATCTGTTGATTGTTGTCTAGAGTAATTGTTTGGTGCATAAGATGTTGATCATTGTTTGTCATCCAGAGCAAAGACACCAGGAAATATTCACATTTAAGGAGCTGAAACCATCAGAAATCTTGTTTGAATCATGAAAAAAGCTTCAAACCGATGAATCGAGGATCAAAATAGTTGACGATTCATTCAGTAATCGATGAATCAAGTATCACGAATCATATCCCAACCTCACTTCCTGTCAAAAATAATCACAATCACATTTATTCAAAATTGTTTAGCCCTAATGACAACTAATCCATATTCCTGTCAATACTATTTGTACTGATTTAACTCACAACTAAATCCAGCACCAGGTAACCGATCCTAATATAGCCAGTAGCATAACAATTAATACTTCCACAATGCTATTTCGGCACTTTCACCATGCCACTGTAGTTCTTCTGCTGGTTTATGGCTCTCATTGCTTCTACTACTCCTGCCATTACTATATAAATTTAATTGCCACCGTCTTCCACAACATTAGAGTCAATAACAGTGGCAAAGAGAGATTGAAATGCAAAGACGTCTGCAATCTTTGCCGTGTATCCGTTTGTGCCGCGTGCTCATTTTTTCTTTTTAAACCTGTGTAAAAAACACAACTCACTGACAAAAAAAAAGTCCATGAAATGAATCAAAGGAGGGACAGAGAGACAGACAGGAGAGGAAGTGAGGCAGACACGCGACAGACAGACAGACAGACAAAACAGTCAGCACGCATCAAGAAAGGACATCAGACATTCCGGAAAAGCACAGAGAGCAGGAACACATTAAAGGCAGACGTGCACGGAGACAGGTCGCCCATTAGCAGATGAGAGAGTTCAGGTCATTTAGCAGCTGATGCAGGACTTTGTTTTCCCGAGAGGATACAGAGAGAAAAAGAGATTGGCGTGAGTGTTTATGTGTGTGCAAATTCATCCATATAATACATACAATGAGTGATTTGTGTTTTTTGGCTCAAATGTTTCTTATAGTGAGTCGTCACATAGAACGCAATTTGATCTCAAGTGGGTCAAACCAATGAAGTAACGGCATAATAACCTATAAACGACAAGATCTGCCCATCACTGATAATAATAATGTTTGTTTTATTTGAGAAATAAGTGCAATTTCAACAATATTATGCAAAAGTTTACCATTTAGTGAATCCACAAAGGCACAAAACATTTTAGTCACAGGTATCTGGAAGCAGACTGCAGGCCGGATCGGACCCTCAGGTGGGCCGGTTGTGCCGTATGTTTGACACCCCTGGTTTAACTAGCTGGAGGGAAGTCAGGTGGGTCTACCGAGGGGGGTAGTGTGTGTGTGTGTGTGTGTGAATATGAGTTATAGATAACAACGCGACGTGATTCATCACATAAGTCACACCAATGTGCACTTGAGCTGGTTTCCCTCGCTGCAGGCCACTTAAACACTTTCGTCATCACACCCTCGTGGAGTAAAACAGACACTGTTATCACTCAACATCAAGTAACAAAAAAAAGAAAAGGGGACGATAGAGAGAAAGTGGAGGAGAAGTCAAGATATATACACTTTCTGCTTATTATTCTATCCGGTTCGTATGTTCGTATATTATTTTCAGGACGACGACGTTGGGTCTGAACACAAAAGTTCACGAACACAACTTGAAAATGAACAAAGTCAAGAAATCCACACAGCAGCACAGACAGTGGAGGAGCAACTCACACCCGGGCATAAATCAGCGTGATGTCGATGATGAATTTGTTTGCTAATTCCTGCAGAAGGAGCATAAATCCATCCATACCTTAAGCACCTTTAAGGGAATCTAAAGTGAAAACAAACAACTCCAAGCTACGGCATGAGTGAGAATCGTTGTGGAGGATAACAGCTGACAAGTTTAAACCCCCGCCTCCCCTCCCCTCCCCTCCCCCCGGGTAAAGTCTCGGGAATAAATTTAAAAATTAATTCAACTGCAGTAAAAAAAAGAGAGGAATGCATCGAGAACATCAGGACTCTGCAGCACTCAGACGAGAGCTCCTGTCAGAATGCACCTTCTTTCTTTTTTCAGCTCATGGGCTAGCCTCTAACCCCGTTGTCATGGTAACACAATGTGTGGCGGTGGCAGTGGGGGTAGGAAAAAAGCTGGGTGTGGAGGGGTGAGGGTCCCAACACACACACACACACACACACTGAGGTGAAGGCTCCAAACACTGATATCCTTTGATCTGCTCCCTCTTTCTCCTTCTGCCCCCTTAAACTCCACCTCTCTCCTCTCTTTTTTTGCAGAGATAGAAACCAGGATTAATGCATTAAGACTCTTGAATCCTCACACACACACACACACACACACACACACAGTATACATGATCAGTCTCCAGACTGATGTAATCCCTTGGAGCACCTCCAGCCTGATTGTCACTGTTATATCCACACTGGTTCACACGGGTGTATAATGGTCTTTTAAATCATGTGTAAAATGATAGGAGCAGTAAAAGGAGTGCTCGTAACATCAGACCTTCCTATTTACCTTTTGCCTTTTCAGAGCGAGGTGATGATTGCGTTGCATCAAAGTGAATGAAATTGCTGTTCCAAGGGCACACGCTGGTTTTTTTTTAATATCTGACACCTTGACTTTTTTATTATTCGCCGCGTCAAAATCATATTCTCAGGATTTACTTCGAGGCTGTAGATCCGGGGCAAATGGACTCGCTTGACCTTCGTTGTACAAAAACAAACAAATAAATAAAATCCATATCTACGCTCATGGATTGAGGAAGCCAAGTATAATAAGCTTGAATGGTCACAACTGGGAATGCACTTTTTGCCGACATCTGCAGGGGTCATGTGTTCTCTTCTGTAGTTAAATTAACAGACGCTATCGTTCAAAAGTTTGGGATCACCTACGCAGTTTTTTTGGTGTTTTCCATTAAAAGTCACACTTTTATTCATCAAAAGAGTTGCAAAATGAATAGAAAATATAGTCAAGACATTGACAAAATTAGAAATAATGATTTTTATTCCAAATAATCATTTTGCCCTTTTATCAAAGAACCAGTAAAACTGTTTTCAGCTGTGCTAACATCATTGCACAAGGGTTTTCAAGGGTTTTCTAATCATCCAATAGCCTTCGTACGCGATTAGCAAACACAATGTACCATTAGAACACTGGAAATGGGCCTCTATACACCTATGTACATATTCCATTAAAAACCAGACGTTTGCAGCTAGAATAGTCGTTTACCACATTAACAATGTATAGAGTGTATTTCTGATTCATTTAATGTTATATTCATTGAAAAAGTGCTTTTATTTCCAAAATAAGGACATTTCTAAGTGATCCCAAACTTTTGAACGTTAGTGCACATTCTAAAATGTTCACACAAATTTAAGCACCTTTTAAACAAGGTTAAAATCCCAGGTGCAGGCTGCTCCCTGATGACAGTATGTTACTTTCCATACACAGTCTACTGTAGTCAAGTTACAGTTGCAGCTCGAATACGCAGGGTCTAAGTGGACGACTGCCCTTGTCCTAGTTTACAAGCACGAGAGGGGAATCGATTTATTGAATGACACGTGTAAACCTCCACTCTACTAGGGGGGGGGACATATTACGTGTCTTCCTACCATCCATTAACTTAAAAATATGAAATGATTTAAATTGTTAGAGCATAAAATCGCTCTCCTATATACCATAAAAACATACCAGCCTGAATTTGTGCATGCTTTAATGTTAACTCCCATTTAAATGTGTTGATTGTAAATTACCAAATCATAAAAACGTATGACGACATCTTTATTTGCTTTTGATGAAAAGTGGAATCTATAAAAAAAAAGCTGGTTTTAATGCGGAAATGAGATGAGCGTTTTTTTTCTCGTAAGCATATATCAGCCGATCGCAGTAACAGTAGGAGCGCCAGTTACCGTTATCTTAATGTGTACATTTTCCTGTACGGATTCCACTTTGCACGCGCACTCAAGTCAATAAATAAATAAATAAATAAATAAATAATAAACTTCCTAAACGAAAACGACCGCACTGATGTTCTGAAGCGTATGATCGCGGAACATCAGACGACACAACTTCTCCCTGACAACGACTGAGAGCGAGAATATGAGATGGATAACAGTGACTTTCTACTGTTGTTGGGAATGCGTGCCTCTAACACACACACACACACAATCTGACTATAACCAATAGTTATGGTTAATCTCTTTCTCTCTTAAATCAGAGCCTTAATCTTTACCCTTTAACACCTCACCCTCAAAATCTCCACATCTGGACATTTTTGGCTCATTTCAACCATAGAAGGATCAGAGAAATGTCTTGTATCTAAGTGCTTTTGCCCACGTTTACATAATCATTTCCAACATCTGGCGGTTATTTACAGTTTATTGAACGTTAAAATACCGTTTTAACTATTTAAAATGACGCAAAACAAAAAGGTTTGCACATGAACAACAGATTTTGCGTGTTAAATTTGAAATTTGAACAGTATAAAACAGCTATTTTGAGTCTCTCAATGTTTATTTGTCTCTCAATGTGGAAAAAAGGGCCCAAAAAAAATTTGAAAAAACTATGTACAGTGTGTTTTTCCCACTCTCTCCTCTCTGGCGCGAGTGAAATTACCGTAATAACCCCACGTCGGCTTTCACGTGCAACTTCTCAGCTTTCAGACACCTTTGGAATATTTTTCCGATATTAGCACAAACAAAACGCTGTGTGTTGGTTGTGTGAGGTGGTGGCGACTCATTAAGGACCAGATTTTGTTCATCGTGGCGACTATTGGTCCTGGCAAGGTCAAAGTAAAACCACAAACAGGATAATCATCCCGTGAGGCAGCGGGGTACAGTGTGTACAGTATCTTTGTATGTGAGCTGTCAGTCAGGAGCATGCTATCACAGAAGCAGAGACCCCCTGGAATGAGTGACAGCTGGTGAACTGGATATGACACACACACACACTGCTCCACACGACTCCACGCTCTCTATCTCTCCTTCTCCTTCTTCTTCTTCTCCTCAGCTGTTTCGATTGTGATTCCTATCTCTTTCTGAAGTTCAGAACATGATTTTGTGACAGCCGTGATACACTCCATCGCTCCGGCGCGAGGAAATGATGAAGCTCCAGTATACGGTATATGCTCCGTTTGGTGTTTAGCACATGTATCCACCCCCCCCCCCCCCACTCCCCTCCTCCGTGAGGCTGCAAGCTGCGATAATTCCCGACTGTGTGATCTGAGAGACACAAAGTCTATAGTTTCCCGTCTTCTGCTCATAAAACTTAACTACTCCTACGACTGAAAGTGACCTTCGTCGGTCGGGAAACCGTTCTTAATCAGGTCTTCTCTCCTCTCATGTGAATTATTGTGCCTGGGCAATGAGAAGAGCCTGTTAAAGCCTGGATAGAGGGTGTTTAGGAGGCATGGGTGTGAGTTTTGAATAGCGAGGGAGGGTGAGGAAAATCTAAGGCCTGGGGTTTCAGAAGTCGCAGGCAGCAAAGCAATGGAATCTTCTCCAAAACCACACTTTCTACACACGACTCGGTAATAAAACTCCGGCTGCTCAAATTGGATTTAAAATGTTCTTTTGCACCACTCTTAATGGGAAAAGTCTGAATTCTTCTTCGTCAAATCAAGGTGCAGAAGTCCTCTGTAACACAAGAGAAAAACTCAGCACCAGAGGAATTCAGCAGAAGCCTTTTTGGATGAGAGGGCGAAACGTCTTCAAGAACCAAACAGAAGTCCAGTTGCCTTCGGTCTTTTAGCACTTAACCTGAGTGCTCAGGCTCCTTATATAACTCAACTTATTAACTCCTTATATGAACATCCTGGGGGTGTGGTTTTTTTCTGCTTATGTGTTGTTGAGTCAAAGTTGTGATTAATCTTATAGTGCGTTTTTCGTAGTGATATGAAATAGCAATAATTGTGCAGAATTCACAAAACGGAGCATTTTTCTTTTCTTTCTTTCCATAGAGTGAACTTTGACCTGTGACGTATTTCCAAATTTCACAAATTCAATCCGATTTTAAATAGTTTGAGTACTTTTTTTTGCCTCAGTTGTGCGGAAAAAAGACAAAGAGTTTAAGGGCTAACCATGACCTGGATGACTGAGAACCTTCACAGACAGTCTGAACACGGCCTAATTCTACAGCTATGAGAATTAAATGCAGGCTGTGAAAGAATCTTTTTTATAAATTTCCTCTATGAACCAAACCCCCCGTCTGCTATTCATATTTTAATGTGTCCTTCTCTGAGTCACCTCATTTCCTCCTGCTTTCAGTTTCTGACCAAAACAGGATTTTTAAAGTTCTTCCTCTCTGCACCTCCCACTGTTTCTCTCTCTCTAATCAACCTGGCGAGCGACATCTATCAGCACTTTGATAAAAGAAAAGTCCGTTACATGAGTGTGTGTGTGTCTCTCTCTCCATCATCATCTAAAAGATAGACAATCTGAAGAGCCGTATGTCCTCTCTGTGTGAGTGTGTGTATTATTATGAATATGATTATGTGTCGCTATAATAGCGACCGCGGTCTTTTAAAGTCTGCCGAGTGTTTGCTGATGACAGCGCTGCAGGGGAACGACGAGCGGAGGAAACCTCCACACATCCACAGATGCATATATAAAAAAAACGAACATAAAAATGTATTTTATCCTCCACACACACACACAACCATGCAGGCGCAGGGTAGTAGATAAGATTTTAATGATGTTTGACTGCTGAGTACGACTCCTGCCTGCACGCCGCTCCCTCGCCTCCTAACCCCACAGTTCCTCTGCTAAACAGGCCCATAGGCTACTCTCTCTCTCACACACACACACACATGGAAAAAAGGAATTGGGGGAAAAAAAAAACAGCTGCATCCCCAGAGACACCAACCCTACAAATACACACACACAGCAAAACAGAAAAACACAGAAAGCAGGATAAAGCACAGATACATACAAACTGTTAGAAGTGTAAAGAAAAACAGAGGTGACAGCGTCCCATAATACTAACCAAGGGTCTGACCTCGTGTTTAGTCATTACGGGCATAGATCAGGGCATCACCCAGACACTGATTGGAGCTTACGCCGATTCAATTCAATTCAATTCAATTACACATTTCTACGGATGAAACCAGATAGCCTGCTGCAGCCTTAATTCGATCCTAACGACTTTAATACCTCCGCTAATGACACAGCAACGTGGCTGTAACTGGATACGCACACACACGGACTTAACACAAACACCCTCACAGCAGGGACTCCGCCCACTGTCGACATACAGAGAGCGGAGGATGTTGTTGTTGGACGAGGCTTCTCAAGGTGTTTCTGCTTTAAAGTCTCGTTTTCTTTCACGGGATGATAAATGATCGATTTTTAGACCCAAATTATCAGGATTGTTTCAAAAGATAAAAGATCTTTGACTTGAACTTTTTTTAATTGACCTTTAAATGATTGTATATTGTATACATTAGGACTGAAACAACAACTGGAAAAATAGATTACTAAATGAATAGTCAACTATTTTGATAATTAATTCATCTTGAGGGTTTTTTTTCATCATTAAAACAACAATCCTGATCATTTCAGCTGGTTTCTTTGCTACACATGACAAAGAAATCATTAAAACTGAATCATTTTCGTTTGTGGACAAAAACAAGATTTGGTTTGACAATTTTTTTTTCTACATTGTCTGACATCTTATGGACCACAGACAGGGATTCCACTGAATTCCTGTGTTCCATTTTTGCCGGATGAGGAGCGGAACAGGAAGTCAAAACGCCATTACAACATTAAAAGTGTTATTTTCAGAATAAAAGCCCCTGCTTTGTAATCGTTTACTTGCACAGCCCTAGTTAAATTAAGGAGGAAATACCTTCTCTGCGTTTAACCCATTCTCTACTAGAAACCTTCTTAGAATTAGGAGCAGCAGGCAGCCAATGAGCAGTGCCTTGCTTAAGGGTAACCCAGCTCTATTTTTGACCCGGTGGGTACTCATATAATTGTTTCATTAGATGCTGCTCAAGTGGCATCAGTTTTGCAGAAAGGGAAACAAATCACTTGAAGCCTTCACATAGAGAAAGAACAACAACAACAACAACAACAGCAATGAAAACACCACATAAGTGTTTTGCTTTGTTTTCATTGACTTCTTCGTTAGATTAGTGCGGCGCCCGACTGCAGATATCCGTTATCCGTCTGTGTGTAAAAACGTGAACTGGACTGTGGACTCAGTAGAATGATGATGGATGTCCACAAAACAAAATCATTATGCAGAATAAAAAAAACACCCTCACACACACACACACACACAAGCACAACTCGTTAAACGTGGACTCAGCAACGCCACACCTATGGATGCTGTTGCCATGGCAACTCCATAGTTTGCATGCCCCAGCTGGTACATCCCTGAGGAAAAAATATGTAGGCTGTGTGTGTGTGTGTGTGTGTGTGTGTGTGTGTGTGTGTGTGTGTGTGTGTGTGTGTGACACAGAGAGGTTAATGTGCCCCATGTGTGCTTTGCTCCATCATGTGCAGCGGCGTGTACCGAAGAGGAAAACATGGCAGGTTAGGAGCAGCTATAATGGTGGCCAATTGTGTGAAAGATCGCCTGTGCCTAATGTTTTTTCTATAGTATCATTCGCTGTATTATAACTCGTGGTTTGTCGAGTAATTCTGGAGACTGAAAGACTTTCATTTGAAGAAGAACAATCTTCTTAAAACTGCCAAAAACTGGCTGTCAAATTCTAAACTCAATCCAAATTAATTAAAATCCAATAGAAAAAATCTCAGCAGAAGCTAAAAAAACAAACAAAGTGCAGCTTCCCCTCTCAGCCCTGCTGATTTCTGCTGTGTTTCTTACAGTGACTCATGCTTTTAAATTTACTCACATTACACTGTGTGGTTATCTGGTTTTCTGCCAAAACGGCTGAGAGGATTTGGTTAAAGCAGTAGAACATTTAGCGATGTGTCTACAGCTGTTCAGCTGTGTTGCTTACAGCAAAAAAAAAAAAAGCATTCCAACGATGTAATTGAGGATTTAGCCTGACTTACATGAATGTAATCTATGCTCAATCTATAATCTTACTATTGTAGATTATGAGAATCTCACAATCAGGAAGTTCTAAACAAGCAAACACAAATGTACAGAATGAAAGAACAAATCCTTTGCTCTATCTAATATTATAGACCATGTGGATATAGTTTATCGACTGGTGCAGGTGACCCGACCTCGTCTGCCTTCAGAGTAAAGGTTTGTCTTTGTTCACTCACTTTATTTCTGGGCTTCACACACTTCACTCCTCCCTCACTGCAGTGCAATTTATAGAACACTCAAAATGTACACACACACACACACACACCACCACCTCATGTGGCTTCTCCTTTACTGCCGTACTTTATTTTCCACTTGCTTTTCATTCGGCTCTGTCGCCTCATCAACACCACCACATGATGCGAGTCGAACACTGCCGCCGCCTGCCACATCTCGCCTTTTATCCTGACACGGTGTCGACGGTTAGAACACCGAGTGCAGTGTGACATCACATGACCGAGGTTGTCAAGGAATCGACATTTTTCTAGTATCAGATTTAGTGCTTGGCACGTTAACAGTGTCAATGCATGAAGCGTTTCCATGACGACTGACCGGAAAAAGACGAAAAAGTAACGCTAAACTTTAAAAACAGAGGCACACGTACGCAGTTACACAGGTACGCTGGTTATTTATAGTGCTGCTCTTTTCGTTTAATAAACAGACCGCTGCGGTTCGAATATTGTAGGCGAGCTAACGGCACTAAACGAGCTAACGACGCTAACTGGTAAACGGTGCATGGACTCTGGTGCCACGGCACGTAAACGTGGCGACGCGCACGGCTTTTTCCGTTGTCATGGAAACGCGCCGCGTGTTAACGTGCCCGGCACTATTCTGATTCTATCAGTGACGATACGGATGACTCGATAAAGTATATATATATATATATATATACATATTAATTAAAGATACCGATACTGTATAAATATATACACATTTTCCCTGCGCCCCCGCAGCAGATGTAGATATATATCTTTTCTTCATTGAACAGAGTAAATAAACATAAAAAAAACAATAGTTGGAGAGGAAAAGACCATTTTAGCCTACTGTCATACTCCAGTGTATGCACAGACACTTCAAAAGTGGAAACAATCTGGCGAAAAAGAGGATGCAATTATGACTTGATCCTAGGTCACTTTTGGCGTATTGCATTTCCACAGTTAACATCCTCATTTTTCACGCATTGACCGTATTCATCGCACGGTCGAGTCACAAACAAACTCACCCCCCATCGCATTGTTTTTCTCTCTCTTCCTCTTCCCACATCCTTAAGCCTCGCAGTCTCTGTTCTATCGACTGCTAGCGCATCACTCACTCTCTCTCTCACTCTCTCTACATCCCTCCTCAAAGCTCTAACCTGTCATCTCTCAACCACACATCATATCATTCCCCCTCTCTGCACTTTCCCCACTCTGTTGCTCTGTCAGTGTGCGGTTGTTTGTGTATGTGTGTGTCGTTGTTGTTGTTGCAATACAGAGGCATCACCTTGTTCCATCAGCAAAACAAGAGACAAAGACACAGAGAGAGAGAGAGAGTGGCAGAGATAACATTTAAAGACAGCAGCAGCAGCAGATGAAGAAGAAGAGTAAAAACTAAAAGCTGCATGAAATTAAGCATTAAATCAATAATTTATCAACATGTACTTACATGCGTCTTATCTTCAGCGGTTCTGACAGTATATGCTTCTGCCTGCTTTATTCATATAGCACCAGCTCAATGTGACATCTCAGAATTCTCTGCAACAATTTGCCTCCAGATGAATAAAAAACATCCTCTTTATTAACGTCTTCTACCGAAAACAGGAGCCGTCCGACAACCAGCGCCAGCTGGGACCGCTGAAAGATGCTTCGGGCAGCTCAAAAATACATATCTAACCTTTCATTTTGGCAGCTTGAAGAGGTGCGAGAGGGTTTATGGAGAGTATCACGACTATCACCAAACTGGGAAAAGCGCCGTCTATAAACACGGTCTCTTTGTGTGACAAGTTAATGTGGAGTGTTGTAAGTGGACACAATGAGACACCTTTTTTCCTCCCCCCCCCCGCAGCTTGGTGTCAATAGTTCTTTCTTGAAAAAGACAGGACAGAATCACACCATCACACTCACACACACGCCATTTCCCTTGAGGACTGTGTCACTCGCTGTCAGCCTCACTTCTACTGGGCTGAACCACTAATGGCTAATTTGTCAGCTTTGGGGGTAAAAGGTCAACGCTCTGATGGATAGATAGGTCTGAGGACACGTCAATATTAAGTGTTATTTGTCCTAACACCACATATAGTCTATATATATATATATATATATACACACACACAGTTTTTGCGACCAACTAACTCAGATGTTCTATATATGCCGATTTACACACACCCACGCACACACACACATACACGCGCACATCCCATTCCTTCCATTTCATTTACCACAGGCCGGTGCCATTACCATCCACACGAGTGCCATTTATCTCGACAGTGACAGGTGTGAGGGGGGGAAACCACAAACCCACAATGCATTTACAGCATGGAGTTAAACAGGAAGGGGACAAACACATGGGAGTGAAATGTTGGGTATCTGTGTCAATCACGTCATATTATGATATTAACACTAAAGACACATATTTGTGCTTTTAACTTCTAGCATATTTTATCCTTTTTCATGCATATTTTTCGCAATTTACACCAGTTTTTTTTTAAATGTTTAGTCTATTGTAACTACTGTTAACTAAAACATTCACATTAACACACCTATGCAACAAATGTGCTCATTGAAACTCCACTATTTGTGATGCATCACGACAAAGAAGGGTTAAAAACTTTAAAGTTCATTTTTTATGAGCACATTTTGGTGTGTCGACGAATAAATTGTAATAATCCAGTTTGCATGAAGAATATTGAAAATAATTAATCTATTGTGTTGTGTTTTTGCATCATGACAAACACTTGGCAATTTAAGGGTTAAAAGTGTTAAGAATTCATTGATATTTGGCATGTATGGAAAAGGCTGATGGTTTAAAACATTTAAAAAAAAAAAAAAATGTATGAACACATTTTGGGGCTTAGGTTCAATGTGATTCTATCTCTGCAGGAAGTCACTTACGTCATATTATTTAACCGACAAGTGCAAAGTCCAATTGAAATTCTAATTTAAATGAAGAACCTTCCATTCTGAACATCGACTTGTACATATTACACAATTAACACATCTGTTTTATTTACTTCAATAAAGGCTGCGGCCTGAGCCGCACGCAGCCTTGTTACCATGGATACAGACACATATGGTGACACAGCATCTAATTAATTAATCAATGAGTGACAGCAGAGGATTAATCAGTTTTGCCGTATTAAACACAGCCAAGAAATAGGATTCAAATGAAAACATAGACAAACATGACCACAGCTTTTGAAGTTTTTTCTTTTTAGGGGGAGTTTGTTGTTGTTGTTGTTGTTTTTCTAGACACACAAAGTTAATTAAATTGCCTGTGTGTGTGTGTGTGTGTGTGTGTTTGTTAGTCATAATTTCTGTTTGAAAATGCAGCATTTCACCCCCCCCCCCCCCCTCCTGGTGTTCGGGGATTAGGTTTAAATTTAAGCTTAAATAAAAGTCAAAACCGGATCAAATCAAAATTCACTGCCCTAAAAACTGCACTGTTTGCATTTACAGGAGAGGATCTCACTTCCTCAGAGCACAAGGAGGCGAGCGCGTCTGAACACTGCCGGGAAAAATAATTTGTGACCATATTACTTATGATAGACTGTGGTGCCGCTTGGCAGGCATGACATTTTTTTTTTTATGTCGCGTTTCTCAGAGATCATTTTTGGGGATGTTTAAACCCCTGAATAGTCCATGTTGAGTCCTGAACGAGAGCTTGATGCAAGGATTTCTACGACACAAAGCTGGACTCACACTTAATTAACACGTTCTTTAAATGCAAGCTTATAAACTGACAAGATAAACATCTATAAGGGCTTCATGTTCTCAGTCTGTCCAGCAAGCAAAACAGACAGCTGACAACACACATTCTGCAAGCTGTACGTAAGTAAGAACAATCTTCACGTCCCACTGTCGACTCGACAACCAGCGAGGACGTTTTCTTCCAAACGGATGTCGGATACAGACACTTAGAGAGTGCCATGTGTGGAGTCTGCTCTGCCTCCCAAACACTCTCTTTGAATGGAAGGTCACAGCAGGGGAAGTATATCATCGTGTTTGTTAGTCGCACGGTCACAGTGACATCCTACACTCTGCTGTGTCAGTACACACACACACACACACACACACAGATTTCCCAGTCACAGTACAAACAATGACCTATAACAGACCTTGGAACAGGACACACAAACACACCACATGAGATGATGAAAGAGACGATGGTGATGACACTCAGTATAAGTTTACATACACGGTTTAATCAAGCTAAGGCCATAGTCCGACTAAGACGGGCAATCGGACAACTTGACCAGTCCGAGTATACATGCGGAGGAGAAAATCAATTAATTGGCCCGTGTTCGTTTGACTCCGCCTCTGTAGTTGGCGCTGTATCTCTGAATCAGTTTCCTGTTGACCTTTATGTCACAGAAAAACAAAAGGCGAGATGGATGCGTGCTGTGGTTCTGTACGTTTCGCACGTGCTGTACATGCTACTCTGAATACGAGTCCCGGCAACAGTAGTGCAGTTTATACGTCGTCTCCTTCTACTTCTGGGTCAAAGACCGTAAAAGGAAATTAAAGACCAGATAGGAAATGAAGTCCGACTCCAGTCCAATTAAGCGCAAACATGCAGGAAAACATCAGACTATCAGAATCGCATTGTCCTGGTTGTTGTGTTGCCGTGTTAGTCTGATTAAGACTAGCTCGATTTTTAGTCGGACTAACGTGTTTATATGACATTAAGAAAACCAAATTATTGTCTTAATCCGACTAAAATCGGACTTTAAACATGCACTGAACGTTAAAGACAAGGTAACTGTAGAGGTAATAAAAAGAAAGACACACACTAAACAGAGGAAGAAACATTAGTGATACCACTTTTGTGTGTCTGATACAACACCGATATCACAACCTCGATTATCTACCGACACCGATATCAGTCTGAAACTCTTCTCTTCCCTCTTTAAAACAAGACGTAGCTACAGTATAACCACAATTCTACAACGACAGACCTTTGCAGCCTTCACTCACAACATCCTCATCACTCATATCACTGGTAAAAATTTTTTTAAAAAGTTACCGAGTGGCAGAGAAACGGGACAAAAGACAAAGAGGAGTGAGGATGAGACGGACAAGAAGAAAGTGGAGACCACGCATGATGAGATGGAAATGAGAAACAGTCTGTTCCCATAGGAAGAACAAAGATGCATTTAAATCAGCTTTATCTCCCTATTACAAGCGCGCACACACACACACACACACACACACACACACACACACACACACACACACACACACACACACACACACACACACACACACACACACACACACACACACACACACACACACACACACACACACACACACACACAATTCCTCAACACCTCTGCTCGTGCAGACCGGCAGAAAGAAGCGCACCCTAGAGCCATGATGCTATTGGCCAGAAATGATGTCATCTCTCTTTCCCGGAGAATGAGCAGCAAGCTGTTCAATTGGCTGACGCAAACGGTCGGAGAGCGTGCTGAGGTATCAGTTCCATTCATACGGGGAGGCAGTGGTGTGTGTGTGTGTGTGTGTGTGTGTGTGTGTGTGTGTGTGTGTGTGTGTGTGTGTGTGTGAAGGAGAGAGAGAGTGAGAGAGTGGGGGTGACCACTCCCCATTGGGACATACATGCATAGCTATTAGGGACATGTCCATCATTCAGAGACACAGACAGTACCTGCTCCCTAATGGCTGCTCTGTTTTTCTCTCACAAACACACACACACACACACACACACACTGGAATTTCGCTCAAATGCACACTAATATCAAATATGCAGGTAATCAAGCATGCAAACGCACACAGCTGCACACACCCATTTGGTGGCACTTAGGAGGGTTGAGATGGGTGTTGTCTCCCTGTTGTTACCGGGCTGTTGTCATGGCGATGCAGATGGAGCTTTTACTGCTAGATGGGACTCTCACTTTGCAACACACACACACACACACACACACACACACACACACACACCTATTCCCCCATAAACACACGCACACACTCTCTTAGCACACTAAGCAACGTTGCCTTTGCAGGAGCTTTCAAGTGACAGAAAAAGAAACGGGACTCCCTTTCATTGGTCTGTGTGTGTGTGTGTGTGTGTGTGTGTGTGTGTGTGTGTGTGTGTGTGTGTGTGTGTGTGTGTGTGTGAATGTATAGGTGTGAGAGTAAACACTCCCTCGAGAGACCCTAGACACGTTCGTCTCAGAGATGCTCATGGGAAATTAGCCCGAGATAGCCTATTACAGAGAGCTCCGAGTTCGCTCTCTTTCTTCTTCTTCTTTCTCTCTCTCTTTTTCTCCTAACATGCTTTTACACCCCCCCACCCCCCACTCACCACCACCACCAACCATCACCCTCCCCCCCCACTTTTCCGTCCCACACTTCCCACTCATCACTTTTTTAGAGTATGATATCACTCGCGGGCTTGTAAGTGCCTGTGTAGCTGCAGGGATAAGTCTTCCAGGGACTTCACATCGACGCTAACCATCCCTGAATCTCAAATCGTCCAAGGTCTCTCTGAAAAAAATCCAGGACAGATACAAATCCAGAATAGTAACCGTAATAACGTCATTAAAAAAAAATACGGTAACACTTTAGATTAGGGATCACAGATTCACCATTAACTAGGTGTTTACTAACATGCATATAAGTCTCATACTTGTCATAAAAGAGGTAGAATACGTTTACGTAGAATAAGATGTTAATATGTGCTTAATGATTACTAATAAAGGGCTAGTATGCGACTTATGTATGTTAGTAAGCACCTAGTTAATGGTGAATACGTGTTCCCTAATCTAAAGTGATAAAAAAAAATACTTATCTAATCTTGTACTTGAAAATAATGATAATTCTACCCGCGGTCGTCGTCCAATCCACGTTTCCAAAAACCCAGTGATTATACGTACACATAATCTATGCGAACATCCACACTGCGTGGATCTTATCAGCAGAAAAGCTTAATCTCATTTGGATTGAATTATGTCCAACAAAGCCATCGTATTTCAGGGAATTAACTGAGTTAAATTCATCTTCATGAACGCACGAGTATGAGAGAGAGAGAGAGCATTCATTGCCATTCTCAGCTGCTCTCTGCAAATCACCCAGAGACGCTTTAACAGCCCGAGTCTTTTCATAAAAGAAAATGATGCATTAAAAACTCCACAGGGGTCCGCAGCCTTCTGTAACTCAAACACACTTTAGTGAGATTTATTTAAAATTAGTCAAAGAGTCAAATGCAAACGCCGACTTCGGAGAGCTGGGAAACGATAACCATAACGCAGTTCTTTAGATATTCAGCGTTATCACAATCATTTAGGGCTTTAGAGCAGTACAGTACATGATCACAGTGTCCATCACTTTACACCAGAGGGCCCACACTCACACTGTTGTGTATCAAACAAAGGGCTTTTGAATGCAGGAGAGACACAGCTCCCCGTGCCCAGGCCAGCTATTTGTTTCATTTGGGAGAACTGAACCTTTAAAGCCGCTGCGGCCGCCTGCCATCCAATAGAATAGGCCCCCACATTCCCCCGAGGTCAGCAGAGGTCAAAGATGAAGAGAGCACAAACAATCGCAGAGCCTCCTGCTCCGAATCGCCTTTACCGCCACGCTCCAGCTCAGCTGTGTGTGCATCCACAGGCATGTGTGTGTGTGTGTGCGTTCTTCACCGGGAGAAACACACACACACACACACACTGACGTGCGCACAGCCCACAGTTTCAGTTCAAACACAGACACTTCACTTCATTCATCTTGAAACACTTCACGGCAGAATCTGTGAATAAAACGTTCTCGTAATGAAAGGAGATTCGAGAAAGAGAAAGTGAAGGCGGCGGAACTATTAGTCTTACTTTGGATCGGCGGTGAACAACACGGGGGGGGGGGTGTGATTCATATAAACACGACTATATCTGCAAACAAGAATCAATGTGAATGTTCTGTTTCCAGGACCTCTTTGATTGTTTAAGATCATCTAAAGATCAGTTCTCTTCTTAGGAAATTGAGATGAAGCACTGAGCAATACAACTGTGGTTCTTTTTTTTATTTATCTTATATGCAAGATTTTAAGCAACAATCAAACCCAATATCCGACTCAATTTGTTAAAAAATAACATTTATTTCCGTTCTTTGCCAGTAGGTAAGCAGCTATTTTTAACTGATGATGATTTTCTAATCTCAATGAACACTCTCTTTCATACCAATTCATACCCCCATGTGTCCTTGGCCGGAATTGAACCCACAACCTTGGAGTTGAAAGACGACTCACTCTACCACTGAGCGTATATGGTGATTTTTCCTGCTTTCTGTTTTCTTTGCTCCATATACCAAAGAAATCGTCAGACATCGTTTTCCGGTTTGATCCGCATTCATTTGGACATTGTATGGACCGACTGTTGCACATTCAAAATCACAAGGACTGTATGTTGGTGAGTTACTGTAAGACAGGATTTCAGGAAGTCACTCGTGCACATACATTTTTCTTCATTCATGATAATCAAAATACTAGAAATTCACCACGATTAACTTATTCCGAGTGTTTTTTATCACACGACGAGCGATAATATTGTCGATTGTCCCATCACTAGATTCAAAAGTTCCCTCCTTTTTGGTCGTCTTTATTTCAAAGCAGCAACTTCTACCAGCGAAAACAAACAACAGAGCCAGGCCATTATAGTCTTACTTGACCAGATGGCTCAAATCTAGAAGAATATCAAGTTTCACTGTTGCCTAAAATAAGTATAAAACAAAGTCATGACCTCATCTTAGCGTCTATTCCCTCTCATGAACAGCAACGATGCGTTTTTATAGCGTTAGCAGAACAAAGAATTACACAGTTGACTCATAAACGCAGAGTCTGCACAGGTAATGACACTAAATGTAAACATTCAGCACAGTTTTGCATGCTAAACTGCTGATCACTATAACACGGGAGTTTAAGAGTGCATTTTCCATCTCTAACCTGCAGGTATTCTCCAGGATAATCTCTCCTCCCTCCACCAGCCTTTGTGTGAAGGGTCTAGACTGTAATTATTAAATGCACAGCTGTGTTCTCCATAGGTTTGTGTTCCCGTGTTATTCTGTCTGGGGGAGAAAAGGGGGGGGAGGGTGTGGTGATGATTACATGAAGCGCTGAGCTGGAAAGCTTTGTGATCCCGGGGCCTGCAGCTAAAACGTCATGATATGAGGAGGCCAATTTCATTTTTTTTTTTTTTTGCATTTTCACTTGCTTGAGCGTTGAGCACACCGTGCACTTGCTGAACCACGGAATGCCTAAAGACAGATTTCTGCTCCTACAGCCTATAACTACACTCACACGTATATGACAAGCAGCATTTATTAATATCACAGAAATTATAACTCTGTCACTTTACCGCTCTCCTGTGTAAAGCACTGAGCTTTTAATCTGTACAATTACCATCGCACAACAAGTTAACAACATTTGATAAGAGGCTCAGTGAAGCATAATGTCAACACACACACACGCGTGTTAATCCGCACTCTATCTCCTCTCCGAATCAAAACACTATTTTCACCTTTAAGAGTGCCAAACGTGCTAAACAGTGACCTGAAGCTGGAGGAGGATCACTTAACTCTGAGATGAACTGAGATGAAGATTAAAGGAGACTCTGGGTACAATGTATCAGAGAGACAAAGCGCTGCAGAAGAATGAGATTACAGGGAGGACTCTTTGTGGTGCTATTGAGATAAACTTAATACTTCCTGTAGCTTATTCACAGCAGAAGCCTCCGAGTGATGAGACTTTGAGCTTTTCTTTTTTTTTTCATCTATTGTTCGGGGCAGCTGGCAAAGCTTTGGGTGTATAATCTCTACATGTTTGGTAGCCATGCGGGGTTTTAAATCATGCATTATTAGCCCAACTTTTTATCTGATCATTTTTATCAATGTATTTAAAGGTGCATTATGTAATAAATCTAAAGCAACTGGTCACAGAGACTCAGGAATAATGTTCATATAACAAACTGAACTCACCAACAACAACAGCTCAGCCAAAATATTTGTATTAAAAACAATATTTTGCAGACTGCAAATCATGTTTATGTTTTGAAATCATGTTTTGGCATGTGGCGCCGCCTACCGCCATCTACCAATCATTGCAGTCAGTAGAGTCTCAGCTGCCGAGCAACCACGGGTTGCCAGTTACGTCAGAAAACGAAACCTAAAAGACCTCGGTATTTTGAATTTGAATGTAATAACTGTTTTTGGCCACATTCTTACATATGGCACCTTTAAATGAGACATATTATACCCTATTTCTACAAGATAACCTAGTTCTCTAGTTTCCTAATGAACATGTCTGTGACATGCTTTGGTCAAAATAACTTAAGGATGAAGCACCACAGCAGTTCAATCAATCAATTTGACCCTGCCAAAACAGCCCTGTTCAGAACGCTCGGTTTTGAGTGCCTGTCTCTTTAAATGCAAATGAGACACAGGAAAACTACGTCAGCGTCACTGAGGCTCCAGCAGCTAACAGCAGTTAGCATTTGGAAAAGCCATCATTTGCCGACTCCAGCCGTTTTATATAAAATGTATCCACTGGACACGTAAATCCTCTGAGGCTGGAAGTTTGTGTAGAACTCTGTGCTGCACTGTGCAGCCAAGAATAGAAAACTTCGCAGACTTCCGCTCTTCCGGATACTACTGCCCTCGCCTGCGATCTTATGTTTTTTAGAGACAAAGCGGAGCTCCACGAAACAACAAATACAGGAATGTCTCAATGTGACGTAGATCGCATGTTTTATCTCCTGTACTTAGACAGATGCGGACCACAAAAACATTAGTGAGTCATCTTTTTTCACACTTTGCCTCAACTCATAGGGCCTCCAGAGTCCCAAATATAAGGATTAAAATGATTAAAAAGTCGATTTTGCATAATATGTCCCCTTTAAGTAAAGTCTCCGGCGTTACACAATCATTTGTGTTTCAGTACGCAAATATTGCCCTGTACTCTTTTTGCTAATGCATTTGTTTTGACAGGTTTCCCCCTGATGAATCCCTGTTGTTAACTGTTCCCTGTTCAGGGGTTCGTTCTTTGACTTCGGCGCATTTGACTGAATGCACGTTTACGTCTTCTTGACAGGCAGCTTCTGGTGAAGAGGCAAACGATTGTCAGTCTGAGCAGTAAAAGCAGGAGTAGCGTTGAGTGTGCGTTGTTGGGTTTCGACGCGAGAACAATGAGTGTCAAGCGAACCACTTATGAGTAACTGATGACATTAATCTTATTTTTGTGTTTGATGTATTGTTGACATTACAAAAGCAAAGAGCAGGTAGACAACACATTCATAAAACGGACTTGAGCAACACACACACACACACACACACACACACACACACACACACACACACACACACACACACACACACACACACACACACACACACACACACACACACACACACACACACACACACACACACACACACACACACACACACACACACACGCACACACACACACACACACACTGGTTTCCACGACTTTAGAGGACATTACATTGACTTACACTCATTTGCTGGAGACTTACTCTGACCTTAACCCTAACTACTACTGGTCTAATGCTATCCCTAACCTTAAACTCAACCTAACTTTAAAACACGTCTTCACCTTAAAATGTAGTCATTTAGGTCCCTGCAACATAAGGAAAGCCAGGCATGCACGCACACACGCATGCACGCACGCACACACACATAAAACGTGCATCGCTGACTGAGACATATAAAAACAGACAGGGTTGATCCTCATTACTGCCAAAAACATCACGGTGCTCTAATGAGGATATGGACTCTAGAACAAAGCAATTTAAAGACACACACACAGACACACACATTCTCTCTGTCTCTCTCACACACTCACACACGCACACACACACACACACTTATGCACAGCTGCCCTTCACACTATGAGCCTGCAGGGTGTGACAGGCAGGCATGCCAAAAGAGGATTTGTGGTGAAAAGCTTTTGGGGAGGAGGGTGACAGGGAGAGAGAGATAGGAGGAGTGGAGAAGAGGGGATTACATGGTGAATATTTCAGTCCTGAAACATACCAGTTGGCTTGGACAGACGCACACACACACATACACATACACACATACGCTCACACACACATAATGGCATTATCAGGGCCATATATTCCACCGCTAGCTTCACACCGACTATACACTAAGCAGGGTGATGGGTAACACTAATACAACAACCACTGTGACCCCTGGGGATCTGACTGACAAGCCGATTGCTGGTTAACCTGCTGTGAATGACTGAGTTTACAAAAACCTGCCAAAATCTTCTTCTTCTGCTTCTGCTTCTACAGTCATATAATAAGTGCACCAAAAAGCAAACTAACACCTTCTTAGCATGCAAGCAAGGTAAAGAAAAGTAATAATGACTTCATATAGATAGTAAACATCATATAGAGGAGCTTGAAAGAGGTTCAGCTTCTGTTATTAAATCTGTGACTTTCTTTCTCCTGAGAGTGAAGAGAAAGCGTGGATGAGACATAAAGAAGGGACATGAGTGCAATAAAGCCAGACAGTTTAATATGTATGATCTATTTGTTGCAGGATTTCCTAAAAAAAATGGACATATTCCATAGCTGTTTGTACATGATATGTAAAATATGTTGATTTATTAGGTGTTATGTTCTGCTTTTGCACAGCAGGTGTTAATTTGGTATTAAAACAAATATTAAACACAAAACTTTAGGGATTAAGTGTGTAATTACAGGGACTCGTGGTCTGCGTGCAGCAACAAAGAAAACAACTTTTGGTGCATAACAAAAATAAACGGGGAGGAGAAAATTACTTTAAATTATTTAGTCAAAGTGAGTAAAGTTTAAGATAATAAAGCCGATTAAGGATATTAAACAACAGTAAAATGAGAATTCGTTATATAAAAGTAAAAAAAAAAAAAGTGGATCTTGACAGTGTACAGGACTAAATGCCAGAGAGGTGCCATGTTGTGAGGTCAGAGGTCAGCAGCAGTGGCCCAGATACAGTTGGACAGCAAGCAACGTTAAAGGACAGAGGGGACGGCTGCTGGCCGGTGCGATGGCTGCCCACACGCTGCTCAGGTCAGCAGGAGAGGATGGCTACAGTGTGGGAGAGTGGGAGGCACACACACACACACACACACACACACACACACACACTGAGCCAGAGAGAATGGATTAATTAAAAAACTATTTCAGTGTAGGAAAGGGGGGGGGGAGACCTTGTCAGGACCAGTAGTCCTCATGGAGACATAAAAGAAAAAAAACTGGTCCTAATGAGGCAGAACCATATTTCAGAGAAACCGGTTAAATTAAGGTCTAAGATTTGACTTGTGGTTAGGTTAAGGTTAGGGTAAGGGTTAGGCTATGCGTGTGTGTGTGTGTACACTCGAAGGATTCCAAAAGTGTTCTTCTACAAGGGCTGAGGTTCTACCTGGAACCATTTGCTTCTGAAAAACCATTTTCCTGAAGAAAGGGGTTTTCAAGGGTTCTTGGTGACACTAATGGTTCTAGTAAGAACTATTTTGATCCAGAGAACCCTTTTTTAACCGCTTTCCTGAATAAAGGATTTTAAAAGGGTTCTTGGTTCCAGCTGGAACCTTTATAAAAGGTTATACCTGGAGCCAAAAGGGCTCTCCTGTGAGGACAAGCCAAAGAACCTTATATGGTACTACTTGTGTGTACATGTCTTAAATTGGTTGTGTTGACCAATTGTCACAAAAAACCCATCTTTGTGAGGACATTTTTGGCTGCTCCACACAACTTTAACAGGCTTTTTCAAGGTTAAGACCTGGTTTTAGGTTTAGGGTTAAGGTTAGGGTTTGGCGTTTGTTTATGTTATTACGGAATGCATTATGTCTATGAGTGTCCACACAAAGAACGCAAACAAGCATGTATGTGTGTGTGTGTGTTTTGGTGTCTGATATGGGTTAGTAGGTATTTACCGCCACAGAAGTCAAGCAGACAGTTACATTGTCCTGATTTTCTTTTACACACCGTAAGCCCCTTGGTATAACGCAGACACACTACACAGCATATGTGTACCTCAGTGTGTACTGCATGTGTGTGTGTGTGTGTGTGTCCATAGTTAGCACACACTGCACACCAGACCAGGGGATTACATGTAATCTCTGTCCACTGATACAGCTGATGAGCAAGAGGTCACAAACCAACCGCGATCAACTGCATCAGCACCACCTCTCCGCCTGTCACTTGTTTTTGGGTTAGAAAAAGAGAAAATATGACAGTTAGGGTTTTCTGTAGTGGAAGCCGTTGCTTTTTTTTCTGCTGTGGTGACCGACCACTAATGAACACTCATGGAGTAAACCGTAGAGTCTGCAGTCATTAGTGGTGCGGAGACAGCGATGAGACACACTGTGAGTAATTACTCTCATATAGCGTGCCTGAAAAACATCATATTTTTTCAAAAAGTCTATTTTTGTTCTTCAGGGGGAAAAAAAAGCGCATTGACACAGAGCAGACAGATGTTAACCTCTGTGTGGAGCGTAGGACGCAGCTTTAATAGTTAGAGAACAATTTATTTGAAACTCAAATTAAGTCTAATCTCTGTTTTTTTTCCGTAATCGGAGACGTTGAGTCAGAGATCTCTCTCACTTTCACACGCAATCCTTATTCTTTTTGTACATGAAATAAGATGAAGTCGCCAGTTCAGTTCAGGCTTAAAGAGAAGAGAAGTAGTCCATGTGAAACTAAAAGCCCTAAATGTTAAAACTAGTGATTACTTCCTGGAGGCAAAGAAAAAAAAAAAAAAGCATCAATATGACATTGAATGTGCGGGGCAACAATAACGATTAAAGCATTACTCGTCTGGACGACGTTAAGGTAGCAAGAGACACAGAGCTGTGTTTGTCAGGCTACGTTTAATTAGAATAGATCCGCTAATCGATATCAGTCTACGGACAAAAATCTCTTTTGTTGGTAAACAAACCCAACTTGCACAAACTTTAATTCTCTTCTTTTTCACTCTAGATAAGCTTTGAAAACTGTTGAGCGAGTTCTAATTAATTTACCCCCCCGACCCCCCTACAGACACACACACACACTATAACAACCCCCCCATAGCAGATTTAATTTAAAACTCTTAACTCAATATAAACACAAGCAGAGGCAGAGGACACAGACTATCTCTGTCTCCAGGATGGGGATTTGTTTTAAGAACAACAAAACAAGATGAAGACACACACTGATGAGATGTCCCTGCTCCCCGAGACAGGGTGGGACATGTCAACACACTCCACATCCGGATTACTGTCTCGGGAACGCATCGCAAACACAACTGTCCGGCTTTCCGGTTTAAAGAAAAGTAAAGTAAAGCCATAATTACAACGGCACAGTCTTTGCTTTGATGGAAGAGGAGAGGAGAGAAGAGAAGCTTACAACTCCTTCAGTCCAGCAGTATCTAACCTAACCCCAGGCGACAACATCCTTTGGTTCTTCATAGTCTTCTATTTCTTATGATCTCATTTATCAACCAATGCCCTTTATGTGCCGTCTTCTTTTATCACGGTCGTGCGAAAGATTCGACACACCCACTTTGATGACACGGTTTAAGTACAATAAAAAAACAAACCTAAACCTGATGGAAGCTGAACTTTGTTGGTCCCTTATAAGATGGTCACGCACACACACAAAAAAACACACTCTCTGTGTCATTTTGTCCCAGCAAAGAGGTCGGATATTGTGTTTCAAGCAGCGCACCAGAATTAGACCAAAGTTAAACTGATACTGTAGGACACTGTACGCCTCCCTCTACTGTACCCATTACACACTTTCACCCACCTCACACACACTGACACACACACACACACACACACACACACACGCATCATTTCACTTAAAACTCACAAAAACCTCTCTACTTCCTCTATAAATACACCATGATTTCCTTCCACATTGTCCATCTGACACTCAAGTTCTGATCAGGATCTATGAGATCATCTGTCTACCAGCCGAGAACACACACACACACACACACGTACAGACCTACACACGTGCACACATGAATGCACCAAATACACGCAGCGCACATATGCCGTGTGATGACATATCAAGCCGTGTGTGACACATGCAGGAGCACAGACTCGGTGTCTGTGTGCATCTCAACACATGCAAACAAACAAACACACACACATTGATGCTCACTCACCTGCACCTGCATGAAGGATCCCCGGTAGAAGCAGCATGCTGCAGCCGACAGAGCACTCCACAGACTACACCTCTCCGTCATGGTAGGAGCACACCTTTCCTCTGATACCTCTCCCTTTTGCACTTCTTCTTCTCCTCCCGTCCTCTTCCCTCTTTTCTCTCTCTCTACCCCACCCAGGGTGTCCAATCTGAAAGCCCCAGCTCCCTGGACTCGGCTTGTCCCACCACTCGCTGCCTGTCTGCCTAACAGCCCGTCAACATAGTACCATCACTCCCCCCCTTCCAAAAAAACCCCCCAAAACACACAGGTTTCTTCGAGCAAAAACAGCTAACCCCAGTGAGCAGATGCTGGTACCACATCTGCAATTGGCCCACGAGCGAGTCGCTAGCAGCTGATGCTGATAAAAGTGAGTGATATCACAGCTCCTGACATCTTCCACCGCTCCTGCCCTGCACCGGCTTCTCTCTGCTTTTCTGCTTCCTCTCACTGCACTTGCTGCACTTCACGCGGCTGCTAGGGATTACCTCATTGCTTGCTGATGAAAGGAGAGTGGGTGGGGGGAGGGCGGACCAAAGGGAGAGCGAGGGTGGGAGGGATGGATGGATGGAGGGAGGGAGGGAGAGGGAGGGAGGCAGAGGGGAGGGAGAGAGGGGGGGGGGGGTTGAATACTAGAAGGCACAAGCAAAAGAGGAGTGCTGTCGAAATTTGCAGGCAGAAAACCCCACCCACCAAACTACCCCGACGACCCCCGCCTCAGCACAGAGACAATGCTGACACGGATGGGCGGGGGGGTGCAGGGTTTGGGCAAGGAGGGAGTGTGTGAAACAGGAACAAAGTGAAGTAAAGATGGGAGGAGGAGGAGGAGGAGGGGGGGGGGGAGAAGAGAGAGAGAGAATCATTAAAAGATGAAATGATGAATGAAGATGTGAGCAGAGGAAGAATGTGCAGCCTCCCCGAGGAATCCGAGCTTCCCTTTGCCAAAAAAAGAGGACCCAACGGGAATCAACGCCCCCCGCCCCCCCAAACACACGTTTAACACCTTTAATTCCACACCCACATGTCGACACATACACACTACGATATATTAGACAACACTGAGTATTTGTGTGTGTGTGTGTAGCTGAATATAATGATGTGTCTCTAAAAAGCTGCAGCGAGACAGCTCATTATAAAGCTGAAACACACGGGCAGGTGTTTCAAGGATAACACGGTATGATTTCCACTGGCCCATTTCACACAAACACATACACACACACACACGCACAGGCAAGGAGATTTCAGGGCGGGAGGGGCGCCGTCTCCAGAGGCCTAGGTGAGTGACATCACTGAGGACGCCTCACCATGGCAACACAGCGAGAACCTTGACAGCATCCAAAATTCTGACACTGCATTTAGTTAGGTCTGCACCACTGCAGGGAGGCATTGTGTGAAAGAGAGGCAATGACGGAGGAGAAGGTAAAAAAAAAAGAAAGAAAGGAGATGAAAAAGACAGAAACACCAGTTTATGAAAATATTGAATGATACCGTTTTCTTACACATTGTATTGGAGGTCACACACACATGCATGCGCACGCGCACACACACACGCGCACACACACACACACACACACACACACACACACACACACACACACACACACACACACACACACACACACACACACACACACACACACACACACACACACACACACACACACACACACACACACACACACACACACACACACACACGTCAGATGAATCCAGAAATCACTTTGCCTCTTGAACGCAGGCGAGGAAGTGGCGTCAGTCAGATTAAGACGCTACAAGATACAGCATGGATTCATTAACTGCAGTGTCTCCTCTTAATGTAATCTCAAACAATCCAGCACTGGATTAGACAGATTACACAGTGGGGACAAAAATAATCTCCATAAGAGGGGTTGGGGGGGGGGGGGGGGGGGGTGCACGCTCTGTGTTTTCATTCCCTACATCTTCTGTAATAGCATACCAAAACAATCAAAACATACAGCGTATTACACTCACAGCACACGCGCAATGCACAGCTCAAACTGTAGGGGGGAAAAACACCTGACCTCACACATCTGTCAACGCGACAGGCTTTGAACTTGGCAGGTGACTTGTTAAGAGAACCAGAGTCTGTCGACTTTGACTCTGTTTGAAGAAGAAATATACAAAGGTATCAGTAAAAATGTGACGGATATGTGGCTGGAAGAGCCGCCGTCACACGTCTCACACAAACCCACAAGCACAAGCAGTAATTCCACTTAGGATGATGCTATTTGGAACATATTTCTACCTTTAAAACGCATCTTAAAACCAATTTTTACTCTTTGGCTCTTATTTATATATATAAAAAATACAATAAAAACACAATAAAACTATGTGTTTTATTTATTTTATATTATTTACATAGTTTTATGATCTACAGCACTTTGTTTCAGCTGCGGTTGTTTCTAAAGTGCTTTATAAATAAAGTTGGATTGGATTGGACCACTTTCCAAACCTTTAAAACGTGTATTTGCAGAAGTGAGAGAGTCCTTCACCTATAGCAAACATTTTCTCACTGGTGTGTATTCTGAAAAAGTGCGTTTCCACATCTCGTTTCGCATCTTCAAACATGATTTTGTTTGTTAAATCTGTTTTGTGCATGCCGTGATGTAAAAGAGAAAAATGCACTGCTACTTAAATTGTTCTGACAATGAATCGAAAATCCCACACTGGTATAAAACAGCAATGACTAACTGTGCAGATAGTGAAGCTACTTACAGTACAAACTAAACTGTTGAGCTCACAAATTTTATCATGGAGATAAATGAGGCAGTTTATCCAACAATGTACCGTTAGACATCTCATCAAAGCTCTAACCTTCACTAGCCCCACATTATTTAAGACACTTTAGTGTAATGTAATGGCCTGAACTCTCCACGGACACAGGTCGAAAAGAAAAATGGATGTAAGTTATGTCTCGTTTTGTGCCGTTGGGGGAGACTAAAGAGAGAGACTCGCTCTTACTTTCGTGTCTTGTACACTTCATTACACTCCATCAGCCTTCCTTCTATTGCCTTGTCCTCACTTTGTATCCACGACGACATCTTTTTTAAGAGGTTTGCATCTCTCTGTATCTTTCAGTCTCTGCAGGTCTACAGGTGCTCACTCTTACATTTCCCTCCCTGTATTTCCATGCCAGTGCATACTTGTCTTACATTCATTCACTGAATTCACTTTCCAGGATCCCCGTATCCCCCTAACTACCTCTTCCCTTGCTCTGTCGATGCCAACCCTTCCCATATCACAGTGCTCCTCTCCTCCTCTCTCCCTCCTCCTTATCCCATCCTCTCATCACTAGCCTAACCTCGTCCTCCTCCTCTCACCGAAACTCTTGTTACCTCTCCTTATCTCCTCTGTCCTTCATTTCTCTTCCATGACCATCCCTCCAGGTTCCCCTCCCTCCGATTCTCTAACTCTACATCTCCTCCCCTGCTTGGTCTTTAGTTATATATTAATTAGTAAGGCCCCATCCCGCAGGCTGATAGGGAGCACAATGGAGGATCCCTGCGATGCCTGCAAGCCTCCTACTAATGAAAGGAGTGTGTGTGAGTGTGTGTGTGTGTGTGTGTGTGTGTGTGTGTGTGTGTGTGTGTGTGTGTGTGTGTGTGTGTGTGTGTGTGTGTGTGTGCTTGTACTCGTTATCTCTGTAGGACCTTTTCTGGCATCATCTCTGACCTTGTCATGACCAGTAGTCGCCATAAACGTGGTCCTAATGAGGCAGAGCCTTATTTCTGAGGAACTAAGATTTAAATTGTGGTCAAGTCAAGGTTACACTTCAGGTTAAGAATCAGGCAAATTCACAGAAAGTCAAAGTGAGTCCTCAAAAGGATAGCTGCACAAACCCTTGTGTGTATAAGATGAAAAGAGCCTCACTGAGGGCAGATGAAGATCCTGTATGTCTATGTGGGAACACATGCACGTCTAAAACAAAGACATGGAGCTCCGCTGGGGATTTCAGGGGGGGCACACACACAGCTAATGATGTGTGTGTGTGTGTGTGATTGTCATCAGTGTGTTTTCACAAGGGCGGACCCTTTCGTTCAAACTGGTTAATCCGTATCGAATAGATCAGATACTGTATGTAGGTTCAAAGCCTGTTTTGAAACATGGGCTTTGAGCATGAGGCCTGCTGGAAACTCTGTAGACAACTACATTTTTATCCCATTAAAATGACTGTAAAATGACTGTAATCTCACAAAAACACGTCTTTTACATGAATGAAGTGTGTGATCCCGTCGGGGGATCAATGTGTCATTATTCTCCGCTTTGTGTTGCGATGAGCGTGCTGACCTTGAATAACAGAAGCACCAGAGACGACAAAAGCTAAAGGATACGCTCGGATGTCTTGATTCAAGTGTTTGTTTGTTTTTAAAGAAAATATACATATTTTTTGTATTTTGGATGTGGTATTCAGTGTCAGGGTATCTGCGGGTTTCAGCAAGTCAACTTTAAGATTTTTTTAATGCCACTTTGAATGAAATTTAAAGGCGCCATATGTAAGAATGTGGCCAAAAACGGTTACTACATTCAAATTGAAAATACCGAGGTCTTTGAGGTTACGTTTTCTCCACCATTGTAGCTCAGACGTACGGTGACTGGCAACCCGTGGTTGCTCGGCAGCTGAGAATCTACTGACTGCAATGATTGGTAGATGGCGGTAGGTGGCGCCACATGCCTAAACATGATTTGCAGTCTGCAAAAGATTTTTTTAATGCGAATATTTTGGCTGTACTGTTGTTGTTGGTGAGTTCAGTTTGTTATATGAACATTATTCCTGAGTCTCTGTGACATATTAGGAGAATTTTACGATCAGTTGCTTTAAATTTATTACATAATGCACCTTTAAGACCGAAAACACTATAAATATAGGCGATATTTGGGGGATCACGCTGTATTACAATCCATCAAACCAATGTGTGTCAATCAAGTTTATTGAACATAAGGTGATACTCAGTGCTCTCTGGTTCATTAGCTGTATGTACTGTAAGTGCAGTTTAACTGCATGATTCCATCTCCTAGTAAGTAATTAAGTAAAGAAGAGTAAGTAAGTAAGTCAAGAAACAAAATCTAACATTAAATAATAGAATTAAATGAAATGCCTTAATTTTAGATACATGCATTTCAGACTTTTTAAGGATGCGACACCGGCAAGCGTTTCAGCGGCGTAATCCCCGCACTTTAAATCATAACAACATAGGCGACTAATACGGTGACACATTTTAAGTTGAAAATCATACTGGAAAAAAAGGCATTAGATTTTGTCAGCGCTTTTTCCCCAGCCGGCACATGAGGCACTTATGTGATGTTGTCAATAAAGTCTGATCTTAAGGTGAAGATTTACATATGGCATTTATGAAGCACAAAAGATATATAGTACCCTTTTTCCATTAATTTTGGTGACCTAAATAAAGAGCCCTTGTGCAATAATTCAAAATGACAACAAGCCCCTTAAGTAAGTTAGCGACTGTCTACAGTGTCGGGCTGTCTGTGAATCTGAAGAACTATACGACTATGAAGACTTTCCTGGACCCCCACCCCCCCCAACACTAATTCAGTCCACTGTAATAAAAGCACACGCGTGTCTCGCCACAGGGGCACTGCCTTAATGTAATCAGGTGGAAAACAGATATATATATATACGGATTTTGGAAAATCCAAACCATTTACATAATCAAACATGCAGTAATGCTGATGCACAGCTGAGGCCCTTCACACACGCACATACATCACACACCACCAGTGTGAGTCACGTGCCAGACATATGTTAATAAAGCTGATATGAACCTCCTCCTCCTCCCTCCTCCTCCTCCTCCTCCTGCTGCTGCTGCACCTCCCATCAAATCCCAACACCAAAACCACGAAATAAGACGGGAGACAAAGCAGAGCCGGGGCTGTACACGCACACACAAAAAAAACAAGATTTCTGATTGTTTTAGCTTCTTAAATGTGAATATTTTCTTCACTTCTTTGCTCCACGTAACAAAGAAATCATTAAAACTGAATCGTTTTGGTTTGTGGACAAAACAAGACATTCGAGAACATCATCATTTCCAGGTTTGACAGACACTATATGGACATTTTATGGACCAAACGAGAAAATAATAGACAGATTAATCGATGACGTAAATAATCTCTAGTTGCAGCTCTAAATTCAATTGAATTAAGTATATTTTTTTTGAACCAGCCACAAAAACAAAAATAGTAGATGGTGCTTGACCAACCGCGGCTCCTCATTAAAAATAAATGATGATGGATATTTTATGATAAAGCCCAGACAGAACTGCTTCCAACAGAATGTTGGTTTGGACTAAATCTGTTTGTGTTGTTTTTTAGTTTACTGTGTGAGACGTCTCTGTATCGGCATGCGCATGAGCACGTGGACGTTTGATAAACTGAAGTAAGAAGAAGAAGAAGAAGAAAACACCGAGGCCCGAGTCCTGATTTAAACATCAGCTGTCATAAATGTTTCAGAGCAGTGGAATGGGACAGGCGACCGGGGGTTGGCAGCCTTTCAAGGGCGGGTGAGGGGAAGGCGGCGGGTGGTATGTGTGAGAAATGGAGTGATGAAAAGGAGAAAATAATTCAATTTGGGGACAAAACATGAGGAGGGTGCTCATGTTTTGGTGATCGGTACAGTCAAACATTGACGTGAAGCTCTCAGTCACACATCAACGTGACGTGGGAGCGTAGGGTGACATGACGAGAGCTGCAACGAATGATTATTTTCATAATGGATCAATATGTCGGTTATTTTCTTGGTCCATAAAATGTCAGAAAATTTTAAAAAACCTTAATCAGTGTTTGTCAAACCTGGAAATGACGATGTTCGAGAATGTCTTGTTTTGTCCACAAAGCAAAATGATTCAGTAGCAAAGAAACAAAGGAAATATTCACATTGAAGAAGCTAAAACAATAAGAAATCTTGTTTTAATCGGTTATCAAAATAGTTGAGGATTAATTTAGGAATCGATTCATGTACCCATGTCATAAACCACTTCCTTTTTTTATATGAACAGTAACCACAGTTCTCCTTTGTTCTTTTTAAGGCGCTGCATGCAGGAACAACAGTTTTTTATATATAACAATAATAATAACAGACTCGTTTAAAGACGGCATCATAAAAAACTACATGAATACATCGTTTTTTATTAGAAATTCCAGTATTAATCCTCAGGAAATTCACGGAGTGACTATCACTTTGGAAGGCAATTATCAAAAAACAAATGCAGTTGTTTCTGCCTTTCTGCATCGTCTAACTAAATTACCCCGCTGGCTAAATGCTATTAAAGTTTTGTTTCCATCAATAAAACCCAGCTTATATTCGTAATTATAGGATCTTCCATTTGGATCCAAACTCTTTGATTAAATCTGCGAGTTACATCAGCTTTTATAAAAAGGACAACGTAGTTAATGTAGTATTCTTTAGACGGTATTGAGAGTGTGTGTGTGTGTGTGTGTGAGTGTGTGGGGGAGGGGGGGTTAAGTGCAGTACATTTGTGGTGGTCAGGGAAAGTTGGGTGCATTTGTTTGACAAAAGAAACATAGCTCAGGGTCAGAGGAGATGGCTTTTAGCAGCACTCCTGTGATGTATAATCAATAGAAAACAGATCCCCAGAGATCTTCACTTCTACTCTTCGTTATTTCCTTCTCTCTTTGTTTGTTTTGGAGCTTCTCTTTCTAATCCGTCTGCGCTCAAACTTTAAGACCAACATTTGAACTGTTGTTTAGAAAGTGTGGGGTCACTTAGAAATGTCCTTATTTTTTAAGGAAAAGCATTTTTTTTTTTCAATGAATATAACATTAAATGAATCAGAAATACACTCTATTGCTCTATTCTAGCTGCAAATATCTGTTTTTTAATGGAATATGTACATAGGTATATAGAGGTCCATTTCCAGCAACCATCTCTCCAGTGTTCTAATGGTACATTGTGTTTGCTAATCATGTTAGAAGGCTATTGGATGATTAGAATTATGTTAGCACAGCTGAAAACAGTTTTGCTGGTTCTGACGAAAGGGCAAAATGATTATTTTGAATAAAAATCATTATTTCTAATCTTGTCAATGTCTTGACTATATTTTCTATTCGTTTTGCAACTCTTTTGATGAATAAAGTGTGACTTTTAATGGAAAACACAAACAAATAGTATAGGTGACCCCAAACTTTTGAACAGTAGTGTATCTTTGTAGTAACACACGCTGCACAATCCTTATCAACTGCATCTACATGTACTTCCAAGGTCACGAAAGAGCTTCACGTTCTCTCTGCAGCTTCCAGGAAGCTCGAGTATGTGCCGCCACCTACTGGCTGCAGCAGAGACGGAGACTTGTTTGTGGCACAGAGCTGACCTTATAGCTCTGCTCCTTTTTCCTGAATTTAATTACCGAAATGGCAGAGTGAATGAGGCGAAATGCAGAGTGAGCCTTGTGAAAAGAGTATAAATGTGTCAGATGAAGGACCAATAATACGCCGTAATTACATTTGAAAGCTCACATTAAAAAAAAACCAAAAAAAACAAATGAAATCACATGAGAGAAAGGGAGGGGAATCCAAACTGTATTGCTCGTTTAGTCTTTAAATGACGACTCATATTTCAAATGAGGTATTTAATACGCGTGCATGTGTGTGTGTGTGTTACTGAGACACAAAAAAGGCAAAGCGATGAAACGAGGGGGTGAAATTTTAATGGCTGAGAAGTTTGTCGGAATGTAATTCGTTTCTGCGCCGACCGATTATATTCTTACTTTAATCAGTGTTAATGAAGCTGCAGCAGCAGCAGCAGAAGTGTGAATTCAGTTTTTCCTAAGTGTTGCCGACAGTTAAAATTTAGAGATTCGATTATAACACTGTCAGATTTGATCTTTATCATGGAAACAATGTTTCACAATGTGGGAAAATGTTTAGAACGAATAGAAATAACCATTGCTGGTTTATGTTAGGGTTGGTGCAGTGGTTAAAGCACTCTTGCATTTGCAGGGTTCAAGCCCTGGTCAGAACAAGCATTACTGCATTGAGTTTGCATGTTCTATTCCTGTGTGTGTGTGTGGGGGGTGTTCTTCCTCCCACAGTCCAAAAACGTGCAATATAGGGATTATAGGCAAAATTGGACACTCTTGTAATTGTCACTATGTGTCCCTATGATGGACTGGTGATTCCCATTTATCGACCCTCATGTGGAGGATAAAGCAGCAGAAGATGGATGGTTTATGTTTGTCTTTTGTAATTTTAGACAAAATTATGCAGTCCTTTTACCAGTTTTGGAGGGAAAATCTACACACATGTACACTACTGTTCAAAAGTTTGTGGTCACTTCTTTGAAGGAAAAGCACTTTTTTCAGTGAATATAACATTAAATGAATCAGAAATACAATTTTGGTCGTGTATACAATGAATGAGAGCGTATACACCCCATAACCAACATGAAGAAAAGGCCGACTCACCTGAACATATTCAGCCTGGCTCTCTGTTGGCTCCATGTGGCTGAAGAGACACACACACACAAAAAAATTGTAAGATGAAACAGAGCAGCAATGTAATAACATGGAAAAAGACTGTTAAATCTCTATGGGGGGAGAAAAGTGTGCACACACATGATTGTCTTTGATGTGGTAACAGGTTGTAGTCCATGTTACAGCAAACACACACACACACACACAAAAACATGCCTGTATTCCCATGACCCACTTTTCCAGTGGGTAAACTGTTGTTGCAGAGCAGCTTCGTGGAAAATGGACAGATAACAAACCCCATCGCGCATCTAAGGTCGCATGCATGGCCTCTCAAATCTCCCGGGCGCCATAATTCGCACTTTTACACTCACCATGACCAGATCATGTAACAAAAACCCTGGCGTTGGGGAGGGCGGGCACTGTGGTTACTGCCGTGTAGCTCTGTTATACGGAGCGAGCGCGAGTTAAAGGGGGGTAATTACGCTCTCAGACATGTTTTTAAGATCAATCAGCCCATGGTCCCTGTGGTAAAGTGGGTCTCACAAGGCCCAGAGCAAAAGCTGAGTTACACATGACCACCACATGGAGGCCAGATCAAAGGCTCCCATCACGGGCA
The DNA here is from genome assembly GCF_963457635.1 of Microchirus variegatus. Classification (NCBI taxonomy): domain Eukaryota; kingdom Metazoa; phylum Chordata; class Actinopteri; order Pleuronectiformes; family Soleidae; genus Microchirus; species Microchirus variegatus. Next base: position 10,103,358 of record NC_139817.1, read on the forward strand.
CTGGGCTCAGGAATGTTAATAGGTCCCACGACAGAACAGAGCAGAGCAGAGCAGCCTCCCAGACTGCTGCTCCTGGTGCTGGCTCAGCTCAGTGTGAATGTAAAGTGTGATTCAAAGCGATGGTAACATCAGTATTCATGAAAAAGGAAAGAGAAGAAAGTGACTCAGCTGAAAATGTAATAACAGGACAAGCGTGCACGAGGCCTTGAAAACAAACACCGCACATAGGGCTGACGTTAACATATACAGTGCAATGTATTGGGCGGGTAACGTAAGAAAGGCACTATATGCAATTCTTCCCCCAAAATAGTCTATGTATAGACAATAAACTGTTTTCTTCGACTCATGAGCGGACAGTGAGGAGATGGAGAGAGCCAAAAAACCTGAAAACTTGCTGCCATTTAGTGGTCAGAGGCTTAAATATGACACAGAAGAATCAGTGTCAAGAAAATGTCTTGTGTTTACGTCCTGAATCATGTAGGAGGAGATTTTTTAAAGGTGCCATATGTAAGAATGTGGCCAAAAACGGTTACTCCATTCAAATTCAAAATACCGAGGTCTTTTAGGTTTCGTTTTCTGACGTAACTGGCAACCCGTGGTTGCTCGGCAGCTGAGACTCTACTGACTGCAATGATTGGTAGACGGCGGTAGGTGGCGCCACATGCCAAAGCATGATTTCAAAATATAAACATGATTTGCAGTGTGCAAAAAAAAATGTTATGCAAATATTTTGGCTGTACTGTTGTGATTTTATGGCCAGTTGCTTTAGATTTATTACATAATGCACCTTTAAAGTTGAAGTGTGATGCACTGTTTGAACACAATTAATAGGTGCACTTTACACATGAACTGAAGAGTAATTTAGAAGATAATCTTCTGCATTTACACCGTGTGTTTTCCACATAATTGTATGAGCCACATGCACTTGTATGTAATTAATTCCAAAAAAAACATGTGTTTCAGTAAATCTGACAATGTTGATCTTATGTAGCAAAGGTGAAGAAGAGAACGTTGGGATTTGAGCTTTGGTAAATATCAGGGGTGCACGATATTGGACTTTTTGCAGATATATCAGGAGTGCTTGGCCCATTAACCGATGCCGATATACACACATATATATAAATACACATATACACATTTACACACATATATACATATATGTATACATATACATACATATATACATACATATACATACATATATGTATACATATACACATACATACATACATATATGTATACATATACACATACATACATACATATATGTATACATATATTATATATACATACATACCTACATACAGTACATATATACACATACATATATATATATATATAGAGAGAGAGAGAGAGATTGTATCGGAATTAACTGAATATTTTTCATACTCGTTGCAGCAAATGTAAATATAAATGTTCTTCATTAAGCAAAATAAAGAAACATTCAAGTCAATAAGGCAGCAGCTTATTTAGCCTACTGTTCTAGTCGTGTGTTTGCCGATATCATAGGGCTGGGCGATATATCAAAAAAATGTATCGTTATCGAAATTTACGACGATAATCGACGTCACTTTGCCGTTGTTGATACATTCAATAATTCAAAAAACAAAACACAAAAAATTAAGAAAATAAAAGTTGTTTTTGACTGTGTGTGTAGGTAGGGAGGCTGCCTGTATGTCCATGTCCGGACACTTATATCAATCAATTATGCAAATTAGGCGATGACGTCATTTAGCAACTTCGAACTTATCGTTCATTTATCGTTATCGAGGTGAGCTGCTTAATATATCGTGATATTGATTTGAGGCCATATCGCCCAGCCCTACGATATCACACATCACAACACATTTTAAAGCCAATAACTGCCTATAATATTGTGCATCAATAGTAAATATCAAAAACACTACTTGACAGAAACAAAAGAGAAGCTTGTTCAGACGTCAGACGTGAACAATTAACTTATTATTGTCCAATTTCGGCTGTCATTTAATGTCCTACTTCCTTCACATTTAATAATAGATGAAAACATTAGAAGATGAATTAATTACCGATCATTAACAACAGCTGCTGACAGTTTCTGTCATGGACTCAGTAGTTTAAAGACCTGTGGAGAACACGTGCTCTTCTTCATTTTACAAAACAAACTCACCACAATTCACCACAAACTCCAGGTTTGTCCAGAGAAAAAAAAACAATCCAAAGAATCGAGTAAAAAAAGAGCTGAGACGAACTGAACTGGACTAAAGACAGACACTGTGTGTGTGTGTCTTCATTCACTTCTCTCCTACTGTACAGAGCTGCATTTCCCACGCTCCCTGTGATGACCTACAGTGAGGCTGAGTCCACTCCACCCGCCTGTCAGCACGCACCATTTTACACATCTCACTGTAACACGATACACGCACGAGGAGATCATGCGTGGAATACTGGAGCTTTTTGGCATGTCGTGGGAAAACTGGGAAGAAATGCAGCAGCAGGAGGAGGAGGAGGAGGAAGAGGAGGAGGAGGAGGAGGTGTTCCTTCAGGAGTTTATGTCCCCATTAAACTCTTTACAGAACTTGACGCTTCTCTCTCTCTCTCTGTGTGGGTGTCAGGGACACAACACGGTGGAACAAAGCAACAACAAAAAAAAGAAAGAAATAAACTCTGGAGCAGATTATTGTGTTCTTTTCTCACCTCAAACCAGCCGCTGGAGACCAGTCCAACACAAGACTATGCGTCAACTACTTTCAACTGTGCATCTTGTTCACGCTGTCAATATCTACCTCAAGCAGTTAAAACAGCAGAACGGCGCCCCCTGGCTGCAGGCAAAGCGCATGGCCGGAATGAAGTGTTTGGTATGGAGGACCAAAAACGACAGAACAATAAATAAATAAATGAGTGGGAAAATACAGAAAAAGCCATTTTATTTTTAAAATATATTTATGTATTTAAATATTTATATCTGCATTTATTTATTTATTTGTCATTATTGGTCCTCCATAGTTGAGTATGAGCTTCTAGAGCAGATGTCGTTTTCTTTTCATGCTGGAGTAAAAATAATGCGTGGTCTACCACTTTATTGTTCACATCAGGATCACAAGGGGGCGCTGGTGCAAATCCCTGCAGATATTCACTTACATATACTATACCATTTTGAGTGTCCAATTTTTGCCCAATCCCAACATCTGCGTGCCTTTGGACAGTGAAATAATAATAATATAATAAAAGTACTAATAATAATAATATAAAATGGATACTTCACATACTACTTAAAGGTCCAGAGTGTCATATTCAAGAGGATTTATTGACAGGAACTGAATATACCACACATTAATAGTGAACAATCATTGTTGCCTTAAAATAAGCCTTTTAAATGCACTTTATCTTGCTCCTACATGTTTCTACAGCAAACCAAACACACAAACCGGCCATAATATGTGCTTTTCACATTTTCAAGTGGACGCTTGCTGCTTCACAAACAAAGAAAAACAGCATTCTTTCTGATATGCAACTTAGAATACTTAGAATACACTTGAGCGTGGAGAGTCGTCTTTTAATATCTCAATAAACTTCCACAACCAGTTGTATCTTTATAACACTCCTGGAATCTTTGAGACTTTGAAAGTCCAACCTCAGCAGAGAGAGAGAAAACACTGCCCACAATCTACAGTGACATCATTTTATACTGCAACTGAGATGTTGTTAATGAACAATTCAAGAAAAAACATAAATCACCTGTGAATGTTGTTGGAGTTTTCTTCTCCTCCTTCTGCTCCTTCAGTCGCCTCCATTTTATCCAAGGTTTTTTCAGACTCCGGCTCATCCTGCTCGTGAGGCTCGCTCTGCTCGTTCCTGTGGCTCAGTGGAAGCGATTCATTCTTCTCAGGCTTTAAAAAGGTTTCTTGTCGTGGCGCGCTCGAGCCACAAGATGGCGACACGTCCTCACAGACGAAGTTGACGGGACTGGTTTCAGGCTGCACCTTGAGGTCAGTGAAAGGCTTGTGAGTGAGCTCGGGGTCAGAGTTCACTGCAGCTTCATGCTGAGAGGAGATGACGTTGATGCTCAGAAGATGACGTTCTTTTTCCCCTGCAGGTCGCTGGCTCTGACATCTCCTGATGCTCTTGTCTTTGCTCTTCTTGCTGCTGCTGCTGCTGCTGCTGTGGCCTCCTCCTTCTGCGGCCTTGTCTTTATTGCCTTTGTCCTTCTTCTTCCACAGAAGCCTCGGCAGCGTCCCCATATGTGTGTAGCTCTCGCTGGAGCGGACGTAGCTGGCCGTACGAGGACGCGTGGCCTCCATGTCGTCCACCGTTGTTTCCACAGCTGCGGTGGCCTTTGAGTCAGATTTGTCACTGGAGCGGCGGAAGGAGAGGTTGGCGAGGCTGCCGAACCACTTGAAACCTGGAGAGGGATTGAAATGAAGAAGGGAGGAATGAATGGAGTATTTTTGAGTTTACTGCAATTATTCTTGTGCCACTTGTCCCATGAGACAGTGACTGAGAGAAAAGGAGAAGAGTTTCAACAAACCAAGTCGAGCACAGCTGCACAACAGTGTCACTTCTGAGCATTTTCTCACATCTAGATCTAACCAGCTCAGATCTACAGAGCGTTTTAATATCTTTGAGCTACTGTTTTGCATATTATTTTTTTTTACTTTTTCTCTCATTTCCTGCTGAAAAAGTAGTTCTTACTAAGTGCTGATACACACTGATCAACAACATGGAACTTTTATTGTGTCTATAATGAAGAGAAGTTCACAACAAACAAATAATTATGACTGAAAAATGTAAAATGTGGTGCTTTTAGCTCATTTTCCACCAATATAATGCAATATACTATATCAAATTATAGATTTGAGCCTCGCTAAAGAAGATTTTCTCTAACGACAGACAAAGTAAAGTAAAGTAAATTAAAAAAAGATAAAGTTTTCTTTATTATCGATGACTAAATTAAATTGCTTTTTTCATGATTCAACAAGATTTCTGATTGTTTTAGCTTCTTAAATGTGAATATATTCTTCATTTATTTGCTTAATTGACATTCGAGAACATCGTCATTTCCAGTTTTGACAAACACTTTATGGACCAAGCGATTACTCGATTCATTGTGAAAATGATCAAAAGATGAATCGATTATGAAAATAATCGTTAGTTGCAGCTCTAAAATTGTGTCACTCTCTAAATGAAACGTTTAAGCATTAGTTGATTCATTTTTCAATGTATTAGCATGAGACGTGAGTGTGTGGTTATACATGATCCTCAGCATCAGAACAAGTAAGTATTACACAAAGTTGTTTGTGGTTTGTTTTGATGTCTGTAATCTGTGTGTGTGTGTGTGTGTGTGTGTGTGTGTGTGTGTGTGTGTGTGTGTGTGTGTGTGTGTGTGTGTGTGTGTGTGTGTGTGTGTGTGTGTGTGTGTGTGTGTGTGTGTGTTTCTTGGAAACATATAAAGAAACTGTTATTAAACGGCTTTACAATGTACAAATTAAAACATAAAATGTTACTGAAACAGGTTAAATACAAGTTATTTTCCAGATACTGTTTGAAACAAGTCTCCCAAATACAGTGAAGCTGTGTCCCAGCACTCACACAAACAAACAAACAAACAAACACACTCAGTACTCACTCAGCTTCCTCATGCTCATTTTGCCTGCTGTGGCTTCAGCGTGTCTCAAAGATCAGCTGCAGGAGGAGCGAGGGATGAAAGGATGAAGAGAGAAAGAAAAAAGAAAGACAGGTAAGTTGGACAACAAGAGGACACATCGGCACGAACCGCAGCTCCGAATGCAGTTTGCACAAGTGAGAATAGACAACAGTGGGAGAGACGGCTCGCAGTGACGGGGGCATCTCAGAACGTGACACTTCCTGTGTGAAGCTGAGAGCACTGATGGTGAGAGGAAATGAGAAGCTCGACAGATTACAGACCATATATCATCAAGTTTAACTTGATATAATGTTAAATATACAATTGATAGCCTGGGATAATAATCCATAGAGGTGGTAGATGAGAAAACACACACGTGACAGGGAATGAACTATTGTTTTTAGTTCATTTAGACATCATCTTGTTATTATATCTGAATTATTCTCTGTCATCAAACAAAACAGAGACAGAATTATCATCAAGGTTCTTTTTCCCCTTAGTCACAGTTTTCTCTTGATCACAAATACACAAGAAAACAAGATTTCATCAAGACATTTTACGGTTTTCGTATGTAACTCCAAAAACGGATGCCATGTGAACACAAACGGGTAATGTCTGTTTTTGTGGTGTTTCTGCCTGGCCTTTCACTTCCTGTTGACTTCTGGGTGTGTGTGTGTGTCGTGGTTTCTGCTAAGAGGCTTCTCGTCTTCCTGTCAGTGCACATCACACCAGTACATGCGGTCTTGAACCTGTGAAGCCATAGAGCAGAGTGAGTTTTTAAACCGTGTAAAAGCAACAACAACAAAACGATCACCCGGCAAATGTGTCATCCTTTTTCGAACGAGAAGGATTTGTTCCTAATTTTCTTCTATTTCCCCACACAAATATCACCTGTAGACAATAACCCAGACCTCCACACTTCACTGGCTCTGGTTTTACTCAACATAACTGAAACAAAATCTCTTTTAGCTCCTAAATCCGGGGACAAAAGGGCTTTATAACAAAATAAACGCCTCAGCATCTTCTACACTTGAGCTGGAGAGATGCTGATAAAATCGCCTTCAACATTTTCAATTAGGGAGTTATGAAGACGCTCATAACGGCTCATTAGGAAGGTCGTGAACTGCTGCCTGTGCAGTAGACTACTGATTCATTCGATCTCATCGATGTGCGCCGTGCAATCATTCTCGTGGCTTAAGAAATACGGTTGTGTGACACGGTACAGACTCGAGACTCTCGTTCAATCCACGCTCGGGCACAAAATGTAAAATGAAAGTCGAGCCCATGCCGCGTTACCTCAGGGTGTCTATTTGTCACCCGTCTCTGGCATAAACACTGACCTTGTCAGGACCAGGAGTCCTCATTGTGACTAAAAACCTGGTCTTAATGAAGCAGAACTTGAAGTTGTGAATTGTGGTTAGGTTCAGGTGAGGTATTAACTGGTTATGGTTAAGGTTAGGGTTGGCACTGCTGTCCAAATGAGTCAACGCAGTGTCCTTAGAAGAATAGTAGTGCAAACCTGAATGCGTGTGTGTTCGTTCTTGTGGCATACTGAGGACCAGTGAGGGTTTTTAACCAACAAAGTGAGGACATTTTGGCCGGTCCTCACTTTGTTTTAATTGAAATCACTTCCTTTGGTTGTAAACATGCTATACTCTATGTTTTTAACAGAGCTCCTCAATTTGGTACAAAAACCCGTTTTCCAGCCCTGGTGTGTCACACACGTTTTGCTCTGGGGCTCCACCTGCAGACATGTTATGGTACTGCGCCCAGTAATTCTTTATAGATGTCATTCTTGAAGTAGATATTTGTAATTGTGTTGAGTTATAAAGTGGAAATGCTGGTCCTCACTTTGCCAGCACTTTAACCTGGTCCTCAGTATGCAGCAAGTACAAGAATGTGTGCGTGTGTGTGTGTGTGTGTGTGTGTGTGTGTGTGTGTGTGTGTGTGTGTGTGTGTGTTTGTGTGTGTGTGTGTGTGTGTGTGTGTGTGTGTGTGTGAAACCACTGCATTAATTTCACCATGATGAAAGACAAGCCTTCAATAATTCAGCTTACCCTCTCCTCCTATGATGACAAATATTGGTCACATTGACCCGAGGCCATGCGGCTATACACACACACACACACACACACACACACACACACACACACACACACACACACACACACACACACACACACACACACACACACACACACACACACACACACACACACATAAGACGAGAGAAGGAAAAAGAAACTGTTTTACTGTGCATCATCCATCCAGCATCTGTTCATTTTATCTTTAAAAAAAAAGAAAGAAATAAAGGTAAAAAAGTAAAGATTAAAGGAAAAAGCAAACATTACCTTCATCACTGCAGCACTTACTGTGGCACTTAAACAACAAAACGTTACCCTGAGCTGCTTCTCCTTGAATATGAATTATAGATTTGATTTGTGAAGAAAAAGCGCGTTAATGTGGTATCTTTTGAACATCACTACAGCGTGTGCAGTGTGTATGACGTACAACTACACAATCTTTTTTTCTTCTTCTTCTATGGATGATTTATAACAAATGCAAACTCAACTTGTCGTCCACCACAATGGAGGAAAAGCAGTTTTTCCAAGTAAAATAAATGAATGTCTGCTTTTTCGATCATAATGTATCCACTATATGAGTTTATTACTTATTAATGATGCATACAATTATGCTATCTTTATATTTACATATACAGTTGTTGTATCCTAATTATCATAAGAAGCTACACTCATTTCAGCTTTAAATAAATCAAATGCAACAGAGCCATGAAAGGTTTAAAGTGTATACAGTACACGTATATTCATATTTAAAAGTGCCATATGTAAGAATGTGGCCAAAAACGGTTACTACATTAAAATTCAAAATACAGAGGTCTTTTAAGTTTCGTTTTCTGACGTATCTGGCAACCCGTCGTTGCTCGGCAGCTGAGACTCTACTGACTGCAATGATTGGTAGAGGGCGGTAGGTGGCGCCACATGCCAAAACATGATTTCAAAACATAAACATGATTTGCAGTCTGCAAAAGATTTTTTTTGTCTGTACTGTTGTTGTTGGCGAGTTCAGTTTGTTATATGAACATTATTCCTGAGTCTCTGTGACATATAAGGAGGACGTTATGGCCAGTTGCTTTAGATTTATTACATAATGCACCTTTAATGTCCTTGTATCATTGTGAGTGAACAGAGACTCATGAAAAAACTTTTATAGTTTCTTCTTCTTATGTTTCCTCCTTCATGTCAGCTCTTCCCAACACTTTATCTTTATTTTAAGCTCTCTGTTTTCTGCTGTGTGGACATGTGGCCACTACACTTTACCACTCTATCGCTCTTTCAAGTATCCATCGCTGATTGTTGTACACTGTCCAATAAAAGGAGAAACGCTGCAAATAGGAAAGAGGGAAAAGGTCAAAATTGACAGCATCTCAGTTTGGAGTTGTCGTCAGGTTTGGGGCATTATTTTTTTTTTGTCTTGATGCAGCCTCTATTGTCACAACAGAAGGGAGCCAGAGAGCTGAATTATTGAAGCCTCGTATGTCATCAAGGTGAAATTAAAGCAGCAGCAGCAGCACGTGCACAAGCATTCACGTTTACCCTGGCTCACATGGAAACAAGGTTTCCAGAGGCAAGAAAATCTGTCATTTGTGATGAAATTACTGAATGGGAAACATTTTATCAGCTAAAGGGAATTATTAGCTTTGTTATTAAAATGTAATAAATTCAATTGATTATATGGTGTTTTGTGTCCAAACATGTTTATATAGAGAGTAGTTAAGTCAGTCGGTTTTGCTGGTAGAGACGCAGCAACATTTTCTATATATCAAATGTACACAGAAATAAGGGTTCCAAAAGCGTCCTTCTACAAGCTGAGGTTCTACCTGGAACCATTTGAAAATCAAAGGTTCTTGGTAACACTAATGATTCCAGTAAGAACCATTAGAGAACCCTTTAAAACCCCTTTCCTGAATAAAGGGTTTTAAAAGGGTTCTTGGTGGAAACCTCCAAAAGGGTTCTCCTATGAGGACAAGCCAAAGAACCTTATATGGTTCTACTTAGCACTTTTCTTTCTAAGAGTGTAGTGATTCATAACAACAAACATCTACTGTTGGAACAGCTGGGATTCCTCCACACCTCAGAGTCTGCACCAAAAACCAGAAATACACCAACAGAATACACAACACTGCAGTACAAAAGCATTGTTGGTGCCAACATTTTACAGATAACAAACATAAAAGAAAATGCTAGAGTCAAAACATCATTTGTTGTTGTGTCTTTTCAACTATGGGGGGCGACAAAGACAGTTGAATCTTCTGCTGGAGAGGCGTCTACTCTCTCTGGTGATCAAGAAGATAAATGTCAACAAAAAACACAATTATAATAAGAAATATTAATGGAACCACTGACATAGTCTTTAATTCCTGTAACAAAAGACCTTAGCAATGTTAACATAGAAAGATAGAAGATATATAGGAATACAAGGACATCAAAAAGGGGGATCCAAATGATCACTGAAACATTAAACAGCACTGTTTTTTTTGATCAGCTGCTTGACAATAGTCATCATTTACAAGTGTGCGTGAGTTGGCACTGAAAACAAAAACATGAAGACCTAAGAAAAAAAATCCAGGTTATAAGGAAATGTGCCAGCTTTGATTTCTGGCAGCTTGAGCGCCCTCCATGTACTCCAGGAGAAGTAGAGCCAACAAAAACCACTGGACGGTGGAGGGTTTTTACTTCAGAGGAACTCAGACATTTGGAAAGCACATGATGAATAAACATTAGATTTTATTTTGAATTTTAATTAAACATTAGACAGACTCATATAAACAGTTCGTGTGGCCAGTTTTTCCCCCCATTACATTATCGATGTATTTGGCTTCAAATAGCCATTTCTGCACCGTCCTTTTATTCTTATCTGGAAAGACAGCTTCGAAAGATAGTCCAAAAACCATCATGTCTACAATATAAGCTCAACAAAAATGACATTAAAGACATTTTGCAGCACAGGTGTAAACAGTAAACTGTATCTGACTTTGAGTTCCACAGTGCTAATGTGATCAGCCACACCAGTGTCAGAACTCAAAGCCAAAAAGGCCCCGAACTCAAGGCTCAGCAAAAGAAGAACAGATGAATTTTACCTGAATATATATATATTATATTGTACACATGTCAACATCTTAAAACATTTAAACACTGTTAAAACAATGTTTTGATAATGAGTAGCAGTGCATCCACCGTTCCACAGGGGGGAGCTGTGCTTCTGAGAGCTGACATGCTAATTACGTCAATTCCAGGTATTGGCCAATCACAAGACAGTTGGGAAAGCTATCGTTGGCTGGCCAATCACAACACAGTTCTGTCTTCTGGGCGTGAAATTTCCGTCTGGAACAGCGCAGCTGACGAGAGCTTCAGTGAGGAGAGATTTCTATCGGCTCGTTTCCAGCAATTAGGAGGTTTTTGACCATAAAAACAAGTTAATGTATGTAAGTAGACCTCCATAACTCACATAGACATCACTCTGACTTCCTGTTCTTTTTAGGATTGTTGTTGGTTTTTAAAGCTTGAAAGTTTGGCACCATATTGGGACTTCTTCGTCAATCATCCACCAATGGATGATTTTAAATTGCTTTTAAAGAGCCACCTCTTCTCCTTGGCCTTCACTTCCTGATACAAAATAGTCAACAAAGACACATATATGTAGTTTTATACTATTTTTACAGTTTTACACCTCTTATGTTGCTGTGCCTTTAAATCTGTAAAGCACCTTTGTTTTTGCGTTTTTAAATGTGCTCTAGAAATAAAGTTGACTTCACTATAACTTTATATCACACATATGTTTTTCTGCATTTGGGTCATGCCTAAAAATATCAGCATGTTGTTCCCCAAATCATCATGGGGGGGAAAAAACTGTAATGTTAGAAAACAGACATTTAACACAATGATAAAATCACCTGACAGCAATTCTAGAGGTGACGGCAAGTTCACCGTTAGTGCTTCCATGTAAAAATAACCGCCGTTTCAAGAAGTCTAATCACTGTTTCTGGAAACTGGGGCAGAGTTAGAGATATAGTAAAGAGGGCACCATGTCATCCCCGGGGAGAGACGTGATAATACCCAATCTATACTGCAGTCAACTCATGTTGTTCTGCCGTGAAGCTCCAGTTCTATCACTGCACCTCTTACATTATAAATGCCCCACTCCTGACGCCAGAATCGCGTTTGATCGCATCACAATCGCAAGATCATGCGCCGCTTCCTTATCGTGCAGCTCTCTGAGGAACACCAGCTTGTGCACACATGCATATGAAGTTCTGTCTCTTTATATGTGGGAGAGAGGAAGGGGTGAAAGGAAGACAAAAGGGGACACAGCATAGTATAGAGTCTTCCATGCAGGTAGCATTAAGGCCCGATGACAATGATGTCATCATTTCATCCCCATGCCACATCTTATCATTTGGGGCCCGAACACGAGCACATTCTAACAGAGAAAAAGATCCCAGTGAAGCACTAATCCCTTTTAAATATTCCATCACTTTGCTGCCTCTGGTATAGTTGATAGCACTTACAGCTCTACAAGGAAATATTTATAACTTACTGCACTAAAAGCAACCCCGCAGGTCCCACACATACAGCCGAAATCATCCCGTGCAAATTGATTTGCCTTTGCGTTCTAACTGTTCAGCGAAAAATGTGCGAGTAGTTCGCTTTTCCCCTTTTCATCCTGTCACACTGACTGTGTCGGCTTGATCATATTTCCACTCAACCCGGCACAGACCACCACTGTTTACCTATACGTGAAAGGGACTATAAGTGCAACTAGAGTTTAAAAAAGGTACTGCAGTCCTGCCAGTTAGAGGAAGAGGATAAGGGCCACATGGGGAAAAATATTTTAAAAGATGTTAATCTCAGAATTCAAAAGTCTGACTAATCTCAGAATTCTGACTTCTGACTAATCTCAGAATTCTGACTTTTTTCTCAGAATACTAAGAATTTTGAGTTCTCGAATCTTAGAATTCTGACTTTTTTAGTTAATCTTAAACTGCTTTCTCATTACATGAACATAAATTCAAAGTCGGGCTTTGATCCCAGAATTCTGATTGATTTTAATTTCAGAAAACTTTTTTTCTCTCAGAATTCTTTACATTGCTTTAAAACACTTCAGGAACAGGTGAAATCTAAGGAGTTAATCTTAAACTGCTTTTCCCATTACATGAATATAAACAAAATTTGCAGACTGTAAATGAAAAAATACATAATTTATAAACTGTTTAGACAAATTGAACTCTCTAACAAGAGTGACTGATTGTTTGTCTCTTTGTTGACCCTGTGAAGGTCGATGGTGACCTGTCCTACGTCAGGGATTCTCCTCATGTGGAGAATAAAGGGGATAAAAATACGAAAAGAATTGTCTTTAAACCATAACAATTGAAGCACGTACTTCAATTTAACGACAAATCATGCATTCTGTGTGTTATTATAACACAGGCTTAAATTATGTTCGGCGCTCTAATGAGAACGTGACGGAAAAATATTCTATATCCTACGCTGTAAGTGTAAATGATATTCTTTAGAAAAATAAAAGACGTTTCAGCATCAACAATTAAAATGACTGCTGAGGGCGTTCATGTGATGTTACATTAATTAAGCCGAGTGCATAATGGTTTCGCCTCATATCACAGCAACAGCTCAACACACTGAGAAGGATAAATATGTTTTGTTGACAGTGTGTTGATATTCATGAACGACCGCGTCGTCACAGCTGGGAATAGTTTTTTTTGTCTCGTTTCTAATCCTTTATTCATTCATTTATTTGATTTCATTTTATTAGAATAATTCAACGCACACACACACACACACACACACAGTACTTCTCTGTCAAAATGTTTGTGTAAAGCTCTGTAACCTCCACTGTGACCCACTTTTCTGAGAGCGGCACATCATAAATGTTTCATCCACACAAAGCCACATCGACGTATCGCTATGTTGTGCACGCGATTCCTTCAACGTCATGACGCCGGGGTTTTTTGTGCATGATCTTGGTCAAATATATCTCACACAGACACATTTACAATCACTTGCTACGACCTTGAGTGTCCTTGGCCACAGCTGACTGAAGGGCGGGTTACTGAACAAGAGAGATTGAGAGAGAGAGAGAGAGAGAGAGAGAGAGAGAAGAGGGGGAGGTGTAAAGTCATCAATTATTTATGGGTGAAATCTAATAAGAGGAAGGAGTTTAGAGGGGAAGTGAGCACGGTGACAGACAGACAAGAGTCCAAAAAAACGTCACAATACAACGACAAAACTGAAGAATTTTCACTGATACTCGCGCACATTTGCTACAAATTAAATGTCTTTTTTTTTTCACCCACTTCCGTTGCTCCATCACTCACCTGTGTCCTAACACACAAGCATTAAGTCAGAGACCACCAGAGACCTTTGTGTTTGTCTGTCAATTACTCCCCCCGTCCCATATTTGCATACTTATTTGATTTGTGGGTGATTTGCGCAGCTTTGCAGCTCCTCATTAGGAGGGTTTTTCTTTCTTTCTTTTTTTTCTTTTTTTTTTTTTTAATGGCCACTCATGTGTGAATGCCCCGACAGCTCGAGTAGTGTTGATACAGAAAACTAAATGAATCCTCTTTCACCGAAGCACCAAACAGTCTTGTAATTGGCTTTTCAAAAGACAATTTTCTCTGTTCTGTTGTCCTCTCGCTGTGATTAAACCTTCGGTCTGAATTAGAACAGCGTTTTCGCTCTGTGATGGGACAGAAATGTGTGAATATAATAAGCCATCAATGGATTCAACAGTTATTTTATTTGATATGATAACAATATAGACTTCAAATAGCTTCTCCATGTTGTAAATGTGTGCAATTTGTACACTTTTGAGATCAATTTAGTTTTATTCACTTCATTCCCTCAGTGTAAGGATGTTGACACTTAGTGCTCTTGTGGCACGGATCTGTGCCACAGGTGCACCAATGGTAAATTGCAGTGGGAATAAAAACACAACTCCTTACATGGACATCCTGGGGTTTTTTGTTTATAAATCACATATTCAGGCTTTTAAAAAAATTGTTTTTTCTTCTTTTCTCCTCATGTGTTGAAGTCAAAATTATGATTCATTTTATATCACATTTTTAGTAGTGATATAAAGCAGCGATAATTGTGCAGAAGTCACAAAATAGAGCATTTTTCTTTGAGCCAAGGGAAACATTTCCCAAATTTCCCAAATTCAATCAAATTTTTCACATTTTGAGTATTTTCTACTCAGGTGTGTGTTATATAGTTTGTGAAAATTAGGTTTTAAAGGATATAAGACACTGTATTGCACATTCTTACTCTGTTTATATTTTACATTTAAACACAGTCATGTGCAAACTCTTAATTTAACAAGAGTCTTCCATCACAAATAATGTTTTTCTTCGTTTTTTTTATTTTTTTTTTATCAATGTTAATACATTTGTAGGTACTCAAAAATGTGACCAATATCTAGTTGTGATTGTTTGCAGTGCACGTTATAAATATTTTTGGCCTGATCACTACAGTGGGTCAATGAAAAGAGGAATTTACACTCTTATTAAATACAATTTTGCATGGGATATTGATGGAAATAATGAATTTACACAATGTAATGACAAATAACCATGAGAGAGATATACATAGTGGATACGGGCTTACAGTAAGACTTATTTCATATTCGGAATGTGACCATGTTTGCAGTGACCTTCAGGGTCGTGGAACACACAGGAGGACGCGAGAAATACGCTGACAGTGCGGTTTGGCTGTTGACACTATTTTCCGTTACAATTCTTTTTCGCTCGAACCCTCCTGTCAAAAGCCTTCAGAATCCGATGAACCTCTCCACTCAAGCTCATCTTCACTGTGAACGTATAACAGCATCTCCTCAGTGGCCTGACCTTTCCCCCCCATCTCTTTATTCACAGTGAAGGAAAATACTTCAACAATTGCTGAAAAGAAGGATATGAATGTCAAAAAAAAGGGAACTGTAGTGAATGAAGCAAGAGGCGGACAATGAGGTGGTTCTTGATCTTCAATGTGCCGGGGATGATAATAGTGAGATAAGATGGAGCCTCTGTGATGAATTAAACATTTAGCAAAGTGTGTGTGTGTGTGTGTGTGTGTGTGTGTGTGTGTGAGCACACGTGCAGCCAGTGAACAGGATTTGCTGACGTTTGCAACACGCGACTGTTCAGTCCTGCAGGAAAACGAAGGGTCAGCGAAATACTGCATCTATAGTATGTGACATGTATGATCACGCATGCTAAAACCCAAGTACTAACCCTTTAAAAAAATGTCCTCTGAACACTGAAAACACAGAGTTTTGAGCAGAGTAAATTAATTTAATTTACAGGAAATGTTTCTTTTACTTAATCGGGTTTAAAACAGACAGTATAAGGATATCTTTTGACATCGTTGACAGACGAAAACCAAAATAGCCAAGATCACAGAAGAAACACGACACCTTGTAAATTTTTCGCTTGCCTCAACCTTCACGCGAAGTCTCGCATGTCTCAGACAAAGGAAGACGGTTAGAGGTTTAGCTCATTTCATAAGTCACAGTTCTGCAAATTCTGTGACACTGAGACACCCAAGGCCACAAACTACTCTGTTGAAACAAGGGTTTTTAAAAAAAAAGAGGCTCAAAGTGAAAAACAGAAGGGGAGGTAAACAGAGAGAGAGACAGAGTTATAAATACATAACCTCTGCACATGCCGGTGCCCCCGTCTTAACCCCCTCATCCTTATTTGTTGGAGATAAGTTTTTTTTCCTTCCTCTTTCTTTCGTTCAATTTGGCTCTCATGTCAGATACATCCCGACAACAGGGAGCATCTGTAACACTGGTTGTGCAGCGCTGGCTCTAATGATGTCCCAGCTGCCTGCTTGCTCCGTCACGTTAAGTCTGCACGGAAAGTGTGCAAATTTGCATAAAAATTATAATAAAGTACAAGGCCTTTTTTGAAAAAAAGAAAAAAAAAGAAAAATGACAGTTCAGTGGCATTTTGCGCTACACCTGTGCAAGGCAAACACACACAGTAAAGCATGCAGGAGTAAACCAGAGGACACATTAAAAGTGGACACAATCACGACTTTCAGGTCTTCAATTATGTAAATTTTGTACATTATGTTCCCATTTAGAGGGAAATAGATGATAAAGAATGGCAAATATGAGTCGACACCAGTGTGGGGGACAGCTGGTATCATCCATTAGGAGCATTATTTAATTCCCAGTTACAAAACCCCCCTACATGATGCAGGTCAAAACCGTCCATGTTGAGGCCTCAACAGAGGAATACACATTTAAAAAGCTGCACTTTTCCACTTTGAGAACAGATTTGCCATGCATCTACCTGCACTCAGACACAAAGAGACAACTAAAATTGTGAGCGCTTTAGATTCAGACTGGAGTCGTAAACCGCCCGGAAACAAGGTTATATTTAAACATTCAGTTTATTTTCCTGAACGACGAGCTTCAGTAAATCCACTGATGAATGCCACTGGTTCTAGATGAGAAACGATATATCACAAATATTGTTCAATCAAACAATGAGTTCAGCACAAAGTTATGTTAAATACCTGTAAATAAGAAGTTATGGTTACAATACAATTGTCAACAAACAACTTATTTTTTTCTTCATATTAATCCAAAACACCAAACAAAGAGAAATCCATTGCTACTTACAACGCAGCATGTTCAAAAGACACATGGCAAACATCAGGAAATGTGGTTCAAATGTTTGGAGCCAAAAGGAGGAAGTGGTGGTGGTTCAGGCCTCTATTTATAAAGTAGGCGGGACAATGGGACGGCCTATCGCGTCTACTTCCTGGGTACCTGGATATTCAGGGTAAACCTGTGCTTTCCTACATAAATGTTACCCCTATAACAGAGCTTCTCACAGTATGGGCTGCTGCTTCCTGGTGGGCCTTGGATGTGTTGCAAATGAGCCTGAATGAATGAATTCTAAGTGCATTATTTAAACTGGAGCAACGAAAAAATCCACTAAACTAAGTAATATGTCCATATACGTCCCTGTATGTTGCACCAACTGTCCTCATGTCCTTTTTTTTTTTTTAAATCCTTGACCTTCTGCATTGTCAAATAACTGTGTTTGTTCCGTTGTCATGCATAGAATATCTGTCTTAACCATCAGGCATTTATAATGTATAGCTTCTCTGTGGCCAAGTGTCTCTTGTAGTTTATTATCTGACACAAACTCACACTCCTGTATTACTGAGTCATCTGTACTTCAGTAAAAAGTAGAGATACTTCTTTTAAAAAAAGTTTTTCCTTTCTTCTCGCTGCTCACTGAGATGAGTTAAAGCAGTGTTGGGCCTCAGGTGGTTGGTTTCACAGAAGAGCCTGCTGATCTGTCACTTCTCCTTGTCTCTGCCTCCCCATCCACCTCCCCACCTCTCCACCTCCCTCCATCCACCATCTTCCCCTTTTTTGCTCCCTTTGCTCACCTGAGGCCACGTCGCTCCCACAACACGCAATCTCATTTCCACATGTATGCCGTATTTCACCCCCCCACCCCCCTTTTCTCCACCTGAGTTTTATTCTTTAATTCTTTCTCGCCATTTTCCACTTGAAATCCAGTTACACCTCTAGCTCTTTTGCTTTTTTTCTTTTCCTCCTCCTTGGAAAAAAAACATTTAAAAAAAAATCCCCATGATGAATGATTCAGAACATAGAGAAGTAAAATGGGAAAAATCCTCTTGGCGCGTGTAAACAACATCACAACATAATCAAGTATAACGTTCTCGTTATTTATCCGTATGAGACTAATCATTCGGATAAATAAAATACACCAAAGACGTGGATCACTGCAGTAGCTTAGCGTGTTGTCTTGTCATATTTGATGTGAGCGGAGTGACAGCTCTGTTTTTCCTGTATCGGTTTTTGAGCAACACTTAAATCTTCCTCGCAAGAATAACGCCACGAGAAAACACCCCGCGGTCTCTAACGCTGAGAGATTTAGTCCTGTCTTCCCTCAAAGCGGCTCCTTTGTATCAATTATTGCTTATTGCACTGCGACACAAACGCGACGGCCCTACATGACTAATCTGTGCCAGTGTTCAAACAGCGAGAGGGGGGTGGGCTGCACACAAAGGGCCTGGAATGGCAACGCGTCGGGTTCATAATAATTTAAAAATTCCAAGGCATTCCTGTTTAGAAAACTATGCATTTCATCAGCGGCGAGAATGACATGCACCCGCGGTCTATCTGTGCCTTCACAAAGGAGCGTGAAAATGTCTGGAACAATAATATCACACACACAAATATTATGTTACGCAACCCACACACAGGCTCTATTCGAGGATAATGAGCAGGTACATGCAAATTGTTGGCTGTCTGGTTAGCCTTTCCGCCCATCATGTCAAAAATAGCCAAATATCATCTGTATTCATGCTACAGTTACTGGTACCTATATATATATATATATAAAATCATGTTTAGGTTTCTGTGCTCGTCTTTTGAGGCAGACATCACCAGGGAGGAAAAAAAGCGTGTATAGTGACACTAAAGTTGTCATTGGATTTGTCAGCGGTTGTTATGAGGTCTCATAATTCACAGCTGTGCTGCAATGCAGTGTTTTTTTCTGTGAGTCCAGCGTTGCGATGTTGTTGTTGTTGTATTTTTTTTTTGTTCGATCCGTGCTTCGCCTGCGGGAGAAACCATTGGATTTTGATACTAATACTCAAGCCTCAACTGCATTCACAACATGCTGACCTGTGACATCATCGTTGGTGTGAGTGCCCCCATTCATTTTACTTTTTGTTTATGGTTAAACTTTTATGCATCCATGCTGTTTTACTTTCAAGGTGACTACAGAGACACTTATGGGGGATTTAAATTTAATTGCCATCCAGTCAGTGTGTATTACAGTGAAAGACATGTCACTCAATTTAAGGATTAACAGCGTGTTCCAAGTCTTCTTCAGTTAATTTTAGTGATGGTGCCATCTGTCTGCTGGCATGATTTCACCCTGTGTTCACAATGCTCCACACAGTGAACGCGAAAAAACACCTATATGATTCTGCTGCTTTGAGACTTTAAACATGTATTTTCTATCACTTTGAATACACATGTTTGATGGTGTGTTTGCTGTGCACATTGTATGTGCTTCAATAATGGATTATTGTGCTCATATTCACAGCACGGACAACATTAGAGCCCCGAGGCGTTTTGCCCCTTTTCTGAGTATTGACCCACGAACAATTCCATTCCAGCACTGTATGGAATATTTGACAGTTACATCTGTGTCAGGACGTAAAATCCTCCTCGATCAGCTTAAATGTCCTCAGAGATCGGCTGAAGTGCAGGTGAAGGTTACAGGTAAGCTCTTTTCCGTGGAACGCAGAACCCGCCGTTGGTTCCCCAACCCAATTAGTGCGAGTGCATTGATTTTGGTCAATTATGTGGGTTGTCCCTTTAATGACCTCCCATTCCTTGGGGCTCAGGATCAATAAACATGATCATTGATTACTAACATATAATGAGTGTGGATTTATTTCACGGCTCAGCAGGAGTTCCAAAAAACAACAACACAATTACTGCAGTTATATCCCTCACTCGCGCGGTTTCCAGTCGAGGTTAAACTCACTTAGACGTATTTATGAAATGGGACAATAACACAGAGGAACCAATTTGGTGAACCAGTGCGGTGCATTTTATTGACCGCACTACATTTAACTGTTTCCAGGGAGAAAACCTCCCTATTAATGTCTGCGTTAATGTCAATTAATTGTTAATGGTTGGACATAATTGTCCACTGTTTTCTCAGTCTTACACACACACACACACACACACACACACACACACATGCTCACACATGGTGGTCCGTCTCAATAAATAGTTAGAGGAACAGGTGCTCGGGTTCTTATTACGTTACGGAAAGCTCTATAAATAAATTCCCCCGCATTCTTACCGTCAATATTTCTCATAATAGATTGCTTTACCGTCCACATTATGTATTCCGTATACAAGAAGAAATACCAGGGCTTATGTTATGTGTAGCATATGGATTAAAAGTGTTGTTTTTTTTGCTTTTTTCTTATCTTGAACATGAAATAAAACGTCGTTTGCACGGTTTATCCGATAAAGTGAATTAATAAAGCGATAAAGTGACCTTTTTTTTTTTCCCCCTTTAAGCTGCAAATCACAGCTCTTTTAATTACACCAACATCCGCCCACCTTTTCCTTCAGCATCATTTCATGGCCATGCCTCAGCTATTATCCTGCACTCGTATCGAGAGGGAGAGGAGGAAAGAGTCACAGGAGAGGTAAGAGGAAGGTATAATGAGACGAGACCCCACGCGAGAAGGGAGACTGATCAAAAAAAGTGGACAGGTGTTGACATACAGTATATATGAAAAGGAGAAGAGCGCGTGTTTCTTAAAAACCCCAGCACAGACACACACGTCACTAAATGGAAAAGCATGAGGATTGGAGCATGGAGCAATGAGAGATCCTTGAAAACCTGTCAGCAAGACAATAAGGGAGATGAGGTGAGAGATTGTCTGAGTGTCGGAGAATAAAAAAAAAAAATCCTCAGCAGGTGTGAATTTAGTCTCAGCCTGCACACGAACACACACACACACACACACACACACACACACACACACACACACACACACACACACTTTTAAAGCTGACTTAATTTCCCCTTCTGCTCTCTTTTTATCTCTGTCACTCAGGCAGAAATAGGATGCAGAAATATCTGATTAACTGCACACACACACACGTATGCTCTCACACACACACACACACTCACAACTTATTTTGGGTTTACTAGATCTTTTAAACAGCTGAATATTCCTACTTTTTAAACACACATTCACGAGCTCAGCCTGTTTCCAGTGGAGGTAAAGGTTTAGCCGCAACCTGCCAAAATCACTCAGACCAAGGTCAAAAATGAGTTTTTCATGCTGTTCATAGCGTGAACCTTCACAAATGCAGGGTCAGACAAACCATCAAGCACAAACTTGGCATCTTTACTTTACTGTAGATGTTTTTTTTCTCCCATATCCCATTTTTATTCTTATTCCTGTCCCAAATACATGCAATGATATCAGCGAGAATCGGCTATTTTTACCCCCTTCTGAGTCAATCAATGTCCAACATACGTGAGTATAAAGGTGCTGTCATACTTTTCAATTATAATATTTATTTATCGTCAGTAAGGAAAGCTTTTAACAGACTATATCTGGGGGGGGAAAAAAGTATTTTGGTTTATGATTCCAGCTCAACGTGTTCATTAAAATTCTCAACAAAAAATGTCCGCAGATACGCAGACAGACACGTGGACACACACTTCCCTGTGTCGGCATTTTCTCTCTGTTGAGGGACAGAGAAGAGCTGACAGCTGCCTCTCTAAAAGTGAAGTGCAATTAACACCTTCAAAACCCAACCGTCGCAGGCTCATAAATAAAAAGAAGCCAATTAAGGGCCTGGAACGCATTAAAAGTGGATTAACCCCAAGGATGTGAATATCCAAACGCTCATTTTCATCACAGCGTCCACAATCCCAAGACTGTGGGGTGAAGCTTCAGACGGGCAGAAAAAAACGGTCGGGTAAAATAAGGCATTACAAATAGAGATGTGACAATCACACACACAGCCTTACTGCTTTAGATGTAATCCCATGGATTTACATTGTTTTCAATGTCCCTCTCTGAAATACACATCCATTCACATATCAATTATCAGATATGAGAAATATGCTCAGCTGGAATCACTGACACTCAGTTTAGAAATAATCATGACATGATACTGTATTATTTTTGCACCTCAGTTTGGCAGCTGTGTCACAGTTACTACACGTACACTGTAAGAAAAGAAAAAACCTTTACCTTTAAATGTATTTACACTTAATGTAACTCCACTGGATTAAACTTAAATAAGCAGGCAAAAACGTGTCATTATACTTATATCAATGTGTTCATATCATTTGCAGTTTGTTTACTTCAATACCTATAATCAGAAATGTTCATATTTCAGGAAAAAATAACATACAAAAAGATGGATTGTGTTTCTCTTGGGGTTAATAAAAGAGTCTCTCTGTATGTTTACATGCACAGTTTAATCGAGCTAATGCCATAGTCAGACTAAGTAATCGGATAACTTGCAGAGTCTGAGTATACATATGCGGAGAAGAAAATTAATTTTTTTGATTGTGTATGTCTAACTCCGCCTCTGTAGGTGGCGCTGTTTCTCTCTATCAAACGGCGGTGAGATGGATCGTGCGGTGGTTCTGTATGTTTCGTACCTGCTGTAGATGTTAAACATGATACACATTAGCTCGAGCATGGCACCGCTGCAATGTCTGACTCCAATCCCACTCTAGTCCGAATCCAGTCCGAATCCAGTCCAAATCCAGTCTATTCATGCAGAATTAATTGGACTATGAATTGTATTATGGAGGATAAAGCAGTAGATAATGGATGGATGGATGAATTGTATTATCCAAGTATGTTAGTCTGACTAAGACTAGCTCGATTTTAGTCGGACTATTATTTACATGACATTAAGAAAACCAAATTATTGTCTTAGTCTGACTTAGTCTTACATAGATGAGAGAGAGGCTGAAATAGATATTTGACCAAGACACAAATGCCACCTTTACAATTAGGAAAGCGGTGAGCTGGAATATTGTTATTTTTACATTCTCTCCATTCAGCCTGATCTAATGTGAAGGCTGTTATTGCTCAACAGATGGAAGGATTTAGGCAGACACGCTCTGTCTGTCTCTAACACAAACACACACAAACACACTCACACACACACATTACAGATGCAAGAATATTCGGTTTCTCACATCTTCTGCCGTTATCAGTATGATTTATATACCATTCAAATTGTCATATCTGATATAAGGTAGTGCCTTTTTCGACCAAAACCATAAAACCACCGTATGTGTTTTAGTTAATTAAAATATATTATTGATATTGAACATCTATACAACCGTGCAGTGTGTGTGTGCTCTGTGTTCATATTCCTGCTGCTTTTGAGTGCTGGACCTGAGATGGAGGTTTGGTGTGAATCTCCAGAGATGGCAAAGAAGGACTTGAATGGATGGATGTCAAGATGGGGGTAGATGAAAGATAATGGGGAAGTGGGGAAGGAGGAAACGGGCAGGTGGTTGGCAGGAGATGACAGAGCATGTGGAATGGAGGTAGTATACAGGCTGAATTGATGTTCCACACTGAACTAAAGTAACCAATATCCATCAAGGTCAAGATCAATGCCGCAATCAGGGCAGTGTGTGTGTGTGTGTGTGTGCACAGCAGCTTCCCCTGTCATTCGTGTCTGTGCTTCTACTGCTTTCTTCATCAGTTTCCTCTCTCTCTCTCTCTCTCTCTCTCTCTCTGTCCTTCCTCTTATTCCCAGCTTAAGCGTGAAGTCATTGTTCAGGTGAAACGTTGTTCACGTGAGCAACACTTCAGCACAGGCGCCTTCAGGACACCGTCTCACCGGAAAGGACGGGCAGCACGAGGGTCTGGTTTCACCGCTTTGCATCATCGCGGGCGGCCGGCAGTCTGTCGCGTAGTCAAAGTCTGTTCACTCTTTCGCTTTTTGCGTTCCTCCCACTTCTCGTTTCTTTCTTCCCTCCATGTGTTTGGGCCGGTGAGAGTGTGCAGGTGTATATTCAGACACCTGCGTGTGTGTGTGTTTGTTTGTGAGGAGCAAAAAATGTATACACCATATAGGAAGCAAGGACATTTACATACACACAACCTGGTTTTAGAATTGTGTGTGTATGTACTGGCTTTAGGACCTTTTCTGGCACCTCGTGGGTGCTAACACCTGGTCCTATTGAGGCAGAAGCTCATATCTGACAAACTGCATGGTTAATATTATTTCCAAGATTTATTGAGGTTAAGATAAGGTTAGGGTTAGGCATTAAATGGTCAGAGATAAGGCTTTGTCCAACTGGAAATCAGTTCTTAAAAGGATAGCTGCGAGACTGTGTGTGTGCGTTCTTGTATGGGTATCTTTCTGAGGACCAAAACAACTGATCTAACCTATAAGGGAGTGAGGACATTTTGGCTGGTTCTCACAGCCTTTTGAGGGTTAAGACCTGGTTTTAGGGTTTGGTGCTAAGGAATGCATTATGTCTATGAATGCTGCACAAACTTGTGTGCGTGTATGTGAGAGAGAGAGAGACAGCATGCGAATGTTCTTCTCTTTGAAGACACCTAAATGGTGATCTGATAAAAAAGTAAAAGCATTTTTTCAGCTCTTGGCTTCCTATTGAAGTATTTTGTGCTCCTGCAGTGACAAGAATAAAATGCAGGTATAGACTTTGGGCAAAATGGAGAGACCAAGTTTGTGCCTCTTTTTCCACATCCTGATAAAAGTAAGTTGTGAGGCTGCAAATATGAAATGAACTAATGAATACAGATTCAACCAGTTTAACCATGTGTATTTTTTCCATCTACCAGGGTTCTTTTAGTATAGGCTCCACAATGGTTGCATAAAATCAATGTGATTTATGAAGGAAAGCAGCTGTAAATAAAAGCAACATTTATAATTATGATCACATCTCATCAGCCATGGATTTTAAAACCCCCAGGGTTTTGTGATTTTAAAAAGTAACTGTGCTTAAATCTTAAAGATATTGGGTCTTACGATAAAATGCTTTTCTGTTCCTAAGTCGTCTAAAGATCCTGGAGCCTTATGGCCGACAAAAGAGATTGACAACCATTTGATGAGTGTGTATTTCATGCTGTCACCGCGACGACAGACTAAGATCAAGCCTGACAGCCGAAGACTTGAGCTGTGTGTGTGTGTGTGTGTGTGTGTGAGGTTGTGTGTGTGTGGGGGGGGGGTTACGGTCTCACCTTACAATCACCTGTCACTGACACAGCAGATGTTCACACAACAGGGTTATTCACACAAATGACATTGTGCTTGCAAATTCTGCATAATGGGCGAGGCATCAACTCATGGTTGTGGTTAAACGAATCGAATGAATCCTAGGAAGAATACTAGTTGCACAAACCTGCATGTGTGTGTGTGTGTGTGTGTGTTATAGAGACAGCAAGAGAGAGACGATGAATGAGATTTACTGACGAAAAAAGCCCAGATATGAGGCAACTCTCACACACAAGTGCCTGCTCTCAGAAACACCAGCGTTGTACAGGTGTCACGTCGTCATCCACTCATTCCATGCGATCCTAATTTTACCCGTCTGTCCTTGTCCTCAATCTTTCACGACAGGCAAAGTGACACCTCTCCAAGTCACCTTTTACCATGAAAGGGGGACACATCGTGGGCAGAGGAAACACATCCCCCCCCACCCTTCAATCCATATAGTCTGCCACAGTGCTGCATTTAAAGCCGCCTTCTCATCCATCACACTCCAACAATAGAGACGTCGTCTAAACTCCCGAGACATCTGCTCAGTCACTGCCTCCCCCCCCTGTGCAAATGCTCCAAAAAGCACAAATGTTTATGTGTACAATGACCTTTAATCATGATGAGTAGATTCACTCTATACCGACACAACAAAGACAGCCACATCACCTGTTTGACACCAGTATTGTGCTTTGTTGAGCGACGTTCATTTAATCAGACTGGTTATCCCTTTTGTTGACAGTGGCGTGTCGTCGTCTCCTCCGTAACATAACTTTTTTTTTTTTTTTTTTTTAATTAGAAAAGAAATGAGAGCCGTGAGCGGCATACACATCGGTGCTACAAAGCAGACAGACAAATAAAACTAGATTGATAAATCCATTCTATTTGTCGAGCAGAATTTTAATAATGGCTGCTGGGAGCGAGTATTTTGTTGAGTTTCTTTCCCCCCCCCCCCGGGCAAACCGTGGCTTTCTGACCACCGCAGTGTGTGCATCCATGTGTGAGTCCACCTCGCTCATTTGCCCGTGTCATGCTGGCACCGCCATCTGCTGCCCGCCAACGTTCTGTCCTTAACAAATCCCTGAACCTTAACCATGAGCAGTTATTGCCTAACCTTAAAGGGATAGTTTCGGAATTTTGGACATAAGACCTATTTTCCAACTCAGCCGGTGTGATGGAGACGTCTGGAGACGTTTTCAAGAAATTTCATTCAGTTCTTCTAGTTGCCGAGTTCGCTGGTGCTATGGCTAGCGCAAGTCAATGGTACCTGCTTGCATGGCATTAGAAACACTCATACCGACTCCACAGTGCACCCGAGGCAAATCGATTGTAACGGCAGACTATCGATGTACATATCTGTGTTGATAGAATGTTTGAAATAAAACCAACCTTGCAATTTGAAGGATTTATGTCTCAGCAGCAGCAGCAGCGGGTCATACTTCCGG
The DNA here is from genome assembly GCF_963457635.1 of Microchirus variegatus. Lineage (NCBI taxonomy): Eukaryota > Metazoa > Chordata > Actinopteri > Pleuronectiformes > Soleidae > Microchirus > Microchirus variegatus. The sequence continues at coordinate 10,130,328 of NC_139817.1, forward strand.
CAGCGGCGGACTGATTCAGCTGCAGGAAGTATAGTGCTGAGAAAGTAGTCCCTCAAAAATTCATGCGATGCGAGATTAGTTTGTTTCAAATATTATTCTATCAACACAGATATGTACATTGATAGTCTGCCGTTACAATTGATTTGCCTCGGGTGCACTTTGGAGTCGGTATGAGTGTTTCTATTGCCATGCCACTCGGCAACTGAATGAAATTTCTTGAAAACGTCTCCAGACGTCTCCATCACACCGGCTGAGTTGGAAAATGCAAAGGTCTTATGTCCAAAATTCCGAAACTATCCCTTTAACCTCACCACGATTCAATTCTTACCCCTTTTGTGAGTTCCTCAGAAAAGTTCTGCCTCATTAGGATCAGGGTTTGGTCGACGAGTGGTCCTGACAAGGTGTTTGCGCCAGAAAACTACACACACACACACACACACTTGTGTCCTACCTACTGTCAGACAGCCAGGTGGCATTGCACCAAATGGGATGATATACACACACGCTGTGACCCACATTACACTCTGGTCCACCAGACCCTTCTGCTGTTCCCTCTTTCTAGGGCCTGGTGAATGCACAGAGAGGCTGTCGCTCTCTCGTCCCTCTGTCTTTTCTGTCCTTCTGTCTGCCAGGTTGTCGGCCTGCTTGGCCCCACGTTCTCTTCCTTGGCTTTTGACGATGCCAAAGCTCTTCCTCAAAGCCAAACAACAACACCCGCGTGTGTGTGTGTGTGTGGTGTGTGTTTCAGAAGACGACACTAAAAAAGATCTCCTCGGAGGAGGAGGTGTCAGATGGCAGACGTTTGGTTTGGTGTGTGTGTGCACCGGGGGGTGGTGGGTGGTGGAGAGATTATTGGGACAGATGAAGGAAGGGGATACAGGAGGGGAAGATTGCTCCATTCTCTGCTCTTGGGCCTTTTGTTCCCCCGTGATAATAACTCACCACCCTGTGACTCCAAAGAACCGAGGGGAACCTCCTCCTCCTCCAGTCTGGAAACTTCGACTACCATTCAAGCTTACACACCCCTGGTCACAATGGCTGCTAATATATCTTACACTATAATCCAGTGTCCTGCATTTAATTGATTTGAAATTAAATAGCCGGTCATAGACGGGCGACTTGCTATAAGATTGAATCTAAATTCAAAAGTTTGGGGTCACCTATACATTTTTTTTGTGTTTTTCCATTAAAAGTCACACTTTTATTCATCAAAAGAGTTGCAAAATGAATAGAAAATACAGTCAAGACATTGACAAGATTAGAAATAATGATTTTTTTTTTTTTAAATAATAATTTTGCCCTTTTGTCAAACAACCAGCAAAACTGTTTTCAGGGTTTTCTGATCATCCAATAGCCTTCTAACGCGATTAGCAAACACAATGTACCATTAGAACACTGGAGAAATGGTGGCTGGAAATTGGCCTCTATACACCTACATATTCCATTAAAAACCAGACATTTGCAGCTAGAATAGTCGTTTACCACATTAACAATGTATAGAGTGTATTTCTGTTTCATTTGATGTTATATTCATTGAAAAAAAAAAGTGATTTCCTTCAAAGAATAAAGACATTTCTAAGTGACCCCAAACTTTTCAACGGTAGTGAAGTTCCGGCCCACGACGTTCAAAGAATCAAATGGAAACAAAAACGCGAGCATGATCTAGTTCGAACCGTAACTGTGTCATTTCCCCCCCCCCCCCTCCTAATAAATTATGCCTGAAGTTGGCTCACGTAAAAAAAAAAAACCCCAACATGCTTTTAATTTGTTCCAAATTCTGTTGAGGGGAAAACACAGAGCCGCGAGGCTGCCAACAAACCCGGAGGCCATGTTGAGCGTGGCGCGAGGCGAAGATGCGAGAAATCTGAGAAGATACGAATTCGGGGGGGGAAAGAAAATACAGTGAAATCACCTCACTGCTCGAGTGTGATAAAGAAAAAAAAAGGGAGGGGGGGGGGGGGGCTATGTTCAGGGACCTGGTTCCTCCGGGTCAACCAAAACGTCTAGTTTTGCAGATCCAAGCAATTTTCTCTTTTTACCAAATGTTTTTGGGCCAAAAATAAACAAAGGGAAGCAAAAGTGTTCTCCTAATCACTCAAGCCAGTAGCAGAGTGAACATGGTCCCAAACCAGGACATACAAACAAATGTTCCAACGTCTCTGGCTACAGAAAACAAACTGGATCCAGGTGTGCTCTATATCTTTTTTTTTTTTTTTTTGTGGCTATCGCTCCATGTAGAGAGTTTCTTCTACAAGAAGATGGCAGAAATCAGAGAAGAGAAGAGTCTTCTCTGTTCAGGAGATCAACATATCCAGAGGACCAGGTGATGCATCATGGGGCGTAGCATCAAACAAATCACTGCCGTTTCTGTCTTGAAGGAAAAAAAAAAAAATTGTGAGAAAAGCCACTGATCGTTACCACTAAAAAAAAACGCTGTTAGTTTCCTGTGACCTGGTTGAGCAGAACAGCATCTGCAACCCACGTGAAATCTAAAAATACATCTGCACCATTGACTGCTACTATGCCGTGGCCTCAGTAGGTAGATGAATAACTGCGTGTATGGTATGCTTGTGTGTGCATGTGTTAAAGTGGAAATGGGCTGTGGGGTATATTCCAAGGTCTGCCTCGTTTACTCACTCCTGCTGTAAGTATTCTATTTTTTTTGTTGTTTTTTTACAGATGATGTGCAGCGTGAAGGTGCCTCAAGCACTGCTGCCTACACTGAAAGCACAGTAAATGTAATCAATATATTGTTTAAATCAGCACTAAATATGATTATAGAATATTTCCTCAGAGCCTATTACGTTCTTGCATTTGAACACAGTCAGAAATTGGCAAAAATGACTGAATGTGATGCTTTTACTCAACATCTTATAAATTAAGTCATGACATTTTTGCTAAAAGGCCAATACAATAAAACCTGGACAAAATGGGTTTGAAATGTAAGTACATTATGTCTTTGTGTACTATATTTTGCCAGCGAAATGACAAATTACCAGCAGAAAACATGTGGCCTCTTTATTGTGGCTGTGTGTGTGTGTGTGTGTGTGTGTGTGTGTGTGTGTGTGTGTGTGTGTGTGTGTGTGTGTGTGTGTGTGTGTGTGTGTGTGTGGTCTATTACTGTGAGCCGTGGAAACCCCTTCTGTCATGTCACTGACAGATGTGTGACAAATGTGGCTAATGTTATTAATTAAAAGATTACACAGTGGGGACGGTGGCTTCATCTATTGTGCACGGCAACGCTTAAATGTCCAGAGAGTATTTATTTACATCATGAATTTACATATGATGGTATATTATGTTCAAAAAAAAGTCAACACATGGCGTTTTCTGCAGGGAGTTTTGGGTTCTCTGGTTTCCTCCAACAGTCCAAAAACATACAGATTTAAGGATGAGGCAAATATTGGACACTCTAATGAATGGACTAGCAAACTGTCCAGGGTGGGACCCCTGCCTTTTGCATTGATAGATAGATAGATAGATAGATAGATAGATAGATAGATAGATAGATAGATAGATAGATAGATAGATAGATAGATAGATAGATAGATAGATAGATAGATAGATAGATAGATAGATAGATAGATAGATAGATAGATAGCAATGTCTTCTCTTTGCTAGCATTGTCTTCTTTTAGCTAACTTTAAGCTAGCATATAGATAGATAGATAGATAGATAGATAGATAGATAGATAGATAGATAGATAGATAGATAGATAGATAGATAGATAGATAGATAGATAGATAGATAGATAGATAGATAGATAGATAGCAATGTCTTCTCTTTGCTAGCAATGTCTTCTTTTAGCTAACTTTAAGCTAGCATATAGATAGATAGATAGATAGATAGATAGATAGATAGATAGATAGATAGATAGATAGATAGATAGATAGATAGATAGATAGATAGATAGATAGATAGATAGATAGATAGATAGATAGATAGCAATGTCTTCTCTTTGCTAGCAATGTCTTCTTTTAACTAACTTAAAGCTAACATACAGACAGACAGACAGACAGACAGACAGACAGACAGATAGATAGATAGATAGATAGATAGATAGATAGATAGATAGATAGATAGATAGATAGATAGATAGATAGATAGATAGATAGATAGATAGATCACATTAAAGGGGTTGTGGGACCACTCTTTTCTTCCGTCTCTCTGTCCTGCACCTGCTGCCTCTGTGTCTGCAGCTCTGCTTCCTTCCTTCACTGTACAGGTGCGAGGAAGCAGCGGCTCCGCCAATTAGGAGAACTGAGCGTGACCACGTGAACAAATCCCGTTCTCTAAATTCCTGTTCAGCTCAGAGAGAGAGAGGGGAGAGAGAGAGGGGGGGAGAGAGAGAGAGATAGAGAGAGAGATAGAGAGAGAGAGAGAGAGAGAGAGAGAGAGAGAGAGAGAGAGAGAGGCAGCGCTGACAGGCACAGTGAGTGACGGCAGCCTGAACGGGACCTCAGGTAAAATGGCTTTAATTCTCGCTCTTTCTCTCCCTCTCCGTCTCTCCGTCTTCTTTCATTGCTCATGCACACTTTCTCTCCTCCACGGTCGTGTCCTCACAGAGCGCGTGTGAGGACAGGATCCCTCGGATTGTCTTTGGTCGCGGGTGATTCCGTGCTCTCCTCTGTGATCCTCGGGCAGGACAAAACCCCATCATCCGCTCATCGCTCTGCACCGTGTGCGCATTGAAACTCATCCACTCCTCCCCTTCTATCCTTCCTTCCCTCCCTCCCTCCCCTCGTCTCTCGCAGGCACACGGGGCTATTGATAGTTGACAGAAGCCTCGTAAATCCCTGGCTCATTTGGCTGACCGTTTGCGCAACAAGAATGTTGATTGAAGTTTATTTTAATTGTTGAAACACGCGCAGAGATCGACGCACAGCAGGTCTGTGGTGGTGCATATATGCAGCCAGGCGAGCAGAGGCTGCAAGAAGCTTTTTTTTTTATTGCTGAATTATTTATAAGGGTGTCTCTGCTTCTCAAGGATGGAGAAGTCATGGTTTATATGGGTGTATGTGTATGTGCAATTCGCCTGATATTAATTACATTAAACCTCCATAATATACGTTGGTGTTATTTCTGCCCAGGAAAGAAGCTGCAAATTAAACACTGCAGCCTTTGTTCCTCCCTGTGTCTCTATTTTTAGCAAATGAGTCACATTTGGTGTTAAAAGTGTTAGATTGCGGAGACTCGGGAGAGTTGTGTGTGTACTTGGGAGATGGTGATGTTCAGATTAACAGGCTCATCCTGGATCAGACCTGATATGTGGACACCTCTCATATAATCTTAATCACAGAATTTAAGCGAACATAAATCTTCTAGTTCGCTGGATGAGGCCAACCCAGAAATAACAATGTATTGAATAGCCACTAGAGGGCGACTGCTGGTTGCAAAAAGGAGTATCTTCAATGGGAAATGAGTAAACATATTGAGGAGTTAATGGTCTCAATTGGTAGTTTAAGCTCTTCTTCTTCCTATTTAGGGCGACACGGTGGATAGTGGTTCTTTGCCTTTGTAGAAAAAAGACCAGGGTTCGTGACCCAGTCAGACAAAGGTCATCTCCTGTTTCCTCCCACAGTCCAAAAACATGCAGATTTGAGGATTAGGTGGATGGTTGTTTGTCTCTATGTGGCCCCTGTGATGGACTGGGTTTACCCCACCTTTTGCTCCCTATGTCAGCTGGGATTGGCACCAGCGACCCTGCAACCCTGTGAAGGATAATGTGGTTAGAAAAATGGATGAATAGAGGGAAAACAGACAATAAAGTGATTGACATGGGATATCTGCAAAACCTCAACCTCAACGCCGGTCTAATCTAAAAAAATCTCAAGGCTTTAAAATAAATGAGTGTTCAAAAAACAGTGCCTTCTCCACTCGAGCACATGCACATTTTGCTTTACTTTGCAGATTCACATCAAGGTAAATCATCAAAGGAAGTTCTTATAGAATTGAGCTGCAACATTAAAGTGTTATAGGGCGATGCATGCTCTCTCTTATTTACAGCGAGCGGAGAGGGGGATTTTGTTGGTGCTGCAGCAGTGGAACAGACTTGAGTCATTGAGTTGTTATTAGAAGATCCAAAAAGGAACACCTGCTCCCACTGAAACTGCTCTGTGATTGGTCAACATCTCCTCTCCCTCTATGAGGCGACATTCATACAAATCAATTTCCGTTAAAAAATGTACAGATTCCTCTCTGGATGAGCCGTATGTTCCAGAAAAACAACATTTTAAAGCCCTGGAAATGGAGACGTTTGTCTGTGATTCAGTTTAATGATTCATTAACTTTATGATTGTTTGTTTCACGCAGGTTAATTTCACCTAATAGTTTCTCCTTGACATCAAGTCTAACAACTCTTTACACCATTGGTTCTCAAAGTGCGGCCCGCGAGCCAATGGCGGCCCCGCAGAAACATTCCTGGTGGCCCGCAATGAATTACAGTTGATAGTTTTAATCCAGTAGCTACTAAGCGTGTTAAATGTTTATTGGACATTACTGGATACAGACCAATAAGTGTAAACTGTACAACTGCAATCTGGTCATTACAATTATTACTATTTATTAATTATTATTAGGATTTATTTCTGTTTTTTGTTTTTTTTTCATTGGCGGCCCTCAGTCCAATGTTGGGTTCCTTAATTGGCCCTCAGGTATCACAACTTTGAGAACCCCAGCTTTACACCAAACATGTGCACGTTTTAATGCTTATTTAGCCAATGAAACGTAAAGTAGACTTATTCCCTGGATTTGAAATCACACGTACCTCATATAAAGTAGGAGTGCAACTATTGACTATTGAAATCATGAGATATGTTGTCTATTATTCTATTATTATCTCTCTCTTTTTTTACCACTACGGTCAGATAATGGTAACAAATAATGATTTATTTTCTTTATGATGGAAAAAATCAGGAAATGTTTCTTTTTAGTGTTTCTTTTTTTTAATCACATGACAAAATATTATCAAATGAGTGTGTGATTAATGGGTTAAACCAGTGATGAAAATCGATTTACTGTTGCAGTATTATTGCATCTTTTCTGTCTTTCTTACTTGTGAATGAATGGACTCTCCTCGCGCCTGCGCGTGCTCTCTCTCTCTCTCTCTGTTCCTCTCTCTCTCTCTCTCTCTCTCTCTCTCTCTCTCTCTCTCTCTCTCTCTCTCTCTCTCTCTCTCTCTCTCTCTGCCTCGGTTGTCAGGCACCTTCAGTCTGAGTCTTGTCCTCGTCGCAGTTGAACGGCGACAGCTCAGATTGACTCTTTCTGTCTTTCTTTCTTTCTCGGATATTTGGATTTCTATATTTTTCGCTTTCACTGACGCGGACTCTCGTCTCCAAACACTGTAAGTCTATTCCTCTAGTATCATTATTATATTGTTGTTGTTGTTTATTCCGCTTCCCTTTCATGTGTTAAGTAGAGGGCTCGTGCGTGCATGTGTCCGCGCTGTCATCCCGGGAGAGTCGTTACAGCAGCCAGTGACACAAGTTTAAATCCTTGTCTTTTTTTTTTCCACCTTTTGAAGTTTATTCCAAATCCTTTATCTGATCTGATTTCTTTTATCCGAGTTCTTTTATGTGTTGCGCGACGAGAAGGAAAAGAGGAACTGAAATGTACTCGTGATTTAACATGTGCTCCTGTTGCGAGTGTGCAGCGTTGTGTATACAAAATAAATAAATCAGTGTTTTTGTTCGCCGATGATGTTTTATTTGCCTTTAAATAATAATAAGAAGAAGTGAGCGTGAACAGTTTCATCTTTCAGAGCAGGTGTACAATATCTCGCAGCCACTTCCGCACCATGGCTGCCAGATTATGAACCGTGCGTAAAAACACGCGCTGCGATCTTTTTCTTTTTTTTTTCTTTTTTTTTAAAATAGTACGTGCTAAAACTCTTTATCTAGATGTTTGTGTTTGTTTCATTTAAGCAACGCGTCCTTGTTGTGGCTTCTCTTCCGTTTCCCCTCCGCTGCGCACTAATTTAGGGAAGTTGTTGCGTGTTGTCATCCTCCTCGCGCTGCTCCAACATCGTCTGTACCTTTTGTTTCGGTGTGTGTGTGTGTGTGTGTGTGTGTGTGTGTGTGTGTGTGTGTGTGTGTGTGTGTGTGTGTGTATGCGCGCGGGCACGTGCGACGGTGTGAATGACAGAGGGAGGAAGAAATGCTGATGTTCTCTCTTACTGTGTGTGTGTGTGTGTGTGTGTGTGTGTGTTCTTGTACTTGTGGTATACTGAGGACCAGTGAGGGTTTTCAACCAACAAAGTTAGGTCATTTTTACAAAGTGAGGACATTTCGGCCGGTCCTCACTTTGTGTTTTCATTGAAATCACTTCCTTAGGTTGTAAACATGCTATAGTCTGTTTTTTAACAGAGCTCCTCAATTTGGTACAAAACCCGGTTCCACCTGCAGACATTTTATGGTACTGCACCCAGTAGTTCTTTAAAGATGTAATTTATGAAGTAGATATTTGCAATTGTGTAGACTTATAAAGTGAAAATGCTGGTCCTCAGTATGCGGCAAGTACAAGAGTGTGCGTGTGTGGGGGGGGGGGGTGTGTGTGTGTTCTTGCTGAACCAGCTCGTTGACATACCGAAACATGTGCCACCGATCGTTTAAAAACAAACAAAAACACTAACACACAAAGGTCTTTGAGCGGTTGTGCGTCAGGTGGACTCCGTCACACACAGCATGTGTGTATGATGTTGTAGTTAGATTTCTATGTAAGGTCTTTTCTGTTTTAACAGTGTTTGCCTCACATGTATCACCCTCTTTGTGCCCGGTGGTCTCCAGCGCTTTAAATGGCCTGTGTTGCTTTTGGGTTATTTTTCCTATTTCTACTCCACCCTGTTTTTTTTTTTTTTTTTTTAAATGTCTGTGCTGACACTTTGTGCAGCCACACCTGAAGAACATGTAGTGTGTCTTTGTGTCTCTTAATCTATAGAGCTGTGAACACAGAGTTCTTTAGCGGTGGAGTATAAGGCTCCTCTTGTGCTGTGATCTGGACTAAAGGATAATTATGACACGCTGACTTTCGCTGTCAGTAGCGTTGAGTTTCTTTATTTGTATACGCGTCAGTGAAGGAGCGTTTTATTCAGGCAGTCAAAGGAAAACAAAGTATAGCAGAGATTGAGCAGGTTGTGTGTGTGTGTGTATGTGTGTGTGTGTGTGGAGCACTTTCCCAGACTGTTTCTCGTAAGCATCGACTTGGCAGTGAACTCTCTATCAATATCAACACAACGCTGGGATGAAAGGAACTAGAGAGAAAGTGTTGCATCTTCAGTTTCCCTTTTTTCACTTCTTTCTTTTGCCATTTTGGGCAAATCTTTCATTTGCTTTTTTGCAATTTCCGTCCAAAAATCTCTTCTACTCTGTGGGTTTAGATTTGTCTTTGTCCTGCTTACACTTAAAAAATAAGAAGGTATTTCTAAATAAGTTGTAAACTATTAGTGATAACAGGACTTTTCAACTCCTCAATACTTAGTTTTTGGTGTTCGACTTTCCCCAATATCTCTGAAAACATCAATATTCCTTGAGGGGGATACAGGATATTGATTTAATTTACTCTAATGGAACCAGGAATCCAGATTAAGGACACGGAGACAATTTGCAGCGGCTGCATTGCGGGGACAACAAAAAATATAGAGTGAAAACAAAAACCAGGTGAAAAAAAAATAAAAATCAGTCTTTTCTAAATAGTGAAACTGCTTAGTTAATTTGCTCCACTCCGATCTATTGTACAACACTCAGGCAAGAAAACAAACACAATTAAATTTGCTTCCAGCCAGTTTTGTTTATCCAGCCTATTACTGGATTTGGCTTTGCCACATGCACACGCAGCACGATTAATTCTTGGAATTCCTCAAGTCTGATGAGGAAAATATGTCAGAAAAATCGACTTTTATTTGTCTATTTATTTATTTTTTAATTGAACAAAATCTTTGTGTTTGTTTACTTTTAAGTTTGTCTTCTTCTGTTTTTGCTAATCTCTCCCCTCCCTGTCTGTGTAAAATTTGCTGTTGCGGCTTTTTTCTTTCAGCTGACTGTGTGTGTGTGTGTGTGTGTATGTGTATGTGTGTGTGTGTGTGTGTGTGTGTGTGTGTCAAGTGTCTGTTTTATGTACCCTCCTCAGAGCAGCAGCTCTGCTTTGCCTCATGTTATGTTCGTGGTTTAAACTGTCGGAATCTAAAGTGGCACGCACTCAGTGGGAGACCGACGCGCGGTTGCGTCTTCGGATGTCTCGCTTTCCCAGCCTCTGCCTCTGCAGCATGCATGCGTGCGTGTGTGTGTGTGTGTATTCTGGTGCCCGGTGCTTATCAGCGAAACAGGAGTCTGCCCTCCACTTCTCATATTCTAGCACACAGCAGCACATTTGGAGTGTCATCTGGCAAGGAAACGTTGCCCTAATCCAATTGGCTGTAGCTTTAGTAAAAGCCGCCCTAATTGGCCAATAAAGCGGCTGGCAGCCAAGGTTCCAGTAAGCACAACAGGGAGTTAGGGGAGAATCCCAGTGGTGCTGTGATGCAGGGAAAGATGGAACAAAGGGCAGATAGCAAGTGTGTGTGCGTGTGTGTTTGTGTGTGTGTGTGTGTGTGTGTGTGTGTGTGTGTGTGTGTGTGTGTGTGTGTGTGTGTGTGTGTGTGTGTGTGTGTGCCACTGTTTTGAATATTCCTCCACTTGGCAACAATAAAGGGCCCATCTGCACTCTGCTGAATCAGATCCATCCAGATGACCATATCTCATTTTCAAATGTGTTGTTTGGCACACGGCACGCAAATGCAAATACACACATGCAAACACACCAGTCGCCCCCCTCCTCTCCTCTCCTCTCTGTCTGTCTTTCCATCTGCAGGAACAGGGACAAGAATGTCTTTGGTCACATAAACATGTTTGAGGAAACATCTTCCAAAAGTGGCTGGTGAACAAAGCTGTGAACAGCGTGCGTGTGTGTGTGTGTGTGTGTGTGTGTGTGTGTGTGTGCATGAGAGGAAGAGCCGACTGCCACTGCAGCTGTTCCTGTTTCCTTTCACCTCAGTGTGGAATCCAGAGGGAAGGACGGAGACAAAGGGATGAAGGAGAGAGAGACAGAGACAGAGAGAGAGTGAGCGATGTCCATGTAAGGTTTCAGTGTGTTCACTGCAGCCATACGACCACTGAACCTGAGATGAACTCTGCAGGCTTTGCTCTCTGAAGTTACTGTTAACGTGAACTTTGACTGCTTCACACAAAGGCACCTTTCATCATATGATGCATTAGGGGACAAAAAAAGAAAAAAAAAAAAATCTAATATGTCTTTATAAGAATGGCTTGCTTGTTTGGGTTTGTGTTCTCAATGAAAAAAATACAGGAACACACTCATTACTTAAAGTCCTGTACAGTATAATAAAAAGGTTTTTGTGAGCTATGGAAATTCAAAACAAGATTTTTTTTTCCTCCAGTGAAAAGTGAGCCTTGTTTCGTAGGGGAAAGTCTTGACTTTTGTTAATAAAGGTCTTTGAAGCATCTGAATTAAATTTTAGAATAATGTATATGAATATAAGGCCCTATAGGTTTCTACTGCACCCTCATTCATCCTTTTTCTACTCAAAGTTATTGTTATTTTTTGTTCGTGAAATAAAAAATAAATAAAATATTTGATAACACTCTAAATTAGGAAACACATATTCACCATTATCTAGGCGCTTACTAATATGCATATAAGTCGCATACTAGCCCTTTATTAGTAAATATTAAGCACGTATTAACACCTTATGTAGGAACAATCTTAATTCATGTTGTAATAGAGGTAGAATAAGGTTACATAGAACAAGGTGTTAATATAAAGGGCTAGTATGCAACTCATATGCATGTCAGTATAAAGTGTTACCAAATATATTACATTATACTTGCTCTTCTGCACAGACATTTGAAAATCAAATATTGACATGCATACTATTTAAATATACTTTTATTACGCTAGAGCAATGCTCCAGATGGATTTTTAACCTTTCAGTTTGGGTTTATGCAAAATCCTGGTTCTGCAAAGTAAACGAAAAAGACCAAAAAACATGTGACGCTGCTGGAAAAACACTTGTTTGTTTAACAGGGAAAAAGTGAAGTGAAAAAGTGAAAGTCCTGCATGTTCATTTACACACAGCAGCACAACATCAGAGCCACACATTTCTTGACATATAACAGCACAAAGTGTCATTAGTCCGCCGGGTGAGAGGAGGAAAGAATTATCGCTTTTCCATTTCACCAGTGAACATTTTATGTCACGACAAAATGTTAAATCAGAAAAATGCATTTTTCAGGCTTTGTCATTCTGTGCCTGTTACATGTGCAGGCACAGAAGGAGTGAACGGACTGAGTTTGACAGATATTATTATGGGAGGCCCATCTGCTCCATCACTCAACTATGGCTCAGTGAGTGTTACCACACACACACACACACACACACACACACATGACTGTCCTCATGTCCTTGCTATACTGTGTTAAAAAGAGCTTAGATCAGGGGAAAGAGAAGCGTCCTCTTCTTCCCTGGTCAGAAACAATGAGGACAGTGAAGCCAGTAAAGCAGCAGAAAGGCTAGATTTATATCGAGGTCGATCCTTTCCAGCCAGAATTACAATATTTTATAATTTTTTTCCTTAATAAAAAACAATAATGCACTCATTTTAGGTCATATTATAACACAAAATTCCTAAAACCTTCCTAAAAACTCAAGTGACCTGGGGGGGCAATGAGCATCTAGGCCAGGTTAGAGGAAAAAAAGTGGGGTAAAAAGATATTCATTTTATAAAATGACGTGCACGTCACAATAAAAACATATTTATGATGCACAAACAGTACAGAGAAATTAATAGAAAATGTATTTAGTCTTATATTCTGTTTATATTCCATCACCTCGCTGGCAGCTGTACCTCAGCACGGTGGCGGACGGGCCGCACGTGGCCTGCGGGCCCACAGTTTGACACCCCTTGCTTTAGAGCAGGGGTCACCAACCTTTTTGAGACAGAGAGCTACCTTAAGGGTAAAAAATAATATGGAGGGCTACCATATAATATTTTTTTGTTTGTTTACCATTTAAATGATTAATATTATACTGGCGTACTGTCCAGGGCGTACCCCGCCTATCGCCCAATGTCTGCTGAGATAGGCACAGCACCCCCCGCGACCCTCTGGTGGAGGAAAAGCGGTAGATAATGGATGGATGGATGGATGATTAATATTATGCATTCAACTGCATACACATTAATTCCAGTGCTTACTCCTAACGATTACCAGTTTTTATAAACAATATCAAAGATATTTTACTGAGCGATCATACGGATACATGCAAGTGAGGTGAAGTGAAGTGAGCCCGCGGGCACCGTATTGGCTGCCTGCGGGCTACCAGGTGCCCGCGGGCACCACGTTGGTGACCCCTGCTTTAGAGGCTTTGACGCAAAGCAGCATCTGCTACTGCTTTGATCTGAATCCATGAGAAAAAATCTGGGGGATCAATATTCAATAGCACAGGCTGCACAGTCTACATGGTAATAATTCCACATTATATCTTGAATTGCATCTCTGGAGAAATAAGGGAAAATAATATTTCTCTTGGAAGCAATTAAAAAAGGAAACGTGTCTCTCGATGCCATTGCTTCTACTGTGTGTGTATGTGCGCGCGCGCGTGTGTGTGTGTGTGTCTGTGTGTGTGTGTGTGTGTGTGTGCCTGCGAGCAGTGTTTTCCTCTGCTACAGTGACCCACTGACCGGTGTTAACAGATTAATTGCTACTTTAATGTTAAGCTGTGGCATATCACCCCGTAATTGGTAATGGAGATTATCTGAGAGATGCTGCGCGGGGTCCACCCGTGTGTGTGTGTGTGTGTGTGCGTGCGTGTGTGGGAGATTCTTCTTTATCTGATTAAGACGCTCATCTAGTAAAGTAGGTTTTATTGGATTCTGGTCACATTCCTCCATACAGGATCAGTGTGGAAATGGAGTATACGTCTTTATAAATGTTGGGTTTCCTCGTACAATATTTCAAAACAAAAAAAACTGTTATGTAAATTCTAAATGGCAGTAAATTGATATATATGTGTGTGTATATAGGAGTCAGCTCTAATAAGACTGCTGTACATTATTTGCAACTTCATGAAGCTGCAAAATGAAAGATACTACTGTAATATATTCAGCACACACACACACACACACACACTGCACTTGACTCATATGTCTCAGAGTTACTGAGGTGTATCCACCCGTGGTTGTTGTGCTTGCCGGGAGGACGGGGATAAAAAGCAGAGGATGCAACGGAGCAGCACACTCACACACACACACACACAAGTGTGCACGGCTATTCTTTTAAGGACACTGCATTGATTTCCATTCCACGCTGTACAGCCTAAAAAAGCAAAGCATTATCCCAAACCATAACCAGTTCACGTCTAACCCTATAACCTTAAGCTAACCACGATGCAGATCTTAAACTGAACCGGTTCTTTAGAAATGAGATTCTGCCTCATTAGGAGCAGGCTTTGAACTCCATGAGGACTACTGGTTCTGACAAGGTCAATGTTGAGTCCAGAAAACGGCACTAAAGAGGTAGCAAATACAAGAGCACACACACACACATAGAGAGTTCACTACTTCCTGCACACATGCAGGAAAAAAACTTCTTCATCGCTTTTCTCCTGAGGTCTTTCTGAGCCACATCACTGTCTCACTCCTGCACACACATCAGTGACAGCCTGACGTACACACACACGGCCACCACTCAGGCATGTGCGTGTGTGTGTGCGTGCGTGCGTGCGTGCGTGTTACAGCAAAAGGCTTAAAGAGGAACCTTGAAAATATGCTGTGTTTTAAGGAAATGTGGGTTGAATGCACCCAAATAGACATGTTTTTTCAATTGTGTGCGTTCAATATTAGGCTGCAATGATTAATCTGTTACTTAATTGTTGAAAGTCTATAAAAAAAAACATGTCTAAACCCACAGTTAACAAGTTTCTTCAACTTTCAGTTAGGGGCAACAAACAAGTCTTAAATCATCTGACTTTCAGCCCCAATTAGAATTAAACAATGATTTGCTGATGCAAAAACATTGGCTTTTTATTCACATCTCATTAGAGCAGAAAGCCCTGCAGCTCACAGACAGACAGACAGACAGACAGCGCTCTCTCTCTTTTCCCAACCACCAAACACAGAAACTTAGTCACACCGACTGGAACGCGCAGAATTTCCGGGAAACCCTGATTAGAAAACTGACTTGACAGAAAGAAAAAAAAAAAAAAAACGTGCAAATTGATTTGTTTGCTGGGATAAGCGCTCGTCATAAGTTTCTGGGCTGGAAGTGAGCGACACAGTGTGTTGCCTGTGCGGTGCCATCTCAAACAAGCATCACACTCCACGGCACCGTCAATCGCGCTAACCACTTGCAGTACGGCTTTTCCCGGGGCTCAGTGAGTGCGGGCATGACATTCGGGTTCTCAAGTAGGCACCTTCTCTCTCGCACAAAATGAGTCATTGAGCTGCAGACACAACAACAACCTCAACAAGGCTGAAGAGAGCGTTTCCCAGCATCGCTGCAAACCTCCCTCTGTTTGCAGAACGCGTGGCACCCCGCACTGCACCAGTGTTCTGCTTCTTGCCGTGATCTGAAAAGCCTCAGAACTTTTTTTTTAAGGTTTACTCACATTTCTGGTGTCGGTTTAGTGAGGAGAACAAGGAGCCTGGGCTCTTTTAACATGAGTGATACAACATAGAGACCTGATATGACTCTAGGGGGAGCTTTATAGTTATCAGCAAAGTGAAATTCAAACTGAGCAGCCGGTGTAGACGTGCTGAACACACCTGGTACGAAAGTGCTGAAGATAACAATACTAAGTCTGTCAATATGACTTAAGCATGAATTGATTATAAAAAGTTGATCAGTTAATGTGACTATTTGTAATTGTATTAACAAGATGCACAACTGATTTGCCAATATTTAGTTTTCTAGTTGCCATTTTCTACAACCATTTATTTACTTTCTAATTTTGTTACGTGAGAGATATTTTCTAAATTCATATTCTGTGTTTCAAATGCGGTGTTAAAAAGTATTATGATAGGTATTTAAAATAATGCATTTTGACTGGCTATAAGGTTGAAATCAAAGAGTAAATAATAAATACGATTTTAGTTTTTACGATTTAAGTTCCATACTTTTGTATTATCTTTATATCACAGTTTAAAATACAACAAAGAAGAATTTTGGATTCAGACGTTCGTGTGTTGAGTGCAAAAACTTCCGAGCTGAGCACACACCGTTCATTAAGCGAGCATGTAGTTAGTGGACTGCATGTGATGACATTTACGAGGTTTCTTGAATGCACCTTAAAGCCGCTCAATAAGCTGTGGACACTGCAGAAGCAGTGACATTTTTCATCCCTTAGCTGCTCGTCTTTGCACCAACAGGCTGTGAAACCCTGGATTATATTCATACGCTGGAGTTTGTTTGTGTTTGTTTTCACTCTGACATAATTACGTGTGATGCCCGAGACAATGATTTAAAGTCTGTCTTGTAGATTTGGCTGGAAAAGCACACGCTGCTGGATCTGGAGCCGGATGAGTCCATGTGTGGAACAGTTAAATTGAAGCACTTGAAGCAGTCAAGTACAATGTTGTATTCTCTCTGTCGGATGACTTGTTCCCAGATAACAGACATGTGGGGGGGAAAGATGATCAAATTGTGTCCGTCTTTGGTCTTTGGTCCATGTAGAAAATATTTAACGGTTTCATTCCTGTCCCAACTTTTACTTTGCAATTCGTTTTTTTTTGTGTGGACAAAAATGCTGTCTTTACACGTCGACATCGTCAGGCGCCTGGACCCAAATATCGAGGTCGTCAGAGTCTGTCAAAAGCCTTGTTCTACAGAGAGGAGATAATGATCTCCGTCTCCTGTGAGGAGAGTGATGTAATGAAACCCATGAAACCATGTGATGTAATCACACACTTCTGATATGTAACATATTTCTGGAACAGTGTGTGTGCCGAGACTTGATCTGACTTAACGGCAGTGGCTGTTTTCTTTTTCTTTTCTTTTGTTTATCTTTGATTTGTGTGGAGAACGTTATTGTGTTTCGCTGGGTTTTGTTTGCTCTCCATGGTGCTGAAATCATCCTTCATTCAGGAGTGAGTTACGTTATTGTCTGCAGGGTTAACATCATGACTGCTATGGATCTGCTGTTTTTTTTTTGGTGTTGATGCATATCTGTAATCTCACAGTGTTTATTGATGCAGATGTAGACGCCAGGGAAGAATTCACGCCGGGTTTTATTTCCACAACGTGGAAGTGAAAGCAGCAGCAAATGACTTTTATAAAATATGAAGTGTAGATATGGGCCTGGACAACTTACTGTGCCCAGAGCTAAGACTTGTGGAAAAACTGGTCTGTTACAGGATGATAAAGAGCTTGGTGTGTTACTGCCGAGTGTAATGGACCAACCCCAAACAACCAGCACAACTGGAGCGGCGAGTTATTTTCTAAATTAAATCAAAATGTGCATGAAAAAGTGATTTGCTCAGGCACACTGAAACCATCAGGCGTGCGCACTGTGCAGTGTTCAGTCTGCCTTTTTCATTTCCCCCACATATTTTCTTTGTACTACAGTGCTTTTGGCCCGTGATTGTGTTTGGTAAACAAAAACATGAGGCTGTCATGTTTGACACTCGAATTCATATGTAACAATCACATAAATGATTATTTGAACACGTCCAAAGAAGGCGGGAATCATTTGTTGTGAGTCCCTAGAAGCCAGACCAATACAAAAATATATATGTTTTAACACTTTAATTAAAAAACAACAACCCTATAGCGTTATTGGAGGATATAACAAGACATTTTTCCCTTTGTAACATTTAAAAAAGAACGATTTTCATGTAGGAAATCCAGTTCCATGAAGGTAGTGTAGGTAGGAAGTGTAGATATAAGAATATACAAGAAAAACACAAATAAAGTGAAGGAAACATTTTAAATCAGTGTTTCCCGATCTTGTTCCTCGGGGGGCTCCATTTTTCATCATTAGTCTTTGAGATATTATTCTAGATACAGGAGAAGACCGAGCTGTATGACTATAGTTTTTATAGTGTCGCAGGCCTCAGCCGATTGGTCAAATTTCACGATGATCTCTGCTGATTGGCCGGGTGAAATCCAGTCAAATCAAGTTTCAAAGATCTCGCACGGCAACACGGTTTTCGGATTTCTGCGGCAAATATAGTTCTTTTGCCCAGTAAAGTCAATTTAATTTTCACAGATTTTTTTTTATTATTGTTTATTTTTCAATTCAATATTAAGAAATTGCAGCGTTGGTTTCTTTATTGTGGTGTCAGCAATTTACTGGTCTTTACCAGCATTATTATTGATACTCTGTAAAGCTGCTGCTGCCTTGAGTGGAGCATATTATGGTAATGATCCTATGCTTCCTTCCTTCTACAGTACACGAGCTGTATTATACATTATTATTATCATACAAAGAGCCGTGTTCATTCCATATTCTTTTGTGCAATGTCAATCGTCCTATCGGCTGATTTACAGGCTGCTTGGCATGAATGTAAATGTGTGGAGTGGTGTTTTATCCACGAGAGAATTGCGAGTATGCAGCACACTGATGTGTTTGTGTCTGATGCTGAAGTTATTTGGGGTAAATGCTAACGTATGTGAACGTGCAGTAGGCGCCTGAGTTATGTAAACGTAAGGATATTTGTGACAGAGCAAAGTCTCGGCCAAAGAAGGAAGCTTTTGCGTTCGCTCGCATCTCGGGTCAGTTATTAAATGACTTTATTGTTTTAATGCTTCTGGACTTTAAACCTCTCGCTTTGTGGGCTCTAATCTAAACAATACACAGCATTGTTTTTCGGAGCAGAAACCTGCATAGTTTCGTGTCCTGAATATTCCACATTCAAAAAACCACCACGGCCACTTTAGGAATCTACGAGTTCTTGAAGCCCACAAGTAGCAGTCTAAACACTTTAACCCACTGTATTTAGGATTAAGTTATGACTCTTTTACATGATTACACGACTCCAGCTGACACATTTTTCCACTTTTTCCACTCGCACAGAAGCCGTCCTTCATAATGCTTCCTCTCAGTGACCCTGAGTGGATGTTTGCTGCTGTAGAAACACTGTAGTGCAGTGTTTCCTTCAACTAAAAGCCCCCCAGATGACAGGGATAATGTTGTGTTTTATGTTCAGCAGGATAAACCACAGTCTTTGCTCCTTTTTTTGGTTGCTTAAAAAACATCGCAGTGCACCAGTGCAGCAGTAAGAAGAACCAAAACATATATTATTAAGAAGTGTTTCCTGCTTCTTCTGGTCTTGCGGATTTAAATGTGCCATCACTCTGTCACCGTCGCATGCACGCCCCCTGTGTACAGAGCGGGATATAAAGCAAGTGGTGTTATGGAGTCCTGGTGGACTGCGGCAGTGGATTACATATGCCGTCGTCAGCGTAGGCTATTTCTGTTGCCTCCAAGTCAGCCGGCCAAGAAACAGCCCTGCCCATTTTGGACCAGCCTCGCAGGTTCATCCATTTAGACCTGGTGTTCTTAATCATTTAGATCTTTTCTGTGACTACGACTCTTGTTTTCATGTACATATATCCATTCAGTTATCACATGCTTTACATCGACATTGGAGTTGGAGTATAGTAATCAATATTCTGGTAATGTTCCATTTTCTGTTAAATCTACAACACAGTAAATATTGACCTGAAGTTTGACTTATATGGCAATAGATGGCCAGAACAACCCCAGTTACATATTTCACCCCCCCAGTTGTTAAGGCCCCCGTAGCTCGATTGTCCTGTAACGTCTGGAGTCGTGTCACGCATGATCTGCACATTTGAGGGCTCTCTCCGAAGGACCTCGGCGATTTGGAGACTGTGAGGTCAAGAGACCGTGGCGTTTGCTCCATAAACTGTGAAGTTTACGGGGTAAACTCGGCCTCGCGTCCAAATGATTCCATTCCATGCTTTTTCGAGCTTGTCTACATGCTCTTTGAGCCGTGTTCTATTGTTCATCTTGAGAAAACACCGCTTTTATTTCCCAGTTGCTCGTGGATTTTTCCTTTGAATCTCAACCAATTTTCCTGGCAGCTGAAACTGTTTTTTGTTATTTTTGTTGTTGTTTTCTCTGACTGTGACTCTGAATGAACCGATAGGTATGCACAAATATTTGGGTGTTTTGTCTGATTTATAAAGTTGAACCAAATGTTCTCCCATGGCCCACTAACCAGCAAAAATGGATGGATTCTTCCAGTTTAGTTGTTCAAAAGGACGTCTATGTGACAATGCGACGAGGTCTCATTTGGTTTATAACATCAGTAAACATTTTCCTGATGAGACAATGGACTCAATTGCTTGATTTAAGTCTTCTTCAACAGAATGCGATGCCAATTTTGGCAAATTAGGATCGGATTTAGAGAGAACTACGGATAAAGTACGGATATTGGCCATTACGTGTCTGGCGTGTGACCCCTATCTGAACTTCAACATGGCTCATGGTCAAATTGTGATTTTTGGAGGCTTCATAATGGGAATTTGGATTATTATGGGTGACGCCAGTTGCCACTTTGAATTGTGTCACAAGTTCTCTGAGTCATCTGTCTTATTTTCCAAAAATAAACTTTGACAATGATAGTTCACATAATAAAAAGAAAGAAAAAGAATCAGAGGGGAAATCTGCATTTTTATTCTGCAGTGGAAGAACTTTACCCTTGTCAAAAATGTCATACTTTTGACTTGAAGTCTTAGCAAAAAATGCACAGGTGGGACATTCCCTTTTGCATCAAGGCTGCTGTATTAATTTGTCTTTGAGACGAATGGCCATGGCTTACACACATGTACAGTCCGTGCACCGAGCGCGTGGTCTGATTAATAGTCAGCACATTAGTTAGTATGCTTACAGCGTTCCTCATCAATAAAAATTTTTAATCACCGCTCAGAACTGCTGACCAACGCAAATTTCATGGTTTATGGGTTAAGTCTTATAGCTGCGCTGGTAGTTTGGGGCCGGGAGTGCAGAAATCCCAGAAACACAGCAGACCATGAAACATGTGGTTTATGAGGTAACATTTCCCACATTAAAAAAGTCTTTCAGGGAGCGTTATTCAGTTTCCGAAATCTGTTTTTTTTTTCCACATCGCGATCGTGTGCAAAGCTGATATAGAATGCGTTTGTTAGATCAGGAGAGAGGGGGAAAGTGTGGTGACGAGGTGAGCGTAGACAATGAGAATTGGAAGTATGCACAAAAAAAATAAGAAGTAATATTGTAATATTGAAAGAAGCACAGTATCACATTATTACACAGAAAGCCATTTAAAATAATACATTAAAGTAATGCTTTATGATAATAACAATAAAAAAAAGTCTCCTGAGTACCTAACTCACTTAGTTTCACTCTCATAATAAATAGCAGATTTGTCAAATTGCCGGGTGATTAGATTATGTGTTGCTAATAGCTTGATGACTGGTAATGTAATACTCACCCATGTTGGTGGAGAGAATGGAGAAGGAAAAGTGTGTGAGATGAGTTGAGGAAAAAGAAGTGGGGGTTTTAAACGTGGAGTAAAACAAAGGATTTGTGAGGGTGTTTGAAATACATCGTTAGTCAGAGGGATTAATTGACGAGGAGCCGCCGCGTGGCACCGAAGTGTCCGGAGATTCCGAAACAGCCTAAGGTGAGAGAGAGAGGGGGAGTCACACTTCAGCAGCTTCACAATCTGAATCAATGTGATACCTCCCTCTCCTCTCCTCTCCTCTCCTCTCCTCTCCTCTCTCTCCTCCCTCTCCTCTCTCGTTCTTTCTCTCCCTGGGAATTCTCTGACCCAGTTAGCTCCTCCACCAGGCAGCAACAGAGTTATTTTTACATATTAACAGGAGACAATAGTTTTTGTCCTCTGCGTGTCCTCCGCTCATCCATATGCGCTCTTCTTTCTCCTCTTCCTCCATCTTAGCATCCTTTCCCCCTCCCTCCCTCCCTCCCTCCCTCCCTCCTCGCACCATCCAACAGTATGTGCTTCTTCTTCTTCTTCTTCTCGTATTTCTGTCCTCATCTCTGTTGGCATTGATCCTCCGTCCTCCTGTCGGGATGATCAGATTCAGCAGCTCCCTCCTCCTCCTCCTCCTCCTCCTCCTCCTCCTCACGGGATTGGTTGGTCAATATCTCGCGACAGTGGCTTGAGCAACAAATGTGAGAGAAGACAAGAAGTTATTCTTTTTTACATGAGCAAATCATGAAAAAGTATGCAATCGCGGCGAGGGACGTATTACTTTTTTGGTTGTGTTAAAATTATATCGAGCATATGGAATTAGATTTTAAGCGGTCTCAAGTGGCTCTGTTAAAGTAAAACGAGAGAAAGAGCGATTGGCGATGCATGTATTTCAGCGTTGTTAGCAGATATAACTACTTATTTTATGTTGTTGTAGGAAGACGCCACTGCGGTTTATGTAAAAAAAAAAACAATATTAACCCTTGAACACCGGAGTCCGTCTGGACTTTTTAAAAATCAACCATAAAAGGGCATAGTAAGTGCAATTTACTGCTAAAAAATGCAGTTAAAATACTGATTTACCTATTTAAAATGACGAAAAAACACTGTAGTTGTACACGAACACCAGCTTTCTCATGTTAAATTTGACATTTTAGCAGTATAACACATATTTATAATAAAAAATAAAAAATAAAAAAATGTTTTGTCCAATAACAGGCCAAGATAAATGGAAACTTACAGGCATTTTTCCATCTCTCTCCTCTCTGTTGACTATAAGACTCTGATTCGCCAGCTTCCTGCAACAGCGCGAGCGAAATTACTGTAATAACCACACGTTGGCTTTGACGTGCGACTTCTCCGCATTCAGAAACAGTTGCAATTTTTCCGATCGTACAAACCGTCGCCTTATTACGGTAATGCAAATTCGTGCAAAGTCGCCTGCGATACGCTCGGTGTTAAAGGGTGGGATTTCAGCCCAGTGGTCAGTTCTTCTTTCGCCTTCACCACTTTTGGAGGAACTGATCAAATGTAGTTCATCAGAGGCAGTTATACAACTGGCATAACAGAGAACAGCAGTGTTATTAGTTTTGCATTATTGAATTAGATTTAATAAATTAACTTCACAGCCCCACATTTGCTCCTCTCCTCCCTCCTCCTCCTCCTCCTCCTCCCTCCTCCTCTCCTCCAGAGAATACAGGGACAGAGAGTGGTTGCAGGTGTAGACAGGTCATCCATTCGCCTCCTAATGATGATGGATGGCCGGGCTGCGGAGGGAGCGAGAAATAGAGAGGGAAAAAGTGGAGCGATGCGGGGCGATAAAGGAATAGCGAGAGTAAGAGAAGACTTGTGTGTTTATATTTGTGGGCCCGGTGTGCGAGCAGATGGCCGCGAGAGTTTTTAGCGTAATGTTGATCCTCGAGTGTTTTTATCGTCCTTGTCATCTTTACCTGATCGCAAACAAATGCACACACACAGAGCGAGAGAGAGAGACACAAACGAACGTGTGGTTCGCTTGCAAGGTGACATCTGCTGTATAAGCTCACTTCTGACGGTACACACACACACACACACACACACACACACACACAGACACACACACACTGAGTCCCATATCTGTCAGTGCTGACTCCTCTGCCCTGTTTTTCAGAGGTACACAGTATATATAAGGGGAACATACACACGACGGCATCTCCGTGGATGCATTCGTCCTCATTAACAGAGCTGTGTTTGGTAAAATCTTTTGCCGCCATCGTCCCCGTACATGACCTTATCTTATTAATGGATATATCAAAGAGCAGAGGAAATAATAAATTACACACTCATAAATATATATATATTTATAAAGCACAGCGTGTAATAAACATCGCTCGCAAAAAGAGAATAAATTATAGCGTTAGTAGGGACGAAGCTATTGTTGTTATCTTGCTATTGTTTATGCTCGTTTAATTGTCTTTTTTATTGACACAAATTAGAGTAAAATTAGAGAAACTAAGGTTGGCAACACTTTAGATTGGGGAACACATATTCACCATTAACTAGGTGCTTACTAACATGCGTGTAAGTCGCATACTAACCCTTTATTAGTAAATATTAAGCACGTATTAACACTTTGTAGAATAAGGTGTTAATACTTGCTTAATGGTTACTAATAAAGGGCTAGTATGCGACTTATATATGTAAGTAAGCACCTAGTTAATGGTGAATAATGTGTTCCCTAATCTAAAGTGTTACCGAAAGCTTGAATTAAATTTATTGAGACACACTGCATATAATAATAATATAATAGCAATATGCAAAGATCAATATTGTGTGTATTAATATATTGTTTATGCACACTTTTTTGTCCATGAAGACTAAACCAAAACCTACTACAATTAAGCGATTTCTTCAATTTCCACTCAGCAGCAAAAACACATTCTCATGATAATTATATGATATCGATCGATGAAGACAAACAAAAACGTCATTGTTGATAACAGTTTGGACGACGCTTAAAGGTCTCATATTATGCAAAATTAACTTTTTAATCATTTAAGTCCTAATATTTGGGACTCTGGAGGTCCTATTAGTCGGCAAAGTGTGAAAAAAGATCATTTTTTTGTGGTCCTCCTCAGTCTAAGTACAGGAGATAAAAGGTCAGTGTTTCTTTGGATACGGTTTGGCTGCTTAATGGAATGACACATGTGGGTCACAAGCAATTTCGTCATTCACACGCGAGTTATTCTCCGACGTGTCCCATCTTCGCCCCGGCACAGCTCACCTCGCTGCTGTCACACGCTGTTCCCACACAGATGTCGAGCTAGCAGATGTGTGTGTGTGTGTGTGAGTGTGTGAGCGTGTTAAGACCTCATCTGATGGGGGTTACGCCGCGCACACACACACACGTATATGCACGCTTACACACATTTAACGTGCCGCCAAAGTCTCACCCTTCCCAAAATACAGACAAGGAGGCAGGCAGGTTGCCATGGCAACATGGCGGGGGGGGGGGGGGGGGGCGGGGGCGGGGGCAAGGCTGGAATTTGTTAAGAGCTACTGTACGGAGCCCCCGGGGCCAAGACTTAGTCACTCCTTCTCGTTTAGTGTTTTGCATGTATCGATGCACGTGTGGGTGAGAGAAAGACGAGGAGGAGGAGGAGGAGGAGGAGGAGGAGGAGGAGGAGGAGGAGGAGGCGACCCCTTTCCCCGTCTATGTGTGTCAGTTTGTCAGGGCTGACGTGATGGATCTGGGTGAGCGGCAGCAGCATTTACGCACTGAAGTACGGACTATAAACCTGGAAAATAGACCACTGGGTGCTTAGTCCTGAAAGGAACCCCTTTCACAGGGGAGACGCAGAGCTGCTGCTGCTGCTGCAAGCATGTGTTTATATTTGTGTGTGTGGTTTAATCACATAAAACACTCCTCTTTAGTGTGATTTGTAGGGAGATATATACAGAAATAATGATACATCACAAGGGCAGGGTTCAGAAAATGGATTCTTCTATTCATCATATTACGATTCTTACTTATTATATGCTATTTCCTGCGTCCTCTAAACAAATCTCAAGTCTTACTTGACTGTGAGCTGTAACAGCTTCAAAGGTTTGTTCATTACTTTGACTTCTATGGTGTAAAACTGTACGTGGAACCGCACTGTTGTAGGATAAGCTGCACTCACACCTTCAAACTGTCTGATGCCCTTCAAGACTGTATATTTTGAACTTTTTAAGTTTTTTGAGTTGCATCTGTATTGTTGTCACACTGTGTGGTCACGCAAGAGAGATCACATCATACAAGCATCGTTTCCCTGGTTCATTTTAGAGAACATTTTTTTAAATCCTGGTTCTTACCTTAAGAGCTTTTCATGGACAAGCTCCTTCTTATGTCTCAGGTCAGAGGGTTTTTGGGGCCTTGAATCAAAGTATTTATTTTTGTTTTTATCCATTGTATTTGTATTTCTCTTTCATTATTAGGGCCCACGCATGAATGCTAGGGGCAGAAACTGGCGTGAGCACGAGGAGCCTTTCGTTAACCTTCAGATTATTATTATTCCATGTCTTTGCGGTCATTTCTGAGGGGATTATCGTGCATTAAAAGAAAAACGCTTGAAACGTTGCACGGAGGTCAGATCTGGCAGAAAATGCGATATTGGCGTAGGGCTTAGACCCGTGCGTGTCACCAGGGCTCTATAGCGCCACCCTAAGGCGAAACGTGGATGGAGTAAGCCAAGATTGAGTTAAGCACCGAATTTCACGAAACTTGGTGGGAACTTGCAATAGCCCAAGACGAAACTAAAAATTACATTGGGACCATGGCCTTAACTCTACAGGAATTCGGCCATTTTGAATTTGTCGTCCAACGCGACAACTTTTCATTAATGGAGTCAAATATGGAGCATTAGCCGTCTGGTTATATTTTCATGTCTTGTCCTTCAGCTTCAGTTTGCAGCCTTGTCTTGGTTACGCTCTGTACCCCAGCGTCAAAGACACTGCACCATTTATTGCGTCGTATATGTTTGTGCGCACGTGAATTTACAGGATGTGTACGTGTGTTGTGCGCTGCAGAAAGGCTTAGTGTTAAACATCCGAGTATCTTTTTAAATGGGGGCAAATTTGCAAGTGGTGATTTAAGTGATCCACTTGCAAACGTCACGACGTACACATGGGCCAACAAACTTGGCCCCAGCTGCTGTTGCTGTATGGATAACAACATATAGACTGTATTTAAGTGATGTTCGACACAGGGGTGCCTTTGTAGCTGTGTGTGTGTGTGTGTGTTTTTTAGAGACCTGGCTTAGAGTCACACCCCTAAAATACAAGGAATAACAAACATAATTAGGATGGCATGCATTAATGAAAAAATCTGAGCAAACCTAAAGGCTGCTGCACCACGATTTCACTTAGAGATGCTTTTATTTTGACTTGGTTTTTGTTGAGCTAGGAGGACGGGAACACTGTGATCAATAAAGGAAAGATACAATGCTGAAAAAGCATTACATTGTCTTCTGGTGTTGATAGAAATCTATTGTTTCCTAATTGGGCTCATGGCCTGAAGAGAATTGTTTTTTTCTCTAAACCCTGCATATAAGGTGAGAGAGGACTTTTCTGAATTGTTTCTCATAAACAATTCTCAGGATTCTCAAAAATGTATGATTGATCAGTTCAAAAATGTCTCGTGTAGGGAATTTGATTCCTCTGACTTGCTCCGGGGGGAATAAATAAAGACTTGCAATAAGCAACAGAATCCTCTGCAGTGGCTGATTTCTTGTTCTGTGGAAGGATAAAGAGTTGCAGGAGCAGCAGGAATGATGAACAGCAGGTTAAAACTCAGAACTTTCTGGCACTTCTCGCTTCTTGCTCCCTCCCCACTTCCTTTCTCACTTCCTTCCCATGTTCCTACACTCCCACGCTCACACTCTATACCTCCTTCATCACTCGGTACGTTTACCCGTTTCCCTGCTGCATTCTGCGCCCTCCACTCTGGTGTGGCTCCGAGGGAGGAATGCAAACACGGATTGTATCATATACAAACCAGGCCTCTCTGTATTCATGCCAACTCCTAATCCCTTGATCTCCATTTCATTCATGTATTCATGTTGTTTTCACCTCGCATCCACCCACCCACCAACCCACAATCGAGCTACAACCCAGCTGTCTCCCTTCACCCTCTAGTTGTTTCCTGATTGTAATTCCCAGGCCAAGGCTAAGTGGACATGCATTGGCCAACCTGTCCCACATCACAAAGGAAATATAGAAGCAGAAATACCAACCCCCCTCCTCCTCTCTCTGTAGTGCAATCTGTCATTAGCATTAACGGTTGTATATCTGTGATTTTGTGAATCACATGACTGACCTTCATTCATTTCAACAGCTTAAATAAAGCATTATCCCAAATTTTGCTCTCCATGAAGCAAAAACACACACACACAAATGTGTTATGAGTGCAAAAGAACATCAGTGCAATGCAAATGACTTTTAATGGAGATTATTTGGATTAGAATCGCATGTAATGTTTTTTAAACTGAGCATTGAGGGTTAGAGATTCTCTTTCATACAGTAATTACTTTTAAGGAAGGATGAATATTTAATAGACACGTTCATTATAATTGTATTTCATAAAATAAAAAACAAACAAAAGGGAAGGAAATTTAGAATTCAAAGAAACGATCTGTTGTATTTTTTTTTACAAGAGCAACCTGGAGAATCGACTCAGGACATGTCCGTCTCAATGACGACACTTCAGACTCTCTGTTTAGCTTTTCCAGGACAAACATTTTTAGTTCAGGGGCCACATACAGCACTATTTGATCTCAAGTGGGCCAAACCACAAACAACCGGACATTTCTTGAGAAAAACAAGAGCAATTTCAACAATATTATGCCTAAGTTTACCATTTACACGGTATGTGCACAAATCATTTAGTCACAGGTTTCTGGAACTGACAAATATTTAGTTTTCCCAAATTCATCCTTCGGGGCCAGATTGGACCCTCCTGGCCCACAGGCCATACGTTTGTTACCCCTGCTGTAGGTGGTACTACTACTGCTATACGAGATATTAAACTGTGAAAATAAAAAACAAAAGTATGATTTCAAGGGTCTGCTGCCCTTTAAAACCACCAGGTGAGAAAGTTCCTATCAACGAGTCAGGATATGAAAAGCTTTAAAAGTGAGGTGAGTCACAGAGCTGGAGAGTGCTCGGCTTTATTCAGAGAGATAAAGAGCGCTGCTCTCTGCTTCATCGTGAAGCGCAGATGTGCAGAGGAAACTTCACAGTCTACTGTATATGTTCACACCATCTCTAATTCAATAATGTTGTATACGTAGGTTTGGCAAATTAAGTAATGCTGTATGTTTGTTGACGTCATGCTCTAGTGCAGAAAGATAAATATGTGACTTTACATTACGTCGCGTTACAGTTCATTCACAGCACAGTGTAAGAATTCCACACTGGAAATGACTAACTAAAGCAGAGTGCTCACAAATTGATTTACTGCGTTTGGTTTTGCTTCTAAAATGTGGCTTTTTGGAGTCCAGGGTTTTCACACAGTAGGAAGCTCATCGGTCACATTTGCTGATTCATTTTTAGCCTTGTGAGTTCGCACAATGCTGAGTACTGCACTTTGAAGGACAACCTTAAAAAGCAAAAAGACACAAGATAAACGTAATTAAAAATCCAAATGTTTCAGGGCCATCGGTTCTTTGCTCGATGGTTTGCCAACTTTCCAACTCTACTAATAAGGAAAGGGTTGTTTTTCACTTTAAATGCAATGCACACATTTGGTAAGCTATCACACATTCATGCACAAGACATTTTTATTAAACAAACCATTTATCCTAAAGCATAGTGAAAGTGTTACTCTGCAGTGTTATAGCTGCAGCAATAGGGAGTTTGCTTGTAACATGCATGAGAATTCACTCCGAATGGAACTGACCGGGAACCAGTTTGTCTTGAACGAACCTTGGTGTCACGTCTATTACTCTAAAAAAACCAACACCCACGTCAGTTATGTTGTGTTACCAAAGGTGTGGCCTCTCCTTCAACAAAACACAGGTTCAGCAAACACTCAAGCGTTTGTTCTGTTTTGATTTTCTTGGCTGTGCGTGCGTGCGTGTCTGTCAGGCTTCACTATCTGGTTTGTCAGGTTAGTCAGAGACAGTGATTCATGGGTAATTAAACGTAGGCCTTTGACAGATGTTTTATCATTTAACTCCGCTTACAAACACAGAACAAAGCAGATAGACTCGTTTATATATATATATATATATATATAAATATCTCTCACTGGTCCAGCGATCACAACTGTCCTCGCTGATTTACAGTAGTGCAAATTTGCATAATTATTTAATGACTATTGGTCCATCAGTTAATGGTGCCTCAAAGTGCTGCAGCTGATAGAAGAGAGGGACACATTGGCCAGTGTCTAATAAAGTGTTAATGGCCCCATTTCTCTACAGTCTGTAAAAGCTCTCTAATATATCTTCCTAAACATGACCAGAAAGGATGTAGTTGCTGGTTTCCTCCAACAACTACTGCAGGAACATCATAGAGCACATGCACAATCGAACATAATCCCACGTGAGAGCAAAGACAATACACTCTTAGAAATAAAAGTGCTAAGTAGAACCATATAAGGTTCCTTGGCTTGTCCTCATAGGATAACCCTTTTGGAGGGTACCCTTTATTCAGGAAAGGGGTTGTAAAGGGTTCTTTGGATCAAAATGGTTCTTACTGGAACCATTATTGTGACCAAGAACCCTTGAAAAACCCTTTCTTCGGGGAAAAGGGTTTTTCAGAAGCAAATGGTTCCAGGTAGAACCTCAGCCCTTGTAGAAGGAACCCTTGTTTCTAAGAGTGTAGTGTCTGAGATTTGAAACTGCAGATCTAAGTATGAGAAGTAGAGCTCGCGTTAGAATATTCAAACCACTACAGTAGGATTTTGAAGGTGAAAAAAGCCGACAGCGGCTGCTGCAGCAAGGGCACACACATCCGACTTCCCTGTTCTCTGTGAAGTGTGTGCCTGCAGAGTGAATGTTGCCGCACACTCGCACTTATTTATGTTGCAATTACGGGGGGCCGGGGCATCAATTTGTTTGTCAGTTGTCTCTCAAAAACACGTTTATATCGTCTTCAGTTTCCGTTCCTGGCTGCCAACGCGAGTCAATCGGTCATACCTCATTGCCGAATAATTACTCTTATCACACAGAGATTAAAGATGCACTCACCAGAGTGTGTTTAATGGAGGTCTCACTCGTTCATGCTCTCATCCTTCTTTTGTGCAGCTCTCTCTCTCTCTCTCTCTCTCTGAAAGCAGAAACATTCCTGTCCTGTTTTAAGCAAACACGTCCCTCCTCCTCTCTTTGAAGTCAGCTGGTCAGTGACATAAGCTGAACATGATCCTTAAGTGCTGTCACAGTGATGTTAAGGACCTCTGAACTTGTGTCTCCTCAGGTACTGAAGCCTCCTCGCGCTGACACGGTGACTCCAGACAGGCAGGCAGACTGGCTGATAGACGCCGGGGAGGAAAAAAAAAAAAAGAAGTGGGCCGATAAAGAGATAGGAGGATAGGAGGGGAGGTGAGTGAAATGAATAACGGATTCCGCTCTTATCGCTGTGTCTTTATATCTCTCCGCACTATATCTCTGTCTCGCCGCGTATGTGAAAGGCTGCTCCCGGGCTTTGCTGGCTCATTGTTTACACTGCTGCCCAGTCAGCCAGAAAACAAGAGAGGCACTGTAGCGGACATGTTGGTTCACACCCCTGCTGAGCCCACAGCTGAGAGAGTGTGAGAGGTGCATGTGTGTGTGTGTCTGTGTGTGTGTGTGTGTGTGTGTGTGTGTGTGTGTGTGTGTGTTGTCGTATCAGGGGTCATTTTTATGACAAACTACCCAGAGAGTGAACGATGGGACAGGAGTCAGATGTCCAGTGCCATTTTCAGACGTGTGTCACGAGCGCGCCGAGTCTGCCTGAGCTTCAAGAATGCCCGGCACAGATCTGCCGATCTTCCTCAAGTGGAAAACAACAGACCATCAAATGCCACATGTTGACACAAGCCGAGGTATAAGCCTGTATGTACTGTAACACAAAAGAGGCAGTTTGATGTCATCGGGAAGCAGCGAACAGTAGAGGATCAGGGGAGTTGTTTTTGGTTGTTGTTGTTGCCTTTGGTTTTCCCCCTCAGCACAGCAAACACGCAATGGGTAGTCATGGTCCATGAGTGACAAATAACACACAATAACATGAAAACACAAAAGACGAACTAGTCATTCTGCACATTTCCTTCCTCACTCTGATGTTTCACGAGGAGGGGAAGCTATAGAAGAGATGGGTAACTGTTAGGACCAGGCCTAGGGCACACTTCCTCTTACCAACAACCAATAAAACCACCAGCAACAAACTGAAACAAAGCATTTTAAAAGGTTTATTAAAAAAAAACAAGCAAGGTTCAAGGAAAGTCCAGTGCAACTGGGTCAATCCGGCCTCTTGTACTGGAAGCAGCTCCCAGGATCCACCTAGACACTCACTCACACACACACATGTGGTTTTAACCAAGCATGCACACCTGCAACCCGTCTCACACTCACATGCAGACACACACACACACAAGGAGAAAGCAGATTTTGTTATTATATTTGTATGATATACATAAAAAACGTGGACATATTTTCATATGATTGTAAATACTGAACCTTTAACATGTTTTTTAACGTGTTTTGCATCGTGCAATACTGAGCTGACACCCAGCAAAAATTGGTATATGTTATGATAATAAACGAAATGAATAGAATAGAAATAAGGTTTATTTTTTATTTAAACTGTATTTGAAATGGTTTGCGTGGTCAGTCTCATGATTTTTAGATATTTTCTGCAGAAATGTTGCATATTATATAGTGGGTAACACTTTAGGTTAGGGAACACATTAACTAGGTGCTTACTAACATGCATATAAGTTGCATACTAGCCCTTTATTAGTAAATATTAAGCACATATTAACACCTTATATAGGAGAAATGTTAATTGATGTTGTAATAGAGGTAGAATAAGGTGTTAATATGTGCTTAATGACTACTAATAAAGGGCTAGTATGCTACTTATATATGTTAGTAAGCACCTAGTTAATGGTGAATATGTGTTCCCTAATCTTAAGTATTTAAACCACCAGACTAAACTCTCTCTACTTTTACCTACAGTATTCATTTTAAAGCTAATACAATCACTGTGTGCTCACCTGTTCTTCAGCCGTGTCATCTCTGGATGAACTAAAAGAACCCTTGTTCGTCTTGTGCTCCGGTCCTCGGTGTAATAACAGCTGCACACTGCGGACGCTTTGAGGTTCAACACATTGTTGGTTTCACAGTCGATCAGAGCCCCGAGGTCCTATAGTGGAAGCGGATCACTCAGTGCTTTGATAAACGGCCTTGCTTATGTATGTAAAGTAGCTTTCATGCATGTGGCCTTCCCCGCCGCGTCCTCGTCTTAGTGGAAGTGTGTGTCTGGGTCCCACGTTTGTGTGTTTGTGCGTTAAAAAAATGGATTGCCGCAGGTGGTTTGAGTGGATGCGCTGTGACAGAGACGAGCAGCAAAAAAGCTCCTCCGCTGTTGTCGATGTGTCGGTTGATTTTGTGTGTCCCCTACAGTTTTGAGCATCGACGAGTTATCATTAAAATGATTTACCACGCAAAAAATAATGACACCGTTTTTTTTTGGACTACCACTCTCACTCTCTTTGCCTAATCCTCTGCGTGATTTTGCGATGTGGGAGGAAACCGGTAAACCCGGAGAAAACCCACGCACACAACATGGAAGCTCCATGCAGAAAGGCCCTCGTTCTGGTCTTTATTTCTCATTTATCTAATTTTGCCGCCTCCTCCACTCTCATTGCTTTCTCTCTGCTCGTTTTTCTTTATCTTCATTCACTCCCATTCATTTCTATGTGTGTTGTTCTTGTTCCTTTTGGCCTGTGTGTCACAGCTTCTCTCTTTCTTCGCCGTTAGCTGCAGTGTCCTTGAGAAAGGCAGTGACTTTGCCGGTGAGCGCAGCAGAGCGCATCACTCTGTCTCTCACACACACTCTCTCCTGCTCTCTCACCGTCACTTTAGTCAACACACACACACACACACACACACACACAGGTGTTGCGCAGCTCTGTTCCACTTTGAACATCTAATAACTTTACCTCAACACAGCCGTAAACTTAAACAGTTTCATCGGGGACGAGGCTTCGGTCTCCATGGCGACTACTGGTCTGTGTTTATGCCATAAAACAAGCCCTAAAGAGGTTACAAATACAAGCACACACACACACACACATATGCACACAGACAGGGTATATATGTCTTATGGGGCTCTTCCTTAAGTCTCCATAAATAATTCATAGTCTGTAACATTGGCTGCACATTATGTAAATATTGACAAAGCTATTGCAGAGGAAGAAAAAAAAACCCGGAGACATTGGTTTCCTCTGTTGAGCTTCTACCTATTTACTGTGCTGATACAAGCAGAATATGTCAAAGTCAAAGCACAGGGGAGACTTGGGCAAATCAGATATTCATTTAGTAGGGTTAATAACTTCTTTTTTTACGCTGTTACAGGAAGTCATAATTAGATATTGTTGATCCGCATTTAGAGTTCTTTCAGTTCCCACAGTGCGATGTTGACGGGTTAATTAAAGTTGGCTTAAGAGCATAAGTTCAGATACTCTAAGCTAAATGTTTTATGACCGAATTTGGACAAATAGCCCTCGGGTGATGCTGTAATTAGCCTGCCAGCATGGAAAGGTGATCTCCTCGTTTGCCCTCGTTCCGTCATTAAAGGCGCCCTCAACTAATCTTGGATCACGAGAAGCCATTGTCACAGGTTTCCATCGCTTTTAAAATATACATGGAGTCTGATTGTGTGGTTGTAAGACGAGATGTTACAGTCCCTCGATGCTGTTTTTGTTCGTTGTTGGTTTCTGTTTTCCGTCAGAGTCGGAGTCAGAGGAGGAGGAGGAGTGCATATTGGGTCGCTGCCTTTTTTTTGTCTTCCTCCTGCCACCTTGCACGTTTTCTGCTGGAGATCGAATGTCAGGCGGTTAAGTGTCGCGTGTGGCAGCTGTGTCCTTAAATGAGGCTACTGCATATGACAGATTTAAGTTCTTTAAAGGTGCATTATGTAATAAATCTAAAGCAACTGGCAATAAAATCCTCCTAATATGTCACAGAGACTCAGGAATAATGTTCATATAACAAACTGAACTCACCAACAACAACAGTACAGCCATAATATTTGTGTTAAAAAATATATTTTGCAGACTGCAAATCATGTTTATGTTTTGAAACATGTTTTGGCATGTGGCGCCACCTACCACCATCTACCAATCATTGCAGTCAGTCGAGCAACCACGGTTTGCCAGTTACGTCAGAAAACGAAACCTAAAAGACCTCGGTATTTTGAATTTGAATGTAGTTACCGTTTTTGGCCACATTCTTACATATGGTGCCTTTAAATCTATGTATCCCAGTGTTATCTGCCTCTCTCTCTGTGTGTGTGTGTGTCTTTATGTGCATCTCTCTCACTCTTCCGCATGCTCGTCCTACGATCAGCTGCAAACGCTTCCGTCGTCACGGCGACCAATCCCAAGAGGAAAAGTTGAGGCCGAGTCCCTTTTTTTTTTGTCTCATGCCTGCATGGTCGCAAACTAACGCTTCCGTCGTGGCACACAAGTGCAAACACATCCACGTCAGGATGTTGCTGTGCTTCCTTGTCTGTTCAAATACTGGTTTTAAAAGAAGTGACCTAATTACAGAAAGAGACACTCAACTGCACGCTGACAGAGCTGAGGATGTGTTTCCTCCACTCTCCCTTTTTGTTTGTGTTTTCTCCTGTTTTTTTTTTTTTTCTGCTTGCATGCTTGTTAGTGTCCATCACTGCAGGATGCTGAACCCCCCCCGGAGGCTGTGTGTGGAAAATGATGATGGAAAAACTTCAGAAAAAGTTTTAGTGCCTGTGTTAAACTGAGGTGTATGTAGGTTTCTAGGAAACTGTCCCCCCCCCCCCCCCCTGAGAGGAGCGACGACAGTAAATGCTCCAAAACAACACGTGTTTGAGAAAACCCCCTAGTGGCTGGAGTATTTATGGCGAGGGGAAATATGATACCTTGCGAACACCTTGCACTATGCTCCAGTAATAATAAGATGTTAAATAGAGAAGTAAGATTATGTTTATATCATGTCATTTCAGGAGCTTTCACTAAACTAATGTGTGTTGCTCTGGAGAAGATGGACATTTACACCTTGTCTGATATATTTCCATTGGCACTTTAGTGTGTTTGCATTTGTCTAATTCAATATGCAATAAAAACACAAGTGGGGACGCAAAATGTGTGGTTTAAAAACTAAGAGGAACTTTATTTTACACGTTCATTTGTGTTTTTAATGGAGATGGCTTTGGGGCAAGACACCAATTAATTAAAATTAAATCCAATTACATTTTTTGGGGGGTGGATTTCGTCATAATTCATTGTGAATTTGTACTGAAATGTGTGAAAAGGACAGCTGTGATTAAAGATAAGGCTCTTCCTCTCTCCTTCCTGTTCTTTCATCACTTTACCACCGGTTCCTTCCTTCCTGTCTCTTTACTTTCCCCCCGTTACTGCCTTTAACTCTTCACTTTATCTCTTTACTCACTCCCCCCCGTGAGATAACCCATGCACGTCCTAACTCGGGCTCAATTATTCTTCTCTAAATCCATCCGTCCCACCCCTTTTTCACAAAGTGTTCTTTATTTCCAGTCACCGTAAAATTTGTTCTGTCTCGATAATTCATCAAAATTCCCGCCCGTCCTCCTCCACTAACTGTTAAATTGTCCACTTTGCTTTGACGTCCGCTAACTTATTTTGACAGCGGTAATGAAACGCGGACGTTAACTCCGGTGTCGTTAAATAGGAAATTATAAAATTACGCCCGACCACTGTACTTGTTTCTGGTTTGTTGTAAAAGTTTTGGGCAGCTGACAAAAACACTTAAGTCATATCTCTCAACTTCTTCATTGGCACATCCATTATGTTGGCAACAATATGTCTCTTTATAAAACACAGGTCCAACGTGACTAAATTGGGGGTTTTATATTAAATTATACTTTTATTAGTGAGGTGTTTGAAATACATTTCTTGTGCCAGAAACTCACATTTTCAAACTATTACCATTTTACCTGCCCAATGCTTTTCAACATCACCCGTCCTCTCTCCTCCTCCTCCCGTTCCTTCCTCTCTCTCTCTCGGCTTTTCCGTCATCTCCCCTGAGTCCGAGTGAGACAGGAAGGAAGTGGGCAATGAAACAGCCATGTCGAGAAACACTGCCCAAATTTGACCTGGACTGAATGGAGTCACTCAGCTCCTGCTAAAATCACCGTAGATTGGGAGGACGGGGGGTTGTGCTTACTGTATAAAACCAGAAAAACAGGAAGGAGACAGAATGACAAGACACGCCCGCAAGTCCCTGAGGTCGTTCTATGTGTCCATTGATGCCCCCAGAACATAAAACAAAATATAATTTCCAGTCCATTCCGTGAAGCTAAATCCTTAAATACACTTAATCCTGCAATGCAATTTGGCTTTTGTAATGCGTCTCAGTAAATCTACTAATCTGGACCCGCTGTACTGCTGCTTTTATTGAAGGAAATTGAGCGAGTGTGGCACATCAATGGGATACAAAGTAGTACTACGCCTGTGTGTTTTTCGGCAGTAGTTTTTTTTTTTATTATTATGGAGCAGAAGCACATTAGGGAATGAGTGCTGGTTAACCTGAGCTGTCATTGTGCTCTCAATATTTCTTAATGGGGAAGGTTTCAGCGACATTTTATGGAGCTTTTATGTCATGTGTGTTCTCGGTTTTGGTTGTGACATCACCCTGATACTAGTTTCTATACCTTTATTTTATAACCTTTGAGATTTAGACCTTAAATCTACTAACCCAATTAATCTCATTACCTATTAATGTTATTAGTCCACAAATGTGTTAATAACAATAGCATGATAACAATAATGTGTGTATGAGAATTTCATAGTTATGCACACTGTGTGCTGGTGATACTTTGTCCTCTTTTCACATTATCAAGCCTTTCTGTGAATATAGGTTAATTTACACATGCACACCAACAGTAAACTTGAGCTTAAGCAGCGAAGAGCCTTTTTTAAGCAGGATTAAGACTCTTAAGTGTCAACGGAACGGACAAAGTAGGCCAAAGACCAGAGGGATCACTTACACTGCGACAATCGACTTTGGTGTTTGGGTGAGGGTAGTGTGTATTTGTGTGCCGCATGTGACATAAAAGCAGGGGAGGTAAACCAGCAGGACACACACACACACACACACACACACACACACACGTATGCACGTTCACACGTCTTCTCACAGACTGTGGAGCTGAGACAGAGCCATGGCAGGACCATCTGTTCCTGCTGAAATCAGCACAGCAGGAGCTTAGTGTGCACACACACACACACACACACACACACGCACAAAGCTGCAGTATTTCTGGCACAGAGAAACGGAACCTTATTTAATTGTGTACATGGCAGCTTTCAGTTAAAAGTAAGGTAACCAAAGGAAGTGGCAGGTGTACCTGGAATCCGGTGTTAGACAGATGGACAGAGAGGCGGGGCTGAGCAAACTTGGCTAAAATATCAAGCCTTATAGATTTCAAACAAGATGGAACATTACTGCGTGACACTATTAAAAATAAAACTACCATACCATCCATAAGTTGTTGAGGAAACGACAACTTATGGATATGGATTGTTTCCAACACGTACTAACGATAAGTTCCACGATTGATCAATGTACATGTTATCTTCTGATTAATAGACAAGGTGTTTTGTTCCATAAAACAAAACAAAAATAAAACTGCATCTTTTAAGATATAAGATTTTAGCTAACTTTGAGCTAACAGACAGACAGACATATAGACATATAGATAGATAGATAGATAGATAGATAGATAGATAGATAGATAGATAGATAGATAGATAGATAGATAGATAGATAGATAGATAGATAGATAGATAGATAGATAGATAGATAGATAGATAGATAGATAGATAGATAGATAGATAGATAGATAGATAGATAGATAGATAGCAATGTCTTCTCTTGGCTAGCAATGTCTTCTCTTAGCTAACTTTAAGCTGATAGATAGATAGATAGATAGATAGATAGATAGATAGATAGATAGATAGATAGATAGATAGATAGATAGATAGATAGATAGATAGATAGATAGATAGATAGACAGACAGACAGACAGACAGACAGACAGACAGACAGACAGACAGACAGACAGACAGACAGACAGCATAAACTGTACACACACATGCAGCTTTCTCTCCCATTTTAATAATCGACCGAGGAGAGTTACGCTCCCCTGTCAGTGTTATCTATTTCCCTCGCAGTGGCTACATCAGCATTTTCTCCGTTTTCCACCGCCTCATCAATACTGTCTGCTCTGACCTCCCCTGGCCTTCACCTGGACCCAGTCAAAACTAAGTGTAGTAAATTAAAACACATGCAGGGGTAAGAGAGCGAGTTATTTGCGAGGCAAACTGCGGCCATGGCTTATACATCAGGGTGTCATTTCATTCAGGGTAATAATTGATGACTGGGTCAAAGGAAAGCCAATGCCTAAGTATAGAAAGTCAAGAGGGAGAATGGTAACTAAAAGAAGCTCATCAGTCACAGAAATCAATGCCTGGGCTCAATAAAATGTGATCTGACCTTGTTTTGCTGTTAATATAGATTAAAATACCAATCTCAATCAATGGACCAAAGGAACAATCATCTGTCTTCATTTTGTTACCCAGGCGTATGCACTTGGTCTCTTCTCTCAAGGCATTTAGAAAATGTGATGAAACACCAAAATATGTTCAGGACGCCTCTTATTAAAAAAAAAGGAGATGCTGCTGGTCAATATTATTCCTCGGGACACCGGGGTAATAAAAGCTGAGATATCTCAATGTATGCTGGGAAGGTAAAG
This sequence comes from Microchirus variegatus, assembly GCF_963457635.1. Taxonomy (NCBI): domain Eukaryota; kingdom Metazoa; phylum Chordata; class Actinopteri; order Pleuronectiformes; family Soleidae; genus Microchirus; species Microchirus variegatus. The sequence goes on from NC_139817.1 coordinate 10,169,806, forward strand.
TGCACAAAAAATGCAAACAGTGCACCGGAGCGAGTTTAGAGAGCACTTTAAGTGATGTAAGACTTTGACAAGTCCCATGTAAAAGATTAAATGGGCACTCAGGTGGTGGAGATGATGTAATAGCTCGGTACATTTTATAGGATTACTAGGCGTTTGCAGTCGGAATTGCATTTAGCGTCTCCCTCATTAGACAATGCTTTTAACTCAAAGTAAAGAATTGCAAGTGCAACGATAGAATGAGCAGGACTATGTGGCACTGCATATTTATGCATATGTGTGTGTGTATAAAATCTCATGACTGACATTTCAAGAGAAATGGACTAAGTATATATATATTGTGCTGCTAAAGGTGAGGATTTGTTTGACAGTGTTTTGCCTATAAAACCAGCTGAGAGTAGCGTCGTCATCAATACCACCTGACATCCGATGTCTTGCCAAAGAGGAGCATTTCCAGCCGTCGCATTAGAGAGGTTAGCGTGATGTACCGCGCTCAATTATTTAGCGCGGTCCTCTGAGGAATGCGTCGGAAAAAAAAGTGTTGCCCGCCGCTGCAGAGGAGGAGTGAGAAACACACTTGTTACAGCTCACCGATCACTTATATGACAGCTTTCATAACTAAGATTATTATCAGTCTAATCACAGTTAGGTGCATCAAATGTGCAGGTAAAGATCACATACTGTGCCGTTGCATGAGCCATGTTACAGTTATCTTTTTACAGATGAACGATCTTGAATAGACACCTTATTGCGATTGCGATATGATTCGCGATATCAGAGGGAATGGTATTTTTTTACATCGTTATTCTCATTTTCATTCGAAAAACACATATTTGTGCAGATCTTCGAGAGATAAAGATGTTCTCTGCAGTCTGGACAATAAGATCTGTATAGATCAAGACAATAAGTGATCAAATATTGAAAATTGCAGCAGGCTATATTGAGATTTCAATAACATTTAGATGAATTGTTCAGCCCTAATGCACTTGTGATATTTCAGTTATCACAGCAGATGGACCGTGGCCATGAAAGTCAATCAATTAGCCATAAAAATGGATGGTTTGGATGTTATGAATGAGGTTGAATACAAGCAGCAAACTGGGTTGTTGTGAGTTTTCAAAGGTTAGACGGCACTTTTGAAGTTTCTTCCACTAACATCTTTGTCATCTTGTTTCCCCCAAAATTCTGTAAATAAAAAAACAAAAAAACACAGAGATTGTGTTAGCATATTATCTCAGAAGAAACAACAGATAAATAAAGATGAATAAAGACTGAAATTGAATGTGACAAAGTCTAATGCAATACCTGAAAGTCTGAGACTTGAAAGAGTGCAACAGGACTTAATAACAGCAGTGAAAACATAAGAGAGGAGAGGAGAGGAGAGGGAGCTGAGATAAAGTGAAACAGACCAGGTGCAAACGTTGGGATCTGGGGGGAAATCAGTGTGATAGTCGCCGGATGAAGTAATTGCTTTTGTGTGTGTGTGTGTACGTTTGGGTTGAATCAGGGGGTGTACACTTTGATACTGAGAAGAATCATGTTCACTTATTCACAACATGAATCTCTCCATTTAAGTTCGTCTTGAAAATATCAATAAATAAATGTATCGCAGGTCTTTGCACGGGGGCCACAAGGCAGGAGAGTGCCTCACAGCAACTTAGGTTAATTGGACACTCTAAACTGTCCGTGGGGGTGAATGTGAGAGTGAATGGTTGCTCGGTCCTGTGATGGACTGGTGACCTGTCCAGGATGTACCTCGACTTTGGCCCCTCGTGTGTCAGCTGGGATTTGGCTCCAGCTCCCTGTGACCCTCATGTGGAAGATGAGGAAGCGGTAGACGTGTGAGTGAGGCAAAAGTCTATTCTGCGACAATTGAGAACAATAAAACTTGTGTTTTATTGCCCATTTGGCTGTTATTTACAATTTACTGCATGTTAAAATGGTGTATTAACCAATTTAAAATGAAGAAGAACTAAAAGTTTATCAGAAAAAACACTGTGTTTTTCCTCTTTGGTGACAAACACACTGATTCGCAGGCTTCCTGCAACAGCACAAGTGAAATTACAGTAATAACCACACGTTCGTATTTGAGGCCGTTTGAGAAGTAATACAGTCTTGCGCTCACGTTACATCATACTCTCTCACAAACACTACTATAGTCACGCACACACACTATCATACTCTCACACAAACACTACTATAGTCACGCACACATACTTCTATAGTCACGCACACACACTATCATACTCTCTCTCTCTCAAACACTACTATAGTCACACACACACACTATCATACTCTCTCACAAACACTGCTATAGTCACACACACTATCATACTCTCTCTCTCTCTCTCAAACACTACTATAGTCACACACACACACTATCATACTCTCTCTCAAACACTACTATAGTCACACACACACACTACCATACTCTCTCACAAACACTACTATAGTCACACACACACTATCATACTCTCTCACAAACACTGCTATAGTCACACACACTATCATACTCTCTCACAAACACTACTATAGTCACACACACACTATCATACTCTCTCACAAACACTACTATAGTCACACACACACTATCATAGTCTCTCACAAACACCACTATAGTCACACACACACTATCATACTCTCTCACAAACACTACTATAGTCACGCACACATACTACTATAGTCACGCATGCACACTATCATACTCTCTCACAAACACTACTATAGTCACACACACACTATCATACTCTCTCACAAACAGACTATAGTAACATGTGTGTGTGACTATAGTCGTGTTTGTGATAGAGTATGATGTAACGTTAGCGCAAGACTGAATTAATTCTCAAACGGCCTCTCATACGCTGGCTTTGATTTGCAACTTGTCAGCTTTCAGAAACCGCTGGATTTTTTCCGAAACTGTCACATAATTACTGTAACTCAAAATACACGTCGTCTGCGATACGCTCTGTGTTAAAGGGTTACGCTTATACAGAAGTGTTGATACATTGAATCTATGAATTTTACGTCTAATACCACAAAGGAAAAATACTATCTCTGATAAAAAACAGTATGAAACAGAAACACTTGACAATGCAGAACTGCATCCTGCATACAAACATTTCATTAGAGTCCAATCCAAAGTGTAAGTAATAAGTGGTTCCTCTTGCTCTCTGTTCTATTAGAGTCTAAATTGCATTCACCTTGAGTCCCACGTGTAAACGTTCCTGATTAAATGTAATGAGAAGCAGCAGCAGCAGCAGCAGCAGCAGCAGCGACACAACCAGAACAGAGAATCGAACAAAGTCACAGTTTTAAACAAAAGGCTCATGCTTTAATGAGCTTATTCCTGACGTGTTTTCAGGTTACAATCGTCAATTGTCCTCCGCTGTTGTCGCAGCGTTCTCTTCTTGCCAAAATTCTTGGAATGGAGAACAAAAAAAGAGACGGGAAACGGGGACATTAAGCGAGGGAGAGAATGAGAGCGATAATTTATGTTTATTATCGACACATACCTTTTGAAGCTTGCAGAGAAATGCCACATGGAGGTGACTCAGGAAATGAAACAAGACAAAAACAAAAACGGCACCGTTATGGAGCTGCTCACACCCGTGACACCGTTTCCTCCGGTGTTCTTTTGTTCTAATATTCAGCTCGGTTTAGCATGTGTCGAGCCTTCTGCATAGTGCTTAATGAGACATTAATGCAGGTATAATAGTCTCCAGCATGTTATTTCCTCCTAATTGTATCTCTACTGTGATGTTAGCAAAATATGAACTTTGATTGCGTGTAGGTTATTACTGTTTCACAGCAGCATTTTCTGCATTTTCTGCAGATGGTGTTTTTGTGCAGATTTGTTTGTAGGAATAAGGGCTGGGTATTGATTACAAGTTTTCTATAATGGTATCGATATCTGGACTTTGATACCGATTGCTGAACGATACAAATTTTTTAAACTCTGAGCCGGATTAAGTGTTTTCTTGCAGTCACACAGTGCAACTTAAACTAAAATTGTTTAATTTGTCATCCCTACTAATTCAGATGAATTCAACGTAAATTAAGGTCACTCCAGGATCATGTTTGACTCTTCCGCCCCAGGTTCGAGCAGATATCCAAATTTCCAGGTCAAAAAAAAGTGACAGCCCTAATCTTGAGGATTTATGAGATTATCGCATAAGAAATTTGATATGGAATAACAAGAACATGTCAGTGATACAGAGGAAGTTTGGTCAGTACCAAAATAACATTGGGAAGTTTTATTAGCATCTGCGGTTTCGAGACCTATAAAACTTCCCTTATGCATGTTTTCCTTGTCATTTGCTATTTGTGATACGTTTATAACGTAGGAAATCGTAAATCAAAGCACATCCGTTGGACGTTCTGTTCTCTTCTCTCTTCAAAACAATCAACAGTCATGTGTGAGGGATGGGTGAACTGAACTACACGTTTTTTTTATGAACTACAAGTCACTATTAACTGATGGAGCATGTGGATTAATGGGGTGTGGGGGGTTTCAGTGCAGTGAAATACAGGCTCTTGGTTTGGCTGCAGGTCATGCTGACTGCAGCCTCCACAGCTGTAACTTTGACCTGCCCACTTATCAGGTTCTTTTTTTTTTTCTTTTTTTTTCCCAGCGCTTGATAAATGGACTCCCAAAGAGGTACAAGAAAGAGCGGGTCAGAATGTCCAGCCTTTGCCTCCGGCCATGATACCTTAAGAAATACACTGCTACAAACTAAATGGTTTCCCCTTTAATGTGTTTTTGTGTTTCTCTTTGTTCTGAAAGTGAAAACCCTCAATTTCTGCTACTGGTTGTTTTCACAGCAAAATTAATGGTTTCTGTTGCTGTCTTTTCCTTCTTCTAGTGTATTTATTGGATTGAATTATGCTCTTAAATAATGAGGATATTCCTCATTATGCGATCCTTCATTTTTGGCATTTGTGGAGCTTTTAACCCTTACAGCTCAGAGCATTTCGGCTGCTTTCTTCCATTACTATGTTAAAACCTACAGGCTATAAGAATGTGCAATATAGAATGTCTTATATATATCTTATATTTTTTTCAGCACAGCCTTTAGGCAATAAAAAGAATAATAATTTTTGCCAACTTTTGGAAATTTTGAAATATGTCACAGTTCAAAGTTCACATGGCTCGTTTTTATGAACAAAAAGGAAATTTCAAAAACGGTCCATTGTGTGACTTCTGCACAGCTATTGCTACTTTATATCACTACTAAAAAATGCAATATAAAGTTTGCCTGAATATGTGACCTATAAACACACACACCCCAGGATGTCCATATAAGGAGTTGTGTATTATTCCCATGGCAAATTACCTTGGGTGCACCAGGGTGAATTGTGGTTAATTTGCTTCAAAATAACAAAATATACCCACGTTTATCTCACAAATTTGAAGGTCATGCACTCACAATAACCAGAAAATTGTGAGGCACTTTTCTCACATTTGTATCGTGTGCCAATAAAAAGACGACGCTCCAAAATGCTCTCTCCAGCTCAAGCGTATACTCTTACTCAAATTATTCCAATTTTCGTGTAAGTCAGCCCGGTTGTAGTCAGTTTAAGTCTGTTGACTACGATCTCCACCGCCGTTAATGACGCTCTCTCCTGGCAGCAAAAAGTAAATGATGAAAAGAAATCCACAATATAGAGGAAATGGAAAAGGACAGATGGGGAAATGAGATGTCATTAGGAGTTTGAGGAGAGATGGAGTGTGAATAGCAACGAGGAAAAGTGTGGGGTTTGAAACGAAGACCTCAAAATCTTCAATCAAATTTCAAGCACATATAGTATTTTCTATTTTAATAAGAACAGAGACCGTCTCTCTCTCTCTCTCTCTCTCTCCTGGCTTGTTCATATACACCATGCTTCTTCACAGCAGAGGTGCTGTGACAGAGGTCTATACGGGAACGTGACTCTGCATCCGTTCTGTTTATTATTTGCACCACCTGCTCTTAGGAGTTTCATTATTCGTGCCGGCCTGTCTGTGCCTGCCTGTATGTCAGATTCATTACACACACACACACACACACACTTCCGCAGATAGTTTCCGAGATGCAAAACGCGATGGCACCAGTAACCAGCGATTCCCACCTGATCGTCGTATAGCAGTCGCTGACTAATGAGTCAAATACACTGTGATAGTGAAAAACACATACAGCTCCACCTCTGCACACACGCGCGTGGCACACTCTTATGCACAGAAACGGTTAAAAACTCTACCGCACTAATGTCAATAAAAGGAGGAGGCTCAGAATTAAAAATGTAATTAAAAGCTTGCACAGCGAGTGCTGCTAACGCTGCAAGTGACACCGCGACGTGTGAAAGCAGTTTCAGATTCTCAGGTTTGATTATTGGACTAAAAATCAGTTTAATGTGCCATTTCTTGCACGACAATGCGACGACGCACGTCGATCGCGCAGTCGATCCGTAGCTTTTTGAAACCTGCGACGGAGCTCGGTATCATTCATTTCATCAATCTACAATGACCCGAGTGATGAAATAAGCGATATTCAGCGCCGTTTAGACTCAAAAACGATCGGTATGAAGATAATAGAGTGAGAGTCGTGGAGTTGTTGAGCTTGTTTCTGGCACATGATATTATGCGATGTCATAACTCGTGCTCGGAAAAAGAAACAAAACAAATACGCGGCACACCAAGGAATCTTTAGAGACGTCACCTTGGTTTTGAAAATCCTGAGAATACTTTTGCTAATTTTAGCGTGAAAGAAGAACATTGAGTAACTGCAGGAGCCAACCACACACACACACACACACATCGTAACACACTGGCATCTCAGACGCCCAAATAGCCATCGGTGATGATAATAAACGTGCAAACACGATGGATCAGAAATAGTTGTCGGTGTGTACGAGGCTAAAAATGTCTCCCCTCGAAATAGTTATTACGGGAGGAAAAACCAACATTTATATTTTGAAATAACTAGACCACACAGACCTTTTTCAGGCGTATTTTTTTTACCACCTTGTTTCTTTTTAAAAAAGATCAGCTCCATCGCCTGCTTCACTGGTCTGCACAGACACGTGTGTCAGGTCACTGGTTTTAAGAGAATAGAAGAGAATGACATGTGACAGCAGGGAAAATGGCTGGAACTAACACCCAGAGAGACGGAGAGCTGAGAGCACCATGATACCATTACCTCAGGATATATAAGAACGTATAACGTGACATTTATCTGCAAAATATCTAAAAAATTACAATGTTGTTGTTGTTTTTTTGAGTAGGGTATTGTCATCTTCCAAAATGTTCCAACTCTATAAATCAATAGAAATCCATATTTATATAAAAGGACATTTTCAGTACACTTTGACTGAATTTAGTGCCAGAAAATGCAGAATAGAACCAGTGCACACACTCTTCCTGACATATGACCTACATCTATCCTTCAACACAAAGCAAATGCACAATCCCATACACTCTTAGAAATAAAAGTGCTACGTAGAACCATATAAGGTTCTTCAGCTTGTCCTCATATGAGAAACCTTTTTGAGGGTTCCACCAAGAACCCTTTTAAAACCCTTTATTCAGGAAAGGAGTTTTAAAAGGGTTCTCTGGATCAAAATGGTTCTTACAGGAAACATTAGTGTGACCAAGAACCCTTGAAAAACCCTTTATTCAGGAAAGGGGTTTTAAAAGGGTTCTCTGGATCAAAATGGTTCTTACAGGAAACATTAGTGTGACCAAGAACCCTTGAAAAACCCTTTATTCGGGGAAGGGTTTTTCAGAAGCAAATGGTTCCTGGCAGAACCTCAGCCCTTGCAGAAGGACCCTTTTGGAACCCTTGTTTCTAAGAGTGTATGTAATCTACATTATATAACAACTCTAACTAAAAGGCAAACCCCCCATCAGAGTACAGAAGGAAATGTTTGGTACGACTAGTTTTTGCACTTTACTGTGCATTTGTCACTGATTGTTGTTCGTGACAACTCGTTTTCGCAGCACGCTCTGCTGCCAAATCTCCCCCCGTGACGGCCCATTCTACGGATTCCGCGCCGCCTTAACGACGCATTCAAGCTACTTCTGTTATTGTTGTGACTGAGGAAGAAAAAAAAACAAAAAAACAAAAAAACAGCAGCAGCACCAAATTACATACTGTGCATTTAAACAGCATTCTTCATCATCTGCCAAATGGCTTAAGCTCAAAAAGCAAATAATGATGTCGTTGCAGCTGCACAGGTGTAAGAGCCAAGTGCAGGATTATTCCACAAAGTCACCTGAATTTAGATGTTAATTCATCAAACAACGTTTTTTTTTTTTTACCTGTTTATTGACCAAGTGTATTTATTATTCTGTTGTATCCTTTTGTGTATAGGTTGCACACTCGGTGTACAATGACAATAAAGATCTATCTAATCTTATTTTAAACAAAAACAGAAGGTCTCATCATTATAATATATAATACAGTATGGGGAATCTGCATGTGTCTGCTTGTTAAAAACTGCCACAACACACGATTGCATGGAGCTGGAAAGCAGAACGATTCAAACGCCTGATAATCTCCTTTCAGTACTGAAAATCAGAAATCTTGAAGAAAAGACTGTGAAAATAATCTCATACAGCGCTAATTAGCACATTCGCTGCTTGGCTTTTGTCAGTCAGTCTCCTGTCTCGCTCCATTTCCCCTCCCCCCCCTGCCCCCTCCCTTCATCTACACTTTGATGGTTATCGGACGAGGAAGGTGTAAATTGCCGCTCAAAAGCTATATCAGCAAATTCCCCCAGCTCTGCTATCACTCCCTCATCATTCAATCAGTTTCCATCCCTCGTTTTCTTATCCTCTGCTCGAAGCCTTCCATCTCCGTGGGGAAAACAGGATGTAATCACCGGCTCTGAGCACGGGGAAGGAGAAGGACACAGTGTGTGTGTGTGTGTGTGTGTGTGTGTGTGTGTGTGTGTGTGTGTGTGTGTGTGTGTGTGTGTGTGTGTGTGTGTTTCCCTTATGCATAAACTTAGTGAAATATATTCAATAACTACAGAGCCATGCAAATAGAGGTGATGGCGGTAGCCTCTCTACGTACGTCTTTGTGCACCGTGTGCAAGTTTGTGTTGTTTGTGCAAGTTGTGTGTGTGTGTGTGTGTGTGTGTGTGTGTGTGTGTGTGTGTGTGTGTGTGTGTGTGTGTGTGTGTGTGTGTGTGTGTGTGTGTGTGTGTGTGTGTGTGTGTGTGTGTGTGTGTGTGCGTGCTAATGTCCATGTCCAGCCACCACAAGCGTTAATTAGACAGGGATTCTGCCAGTTTTCTTTTACTCCTCACTTCCTCCTCTCTCTCTCTCTCTCTCTCCCTTTCTCTCTCAGGAGGAAAAAAAAAAACACACAATCACACATTAATGGTCCACAAGGATGGCTGTGTAAAAAGAGAAAAGCAGAAAAATTGAGAGAATGGAGACCAGTGGGAGGCACACACACACACACACACACACACACACACAAAAAGAGATAGAAGGGTGGCTGCTGAGAGATATGTAATAATTGGTCAGTGTGGGCCAGCGGAAGACAGAGCCACGGGGGGATTTATGAACAAATGGGCAAATACAACAGGCAAACCATGTGTGACATACAAGTCACCTTGGTCACCTGCAGTCCCAGTGGCAGACAGAGGAGAGTGGGTTTACTGTAGGTCACAGTATTCCTCTTCTCTCCATTCAAGGCTTCCATTAAAGCTTGGATTCATATTGCGTTTTATTGTATTTTTCTTCTTTTTTTTTCTTTAATCACTCAAATTATTGGGATTTTCTTGGCTTGGCTTAAACCTTTTTACGTGTACTTTACAGAGGCTGCCAACTTGCTCTGCCATGTTTTCTGCAGCCTGGTTTTCTTTTTTGCGTTTCGAGGTGGAAGAATCAACGTTCTTTTCTCTCGTATATTAAAGTCACTTTGGGTCATTTGGGAAATCCGAGTGGAGTGAAGTCCTTGGTTTGTTAGATGTCACTTGTCACTTAAAACGCTGGACATTTGAAGAAAAAATGAGGAGGAAAGTGCCCTGGGAGGAAAAAACAAAGGCAGGGAAATCTCTGGTGTTGTTTATCATCGGATTGGTCTTATAATGAGAATCGAATGAGGGCTGGCATGTTGTTATTATGCCTCTTGGCAGGGTGTTTGTGCCTGCGTGTGTGTGTGTGAGTATACACTGTAATCATGTGTCTATACTCCCGAGTCTGTAATACACGTTAGAAGACGATCTTACCCCCCCCCTCCGGTGAAAAGTGTTGGCTGTAAGGTCTGGCAAAACACAGACTCAGCCCCTGCCAGCTGTGTTGAGGAGGTAATTGTGAGTGTGGCAGACTTGGCGGCCGCTGGCTGCGCGAGGAAAACCATGGAGAGAAAATGAGGAGGTTGCTCCTCTGGTGGAGTCTGAGGGGCCGGCTCAATATCAGGTGTTGTTGTTTATCTGATTCCCCTCCGTCCCCATCACACGGCTTTGCATTCTTGTCCTGTCGCTCCATTTCCAATTTTCTCAGATTTTCTGTCCCGAGAAAACTGCAGCAGCGATACCAGAGTTTAATCCTCCTGCAGGTCTACGTAGGTACTACACCTGAGGAGACCGACCGTGGTCTGTGTGTTTATCTTCTGTCAGGATCCAGATTGAAGTGAGCGGCTGACGAGATACTCAACACATTAGGGAGACATTGTTATTTATCAGCCAGAGTAAAAAGAGTGTAAATAAACGACAACTCTTTCGCTAATTCTGCAATACTTCCCCCCCCACATGAGTGCACTACATGGCTAATTTGATTTCACACCGTTTATAGGTGTTGCAGATTAAACTCGAAGAGGTAATTCACTAATGTGTTATATTTGGCAGCTATTCTACTTTTATGCTTGGGACCAAACATCTGAAACGTTTTTTTTCTACTTAAATGTATAAATGCTTCAAATGAAGTTCATTTCATATTTTAATCAGATATATTCCCACCAGACCGCAGTATTTTCTTCCTGCATTTTGTTTGACTCGTTGTTGTTGTTCTCTCTCATTTTGTCATTATGCTTTTCTTCATCGTGTTGAAGACTTGGGCTGAATCAGTCAGACCTTTAAGAAAATCAGCTTAAATACACACACACAGAGAGAGAGAGACACATACATGGTTCTATAAATGTCATTTCTCTGGTCTGACTGTGACTAAACGTGTGGTGCTACTGTTGACATTTAGTGTTGTGAATAGGAACTCTGTGGTGTGTATCTGCTCAACTGGGTTTGCTCTGCGGCCATGAAACCAGCAGATGTTTGGTTTGGTTTGCTGTGCATGTGTAGCATGACACACTTTAAATGAGCAGTCACAATTAACCTAGTAGCACAGCATCACTATTTTTTTCTTATGGTCAACAATGTCTTTAATTCACTAGAACAGGAAAATAAAACAATATTTCACACATTTACTTTAAAACTCACTTAAAAAATAAACAAACTATGTGAAAATATTTGACTATTATTCCTCAGTACACCAAATATTTTATGCTGAATTCAATAACATTCGTTTACCTTCTTCTTAACTCTTCTGTGACCATCCTGTCAGGGTTTGGCATACGTACTTCTCATGACCATAACTCCTAGACAGTTTGTGATTATGTCGAAAATTCAAAAACTACTGCATAAAGCAGAGAAATAGAGCGTATTTTCACCCATTTACACTATACGATCAAAAGTTTGGGGTCACCTATTCAATTTTTGTTGTGTTTTCCATTAAAAGTCACACTTTTGTTCATCAAAAGAGTTGCAAAAATGAATAGAAAACCAGCAAAACTGTTTTCAGCTGTGCTAACATAATTCCACAAGGGTTTTCAAGGGTTTTCTAATCATCCAATAGCCTTCTAACGCGATTAGCAAACACAATGTACCATTAGAACACTGGAGAGATGGTTGCTGGAAATGGGCCTCTATACACCTATGTACATATTCCATTAAAGACCAGACGTTTGCAGCTAGAATAGTCGTTTACCACATTAACAATGTATAGAGTGTATTTATGATTCATTTAATGTTATAGTCATTGAACAAAAAGTGCTTTTTCTTCAGAAATTAAGCAATTTTGAAGTGATCTCAAACTTTTGAACAGTAGTGTACTTGTCATTACGGTAGCCCTCATGACTTCCTAAACGGTTGAATAACTGCCAGATATCAAAAGTGAAAAAACTCACAATCCGACAGCCATAAAATCCAAATAAATCCACGGTGGCCTGAATAATATGATGGTCATAAGAGGGTTAACTAATCGTGGATTAACTGGTTATGGTTAAGGTTTGTGATAACACAATCTGTTTAAGCTGTTGCAGTGTCCTAAGAAGCAAACGTGTGTGTGTGTGTGAGTGAGTGAGTGGTCTGAGGTTGGTTAACCCAGTGTATGAAAACAAGTGGATGTTTGTATCACACGCCCCTCCCTCAGACTCTCGCCAGCTGATGAAAAATGAATGAAGGTCTGTGTATATGTGTGTGTGTGTGTGTACGTGTCCACATGTCTGTCTCTACATGATGTGCCATTCTTTCAGATCTCGTACTAAAGGACAGGAACAGCACCCCTGCTGTGTGTGTGTGTGAGAGACACTCACAGAGAGCGAGCTGAGTGCTAAAATGGATGTCAAGTGGAAAAACAATTTTTGACCATGTTGACCTTGCTTCATCATCTATTCTCCTCTAAACGGGAGACATAATTTACTGAATTGGCCTCATGTTCTATTGAAAAGAGCTGGAACTACAGCGATTGAGTCCATTAAGGCTCATTTTCTCCATAGACTTCCATTCACGCCGCTACTTTTGAATGGTCTACGGTGCTCAGATGGTTTAGTGTGACAGGGTTGGCACTGTTGATGATTATGATCCTGTCCTTTCTTCCCAACTTCACTCCACTTCTTGAAATAACTCCCTTGTGGTCACTTCCTCCTCCTGTGCTTGTTAAGGCACTAATTAACCTTTCGTCCGTCCACTCTGTGTCTCTCCGTCTCTCAGAAGAACAACCTATCGAGGAGTGGCGGCTAGAGCGACAGAAGAGCACATGAAGAGGGTCAACAGCGGCACAGCAACATCCTGACCGGTAGCCTTGCTTTCTGCACCCGCAACCGCACACGCCCGGCAACTCCAGAAAGCGGGCGTCAGAGAGGAAGGAGACGCGCGACGACTGCTCCTGCAGGCATGGTAATACACTCTCCACTCTCCACTCTCTGTGTGTTTGTATAGGTGCCGCATGTGTGTGTGATGATGTGTACATGGATCTGCTGTAGAGTAAGGGAACAGCTGCAGTGTGATAACTCTAGCTGTAGAGACATGACAACAAAGTGTGACATAAGCGTGAGGTAGAGGGGAGAATGTACAGCGTTGCTGTGCATTTTGTGGAGCAGACGTGAGGCAATGAGAAGTCAACGTCATCAAAGGAGATGGAGGAAAAAAAACAGAAGAAGTAAGACATGGAAGCTAGAGCGTTTCTTTTAGGTTTCCATGATAATTGTACAGTTTGATGGACCAATTCCAGATGGCGCCCCACTAACCCTTTAACACAGCGTGTATATCGGCGATGAATTAGCGTAATTACACAATGGTTTGTGCTATCGGGAAAAAAAATCCAGTGGTTTCAGAAAGCTGAAACGTTGCACATGAAAACCAACGTGGTTATTACGGTAAATTTAACTCGCGCTTTTGCAAGAAGCCGGCGAATCAGCATCTTTGTCGCCAGAGAGGAGGGAGTTGGAAAAAATGCCTGTACATAGTTTCTTCTTTTTTTTGGCCTGTTTTTTCACAGTGAGACAAAACTCATTGTTCATTTTAAATTGTTAACACACTATTTTTAACATGCTGTACATTGTAAATAATGGTAAAAAAAATCACTTATTCTGAGGACATTTTTCCTGGCACATTTATGGTTAAAATAAGCAGGACACGTTGAGGCTTAGGTGTTAAGGGGTCAAGATTAGAACGACTCTGTATTCTACTTAAAACGTAGAATTTAAAGATGTATTACTACATTAACAAAGTATGAAACCTGGGTCAGCGCTGTTTTAAATTGATGATGTGATGATGCCGATGATAGTTTGATTACCGTCCGTCATTCAGTAGGTGTGTTACATGTTTGTTCTTCCTGTTTGAAAGACATTTTATTCTGGAACATCCTACCTGAATTCTTGTTGTATTTTCATTGTGCACAGTTTAGGCCTAACAGCACAAAGAAGGCTCACTACTGTTTTGGAGGAGCACAGAAAAATGGCTCCAAAGATCAGAGAGCAGCGGAGGGAGAGAGAATGACAAGTAGGGCCAGATAAGATTGTTAAAGCATAAATGATTTACCAAAAAAAAAAAAAAAAAAAAAAAGGATACGGAAGGCATTAGAGAGAGTGGAAATTTGGAGGAGAAAACAGAGGTGAGGAGCTGAAAGGAAGAGAGAGAGAGAGAAAGACAACGGATTGATTAATGGTCTTGGCCCATGACAGTGGGAGCCTTTCCCCAAGAGGGAGTAAGCAGGAGAGAAGATGAATTATTAAAAACTAGAACACGAGGAAGGAGGAGCAGGTTCGCAGTGGAGGAGGGAGGACCGAAGGGGGCAAAGGAAAGGAAAGGAAAGGAAAGGAAAGGAAAGGAAAGGAAAGGAAAGGAAAGGAAAGGTGAAGTGAATGATTGAAGGAAAATAAGATTTTGCTGAAGGTGCTGATGTTGGACGTTGCAGAAGAGGATACACAGTGTAGCTCATAAATAACCAAGATAATGAGACAAGTGCACACTCCTCTGTGTGTGTGTGTGTAGTCTTCAGTTATGGTGATGCAGCAAAACACTGTGGAGTGACCTTGGCGAGCGTGTCACTGCACAAACCGCGTAAACAGCCCCTTCATCGACTTTCTTCCCGAGCTTCCTGCCTTTAATGAATACACATGCCCACAGTATTTGTTTACATCTTCATGCACTTATGTGTCACTGGCTTCGGTTTCACTTCCTCTTCTTCCTGTTTTAGAAGAAGATGTAACTAAATCACTGGGTTTTTTTTGTTGTTTTTTTGTTTTTTTTTAAAAGGCAACACGCGTTTCATTATGAAATGAGGTTGTTATTACGTTTCATAGACTGGCACTCACTCGCACGATTGAAAGTCTAGACTCGGAGGAATGTCATTTTATCAGCTTTTAGCAGTGCGGTCATAATATTCTATGGACGGGCAATAAAACCTTTAAAACCGCTGTGACAAATTACTGCGAGCAAAGGACACAGATAAAAAAAACAGCCATTCTTGCGGTGTACTGTGTTTCACGGTGAAATTATATTTAGCTGTTTATTATGAATAATAAACTTTTTTGAGACACACTCACAATGTATTAAATAAAGATGGTTTTAAACACAATTAACATATTAACCACCATTGTTTGATAAATTTAAGGGAAGAAGAATTAAGGGGAAATTAGCAGCATTTTTTTGATTTAGTATTATTATTCTCTCTGTTTGGTTCTAGTCAAAAGAAACAAACAGGCTCTGTCAAGCAAAACTAACAGCGCTGACTGAGGGAGTGTTGTGTGCGTATACAGAGGCATCACACACTGCTGAAGAGTCAGGTTTTACAACTTTGTGTGGGTGCGTCTTTGTGTTTTCAGTCCACACTCCTTTTTATGGAAGCCTATTTTCGCCAGAAAGAAAAAAAGATGTAAAACTTTGCCTTGATAATAAAAATATCCTCAAAGTAAGGTGTTGTAGTCATAATTTCGACTTTTTATCTCATCATTTCGACTTTTTATCCCATAATTCTGAATTTATCTCATAATTATGACTTTTCATCTCATAATTATGACTTTTCATCTCATAATTTCGACTTTTTATCTCATAAATTTGACTTTTTAATCATATAATTATGAATGTATCTCATAATTATGACTTTTTATCTCCTAAATTTGACTTTTTATAACATAAATTTTGACTTTTGAGGATATTTTATTATCAAGGCTAAGTTTTACATCTTTTTTTTCTGGCGGAAATGGGCATCCGTCACTTAACTAGCACAATTTTGCTGTTGCCTCCGTTTGTCTTGACATCAAATATCACCGGGCAAAATGAGAGTAAAACACAAACACAGTCATGTGCAGCGCATCGGCTAAATCTTATTCTACATTGGTTTGAATAAAACAGACAGTTTAAAAGTTCACACTCTCCGGCTTTAAGTATCGGCAGCGACGCTAAAAGCACACAGTTTGATAAAGACGATTTAAAAAATTAGGATAAAAGAGACCATAAAAGCAGCGAAGTACTAAAAACCGCTGCTGTTTCCTCTGCGGCCGACTGTGCTTGTCGCATGGTTGACCAGGAAAGGAGAGCAGTAGTAATAGTAGTCGTCGTAGTGGTGGAGTGATTTTACTCCAGAGAGAAGTGTGGAAATGATGAGTGCTTACTCTGCAATTACCTGTGGGAACTGACAACAAAAAGGGAGAAATGAACACCTCATCGTACTGTACTGCTGATTTAAAGGTCTGATAGATGATGGCAGACTTTAAATAAATGTCATTTCTGCTGACACAAGACAACCTAATCTATTATTTTGTTATTCTGTGGTTTTATCACCTATATATATATATATATAGTTGAGAAAAGTCCTTGACACAGATGACCTGCTTGTTGTTTTCCTGCAAAAGTGACTGACTGTACACTCTTAGAAATAAAAGTGCTCAGTAGAACCAGATAAGGTTCTTCGGCTTGTCCTCATATGAGAACCCTTTTTGGCTCCAGGTAGGGGTTTTAAAGGGTTCTTTGGATCAAAATGGTTCTTACTGGAACCATTAGTGTGACCAAGAACCCTTGAAAAACACTTCTTCAGGAAAGGAAAGGGTTTTTCAGAAGCAAATGGTTCCAGGTAGAACCTCAACCCTTGTAGAACGACACTTTTGGAATCCTTATTTCTCAGAGTGTATAAGTCACAGACACACAGACAGAGTGACAGACAGAGGGCACAAATAAAAGGGGACGGCAAATTGCAGCGACTTGCTCCTGCCAAGCAGAGTGCAGATAAATCACAGGATGATTTTTTAATGAAATCCCCCCCCACCTTCCCCACCTTCCCCACCCTCCACCTCCCCCCTCCTCGGCTGCTGCTGCTGGATGTTACAGAGAAGGCACTGAGTTGCTGTTTTTTCTTTTCTTGTTTTGTTGTCGTGTTGTTTGTCCCATCACTCACAGCTTGGGTGTTTTTTAAATGTTCCCCTTTTTCCCCTTTGAGCTCTTCTCGGTTTCATTTTGGGCTAAAGATGTGTGACATTCGCTCAGCCCACTGCTTTTAAAACGGTCTTGACTTTTTTTTCATATATATATATCACTGGTGATTTGTTTTTGTTTTTCTGTGTTTAAGAATCACTTCACATGATGATGTGGTCTGCTTATCTTTGTCAGTGCTGGCTAATAACATTTATATACATGATTTAGGTAACACTTTAGATTACACATATTCACCATTAACTAGGTGCTTACTAACATATAGCATACTAGCCCTTTATTAGTAAATATTAAGCACATATTAACACCTTATGTAGGAAAAAATCTTAATTCATGTCATAATAGAGGTCAAATAAGATGTTAATACGTGCTTAATGATTACTGATAAAGGGCTAGTGTGCTTCTCATGTATGTTAGTAAGCACCTAGTTAATGGTGAATATGTGTTCCCTAATCCAAAGTGTTACCATTATTTATTTATTTAGTTGTTAAAATCTCCTGCAGGTTTCCCACCTCCATTGCCCTTGTAACTTTGTTGCTGCTTTCTGCATCATCTCTCATTGCAAAAACTGATTTTCAAGAAATTAAAATAAGTCTTATTACCGGGATAATTCTTCTTAGTTTTTGCCTTAAAAGAAAAATAACCGTGGCAAGTTTTAAGTGGCAAGAATCAAATTTTAAGAAAAATCACTTTGTCTTAATCAGATGTTAGATTGCTTTAACTCTCAGAAACAGAGCATTTTGTCTGCATTTTTTCCCATTATGTTAAAACTTACAGTATATACGAGAAGAGGCTATAAGAATGTGCAATATTGCCTACATTTTCACAAACTATATAAACACACCTGAGGAAAAAGTACTCAAAATTGGGCAATACGTCACAGTTCAAAGTTCACTTTTTGTTAACAACAACAAAAAACAGTCTAATTTTATGACTTCTACATAAATATTGCTATCCTACCTATCCACCTATCACTACTAAAAATGCGATATAAAATGATTCATAACTTTGACTTAACAACACATGAGAAGACATTTTCTAAAGCCTGAACACACACACCCACAGGATGTCCATATATGGAGTTGTGTGTTATTCCCACCGCAATTTACCAAGTGCACACCTTGTGATTGAGGTTTAATTACCAGTAACAAGCTAAAACAATGGTTAGCATAAAATCTCAGTTTGATCAAGGAAAGGAAAAATCCTTTTACGTAAACAATTTATTGCTTGATGTGCATGTACAATAACAGTGTTTTTTTATTATAAATAAAACGTTTGTTTACTGTTTTTCTTCATTTTAAATTGTTAATACACTATTTTAACATACAGAAAATTGTAAATTATTGCCAGATATTGAAAGTTATTCGGGAAAAATGTCCAAAAACTCTTACTCACAGGATAATTTCTGGCACTTTTATGGTTAAAATAAGCCCAAAAATAAAATAAAAAAGTCCAGACAAACATTTTGAGGCTTAGGTTGTTGTTGTTGTAGTTTGTTTGGTTTTCCATTAAACTTTCTGCAAAGACACACAGGTGCAAACGTGTCCTTCCACTCACAGCTGATATTGTTTCCGGTGAGTCTTGTCCTTGACTTGGGGGTCATGTAAATTTATAACAGATGGTCACAGAGAGAGAGAAGAGGGCGAGGCAGGAGGAGGATGAGGAAGAGAGGGGGAAGATGAGAGAGGCATCAGCTGAGCTGAGAGGAAAGTCAATGGATTCTGCAGCATCTCAAGTGATGTAGTGGCCGCTGACAGTCCAGCACATGTCCACGCATAACACCTAACACCTTGTGAGGGGAAATGGTTTTGCTGCTGCAGAGCAATAAGAACAAGATGGAGGATGATGGATAGAAGTGATGGAAGTAATGTGTCTGTGAGAGAAGAGACGATGTAGTTTTCGATTGTAGTGTGGAGATGTGTCAGTGTGTGTTTTGAATCGTTTGTTGTTCTTCTCTCTCTCTCTCTGTGTGTGTGTGTGTGTGTGTGTGTGTGTGTGTGAACGTAAGTTTAGTGCACAGTGAGTTGTAAATGCTGTGTAATGTGGTTATGTAACACGGACCTGCCAGCCTGTTTGCCTCACTGGACCGTGAAATGGAATGTAATTGGTAAGTGTGTGAGTGTGTGTGTGGTCTAAGAGCACTGTGCAACAATGGCATATGAATGTGTAAACACACACACACACACACACAGATAAATGCATGGTGTGAGTCAGTGGCTCGCAGGCAGCTCGGATTTTACAATTACCTGCATGTCTGCTTCAGTTTTCTTGGTAGTTAAGGTAGTTTTGAGGTGTTTTTCTACTCAAATAAAATCAGAATCATGAGTAAAAAGTGGAGACACAGCAGCGTTATTAACGTCTACACTTGAGGACCAATGTGAGGTCAAGCGTGCTTAAATTAGACATTGTTTAATTTATGTCGGTGACAGTTAAGGGTGGTGGTTCTGGGCATCTGGTGTGAGATCCCTTGTGGTTTGTAACCATCACTTATGATTTATTCTTTGCTCTCTCGCTCTCACGCATAAACCGCTGCGCTGTGCATAATATATGACTGACCTCCACTGTGTGAAGGTCGGGGCAGAGTCAAGGGCGACTGTGGTGTTGTCTGACAGATTGAGTGTGAGGTTTTGTGTGTGAGTGTG
The DNA here is from genome assembly GCF_963457635.1 of Microchirus variegatus. Taxonomy (NCBI): domain Eukaryota; kingdom Metazoa; phylum Chordata; class Actinopteri; order Pleuronectiformes; family Soleidae; genus Microchirus; species Microchirus variegatus. The sequence continues at coordinate 10,189,635 of NC_139817.1, forward strand.
TGTCTGTGTGTGTGTGAAGATACATTTATTAGCTTCTCAGGGATTGCAACAGTATTGATAACAACAATCAGGATATTTAGGATACGTAGAGGGACTTGAAATTAACGTTTACAGATGTATGTGTCCAAATAAAAACGGCTTCATCTCACCTGAACCTGGATTTATTCACAAATGCAGCAGCAGTTTGCAACAATCTAAAGTTATTTTCAGCAAAAAGTTCAATTCAGGACAATGTTGGAATATTACGTGAATTAAGTTATAATATTAAAATAGTTATATTACAAGAAAAAAAGTTGTAATATTACGAGGCTTAGGTTGTAATATTAAAATAGTCATTATATTAAGAGAAAAAATCTGAATTTTATGAGGAAAAAAATGAGAAAAAAGTCGGAATATTACAAAAATAAAGTTGGGATATTATAAGAAACAAGTTGGAATATTACGTGAATAAAGTCGCACTATTACAAGAAAAAAGTCAGAATATTATGAGAAAAAGTTGGAATATTAAGAGAATAAAGTCAGAATATTACGTGAATAAAGTCAGAATATTACGTGAATAAAGTCAGTATATTATGAGAAAAAGTCAGAGCATTACGAGAATAAACGTTGGAATATTAGGAGGAAAAAGTCAGAATATTGCGAGAATAAAGTTGTTATATTACGCCAATAAAATCATAATATTACGAGAATGATGTCGTAATATTAAAATAGTCATAATATCACACAAAAAAGTAATCGGAGCTTTCAGCAAAAAGTTCAAACCAGGACAATGTTATAAAGCATAGAAATACATTTTTTCACGCTGCAATCTTGAATCAAATCTTGCAAATTAGTGTCAACTGAACTCTCCTGTCAGTTTCTATCATGGCTACACGCTAACGTCTCGCGTCAGCTGTCTTAATGTCACACATCTGTGCACATGTCAGTCAAACAGGGTCAACTCCTCTGTCTGCGAGTCCTCCCTAAATGCTCTGATTTACATGGTGATCGGAGCAGCTGGACAGCGACTCCCTCGTGGTCGAGTAGTATCAACAAACACGCACATAGATACATAGACTCTCTCCCCGCAATGTGGTTTATGACTGCAGAAGCTCCCATTAGCTATGCCTCATAAAATTCACAACGGCTGGTCTGTTAATCACCGCTCACAACACACACACACACACACAGAGGTTTGCACAGCTATTCATCCTCAGGAAACCACATTGATTTCTCTTATTTTGGACAGTCTTATCCGTATCTTAACCATAACCAGTTAATATCTAACTCTAATCTTAACCTAACTGCATTTTACACTTTAACCTGCAACATAAATAGGTCCTCAGGAATTAATGTCTTCCTCTTAAGGACCAGGTTTTGGTCTCCATGGTGCCAGAGGAGATCCACACAAGTACACTACACACACACGTTTGCACAGCACTCGAAGTGAGAACCCTTATAGACGTAATGTATTCCCCTTAGCCTATTCACTGTTGTGATGGTTGAGGACCCAACCCTTAACCAGGTCTTAACCCTGAAAGATAATGATTAATTATAGACTTAGAAATATATGGAAATCAAACCAATACAGCACCAAAACAGAGCTCCGGTAATAATATGGTGCAAAATCCTACATATATTCTGGCCCAAAACCATCTCAAAGACATGCACCACATAATCAATAGACCTGGATCGACCATGTCCTCTGAATGAACATCAACACTAGACATCAGAAGGCTAAAAGAAAGAATGAAAGGGAGGCCTAAAATGATAGAGAAGGAGCTCCAGACACACCATCAAAGCTGGGGGATCATAGAGAAGTTGGCCAGATTGAAGTGGAGAAACTTTGCTGCTGCCCTATGAGCTAACTGGCATAATGGGGATGAGTGAAAACCCCCTATAAAGATGTGAGGAGCAGCAAAAATGTCCTCACTTTCCCACAATGTCCTCACTGTATGGTTTATACAATTTTAGGTCCTCACAAAGCAACACACACACACGTGCACATTGAGTACAATCATCTTTGAATGGTTTTTCATTCACAAAATGAGCTTTTTTGTTGTTGTTTACAACCATTCCCAAAGTCAAATAAGGGAAAAATTGATATTTTTCAGTATTTCCTTCCTTCTTCAACAACATTAAACCACTTTTGACATTTCTGCACATCACATGCCTGTGGAATAAGGAGGCTTAATGTCTTTGACAGATGCTTTACGACACTAATAAAGACCTGTTGGAAGCAAAATGTCAACGCGCACCGAAAAGTATCGATCGCCTCAGAATGTCAAATCAAGCCATGCACGTAATGACGATCCACACAGGGTGTGATAATATAATAAAGACATTGATTTCATACATATATATATATATATATACTGTATTATTGCACTTTCAAGTTACATAAACTCGCCTTTGTGTGTTTGTGCAGTCGCAGATGAGACATACGAGACGGCTAATGTTGCCTAATGTTGGCGCCGCACTCACACACACACACACACTGACGCAAGCTGTAGTGATTGTGCATCGCTTGTCCTCAATTCTGTTGATGGCTTTATCTCAGTCACTCTGCTGAAAGACAACGCCACCTGTTCAATTAGGTGTGTGTGTGTGTGTGTGTGTGTGTGTGTGTGTGTGTGTGTGTGTGTGTGTGTGTGTGTGTGTGTGTAGGTGGTCCTTGAATTTCAAGCAGATTGATAGTACTGCTCGAAACCACCCTATCCATACAACACTGAAAAGGTCATCTCTCTGCTGTGTGTTGGTTATCATGCCCGGTGTGTACTTCCTCTAGTGTGTGTGTGTGTGTGTGTGTGTGTGTGTGTGTGTGTGTGTGTGTGTGTGTGTGTGTGTGTGTGTGTGAAGTGAATAAAGGGAAATGTGTGTTTCAGAGATAAGCAGGTTCTACTTTGCAGCTTGTTGAGTGCAGCAGCCTCCTCATGTTGAGCTGGGTGATGCACTCGAGGCCGTGCAGCGCAGTGTGATACCCTCTAATGATTACAGATGCAGCTCCTGCTTCAGATTCAGGTTACCGCTCAATGATGTCAGCGATAGCTCGCGCTTTTAATTGTTTTTAGTGAAGTAATGTAGTTTTACTTTGAAAGGGAGAAAGTCAGACGGAGTGTTAGAGGCAAAATGAAGAGGGGAAATACATTTTGAGAATATCTTTTGAGGATAAAGTGAGATTATGACAATAAAGTTGTAATATTAGAATATTCATTTAGTCATAATGTCAAAAAAGTTTTTTGAGAATAGAGTTGTTATATTAAAAAGTCAAAATATTAAGAGAAAAAAGTTGTAATATTGCAAGAATAAAGCCATAATATTACAAGACTGAAGTCGTAATATTAAAAAAGTCATAATATTACTAAAAAAAAAGCTTATGAGTTTTTGCTTGAAAGGAGGTTCTCATAATGCTACAACTTTATTCTTTAAAAAAGTAATTCTGTAAATAAGTAAATCGTGATCGGGACAGTGAGTAAAATTGTTGAAGAAAATTTGAAAATGACCGAAACTACAGTGACCTCAAAATTCTGGTTGATATGTCATACAAACTGTTGGAATATTGTTGTTTATTATAAAAGCCCTAAAGCATTATAGCACATGTGTCAAACCCAAGGCCCGGGGGCCAGATGTGGTCCGCCACGTCATTTTATGTGGCCCGCGAGTGATTAATTGGTCGGGAAAAATCTGTGTTAAAATAGGTCTATGCTGCTTTAAGGCGTGCGTTGACCATAAACTACATTTCCTACAATGCATGGCGATCGCGTTACCCGCAAAGTGACGGCATCCTGCCACTAGATCGCAGTGTATTGTTGTATATGCAATATACGACGAGTGAAATAAGTAATAAATACAGAAAGTTATTTATCAATATGTCACAGAGTAGTTACCTTTATTTTACATTATATTTGGTGACATTTAGTTACATTTACATGACAGTGACATCTGGCCCTTTGAGGGTAACCATTATGCTGATGTGGCCCTCAGTGAAAATGAGTTTGACACCCCTGCTTTATAACATATTGTTTATATTGTGTATACTTTTTTTATGCGGTAACAATGCACTCTCATTCTAAAATATCTGAACCCTGTGGAACTTCCTGTCTTTCTTCAGTAATTGGGTCATAAAAGAAAAAAGTCATGTGATCTAAACTGCTGCAGAGCTAAATAACACACAGACAAATCTAATCTCAGTGCACACACACACACACACACACACACACACACACACACACACACACACACACACACACACCCAGTAAACATTCTCTTCACAGCGCTGGTGGAAAAAGTCAGTGAATCCATGGATTTAATAACTGGTCAAACCGCTCTTGGCAACAATGACCTCAAAAAAACTTGCTCTTCCAGTCGCTGCAGCTCAAACCTGAGAGAGTAATAATAACTGCTCTCATGAGATTATTCACACTGGACCCCAACTATTACCTTTTTAGTTTGAATCTGGTCTGTATGTGATATTGTTTTATTGCATTTTCTTTTTGGCAGAAATTGAAGACTGAATAATTACACTTGAAGTCTTATAAGTGTATAATATTGTACCACTATATTATGGATTTGTTTCATTGACTAATATCCAGTGAGCTGGGATTATCTGCTCATACAGTAATTGTAACTGAGATTAGGATCTGTGCATGGGGGGGGGTTAAAACATAAACACAGGTTATTCCAAAGGGATCCCTTGGATTTTTATGAGCACTGTAATGTGAATGCTTGCAACATTTGTATAACCACTTATGAACCATGCAGTATCAGTTTTACATTAAAATCCAATTAGTTTATACTTAACAGTCCAGTATTTAATTAATCTGCAGTGCTATTTTTTTTTTTCCATCAGCCCCATTCAACATGAAGAGACAAAAACAAGCACCTACTGAAACGCTGTGCTGTATAAAGACCATGTTAAAGGGTTACAAGGTGTTTTAAAAATGAATGCACACAATCTCAGGGACCCATCAGTGTAAGTCATAAAAGCCTCAATTTTATGAGCTCCTCTCCTGAATGATTTTCTTTCCATTCATTTATTTTTTATATCTTTTTATGAATACCCTTCAATCCTATTTATAAAGCGATTTTGGACTGTTTTTTATGTTTTTTTTCCTCTCTATTCCATGAGATCCTCCTCCTCTCTCTTTGCCTCCCACCTGATCCATGGTTTCCATCCTCCTACACCTCCCACAGAGAAGATAGCAGCAAATTAAAAAGGCTAAGAAAGAAAGAAAAAGAGCTGATTTGAATTTCAGGGAACAGAATGTGTGATTGAATTAGTCCAGGTGGAGAGGACGAGGCGAGTGCGGTGGTCTGATGAATTCCTGATTGCAATGTGTGCATGGGAGCATGTCGGGGTCAGTGCTAAATAAATGAGTTTGCTAATGGTGGTATCTTCAACCTACAAGAGATACTTGTACTTCTAATACTCGCAAACATAATAGCAATATTTGGAATGGGCTGTTTTGTATTGCCGTGTAGATGTAAATATAGTTTGTTACTGCAAAACGTTTATTAATCTTGAACATTGTCTTGACAAATTGCACAGAGACAAGTTTGTCCCCAACAGGGGAGTCGGGTTTGATGGATTAAAGCTCAGTCTGTTTTTGCTGCTGGAATTAAATGTAAGGCGTTTTTTTTTCGGTGTTTATACACCATATTTTTGTCCTGTTCAGTCCATCCATCCATTCATCTTCTACTGCTTTGTCCTTCACATGAGGGTCGCGTGGGGGTCGTTGGTGGCACCCAGGACAGGTCGGCAGTCCATCATAGGACGGTCAATTTAGAGTGTCCAATTTGACTAATCCCCATATCTGCATGTTTTTGGACTGTGGAGAAAACCCACGCAACACACAAGGAGAACATGCAAACGCCACGTAGAGAGGCCCTTGTTCCGACCAGGTCCACAAACCCGGGTCTTGTTGCTGCCAACACCTACACCTGCGACTATGTAATTTCTAACACATTCCTCTTTTTTCCTTTCCCTTTCCCTTCCAGAGGTCCTTCCGTTCCTTTAGTAACGACGACCGCCATGTCATGGCAAAACACTCCACCATCTACCCGTCCTCTCAGGAGCTGGAGGCAGTGCAGACGCTGGTGTCCACGGTGGAGTGCGCCCTCAAACACGTCTCTGACTGGCTGGATCGGAGCAGCGTGGACGTCGAGAGCAAACCGGCAGACAGCACGGAGGACGACGAGCCGGGCGTCGAGCCCAGCAGCGATCCTTTGGAATCCAGTGACAGTTACAGGTAAAGGATAAAGCTTAATTAAATATTATATTCTGGATCAGGGGTCACCAACAATCTTTTCTCCCCCCCCCAACCTGGTAGCCCGCAGGCAGCCAATATGGTGCCCACGGGCTCACTTCAACTCACTTGCATGTATCCATATGATCACTCATCAGTAAAATATCATTGATATTGTTTATAAAAACTGATAATCGTTAGGAGTAAGCACTGGAATTAATGTGTATGCAATTGAATGCATAATATTAATAATTTAAATGGTAAAAAAATAAAAATGGGTTAGTAATCCGTCTGAATCTTTTTATTAAAGCTTCATTACTTTATTATTGTCTTAAATTGCCTTGTCGGATCCTTTCTTGCAGTGACAACTGAAACCGGTGTCATTCACGTCTTTTAATTACACCTGAGAATGCGTTAAAATATTCATTTGGCACGTTGAAATATTATGGTTTCAGTTATCGTGTTATCGCACAGAATAAATGACAACTTCTTCCGATTTGGACATCGCAAGTGATTTGATTCATTAGAATGATGGTTAATTTTTCCTTCCTAAAAAAAACAGGGAGTCCAGTGTTGGAGGTGGTGGCGGCGCGTTGTGTGGCGTGATGAGGATCGGCCTCGTGGCCAAAGGCCTCCTGATCAAAGGGGACATGGACCTGGAGCTGGTGTTGATGTGCAGAGACAAACCCACACAGACGCTGCTGGACACTGTCTGTCAACATTTACCCACACACATCGAGGTGAGAGTCACACACACACTTCACTGACTTGCAGAGAGAATTATCTTTATTCTTTTCTTTGTTACGTGCCCACCAATGGCACTTGGTCCTGTTTGCATAACTGTTAGCAAAGATGGTGGGCACACAATTGCTTCATAAAAGGAATACTTCACTGATTCGCATTTAGCTTTGTATTACTAGAATGGGGGTAGAATTTATTTATTTATTTTTAATTGTGCTTGCCAAGCTCAGTTTCCCCTGAGTTGAGAATTATCTTTATTCTTTTCTTTGTTACGTGCCCACCAGCCACACTTGGTCCTGTTAGCATAACTGTTAGCAAAGATGGCAGACACACAATTGCTTCATGAAAGGAATACTTCACCGATTTGCATTTAGCTTTGTATTACTAGAATGGTGATGGAATTGTTTTATTTATTTTTAATAGCGCTTCCCAAGCTCAGTTTCCCCTGAGTTGAGAATTATGTTCATTGTTTTCTTTTGTTACGTGCCCACCAGTGACACTTGGTTCTGTTAGCGTAACTGTTAGCAAAGATGGCAGACACACAATTGACTTGCATTTAGCTTTGTATTACTAGAATAGGAGTAGAATTTTATTTTATTTTATTTATTTTATTTAATCTTTTTTTTTTTAAATTGTGCTTCCCAACCTCAGTTTCCCCTCAGTTGAGAATTATTTTAAAAAATGTCTTACGTGCCCACCAGTGATACTTTGTCCTGTTAGCATAACTGCTAGCAAAGATGGCGGACACTGTTTACATTCTGGGAATAGTCTAAAAACCGTGAGCGTTGCAGTTTCAAGCCTCGGACCAAATGTAAACAGTGTCCGCCATCTTTGCTAACAGTTATGTTAACAGGACCAAGTGTCACTGGTAGGCATGTAACAAAAAAATGAATGAAGTTATTTCTTGGCTCAGGGGAAAGTGAGGTTGGGAAGCACAATTTTCATTCATTCATTCATTCAGTCATTTGCATTACTAACACCCATAAAGTCTATAAAATTGCACACGTCAGTTGTTTGCTTATATGTCAGATCATCAACAACACACATTCTGACCGACTGAAAAAGGTAAAAGGTTTTTATCACCGAATCCTCCTCATGGTTCATAAGCGTCCATATTTTGTGAAGGTTTCGACTTGAATTCGCCAACTCTCCTTTTTTGTGTGCGAAAGAGAGAGCGAGCGTCGACAAGGGACAGCAAATGTCAGTGCAGCGAGACGCTGTCGAGAGGTGTTTCAGTATGTATGAGTCATGTGTGATTAATTCTCTCGTCACTACGTCAGCGTCATGTTTCCTCATTAACAAGTCATTGCACAGAAGTTGACACTCACTCACTCTCACACACACACATACACACTGACACCTACAGAGAGTGCTGACGAAAATGCAGGCACGGACGTATTTCTCATTATTTTTTAACATAAAGTGATTTTTTTTTTCCCCCTATCTTATTTGCTGATAAAATATGAGCTGTGTTTCTAAACTTTATTCTACTTTTGCATTAGTTATTCCTCATTTATACTCACACTGTGACCTCGGCCTCTGACTGTCCACTTGTGTCTGCTTGGCGCTCGACAGAAGCTGACAGAAGACAAGTACGAGGTCACCAGCTCCGTGCCCGAGGCAGCCATCTTGGTGCAAACTAAAACAGAGCCCAAACTCACGCTGAAAATCACCCTCACCTCACCCGCCATGAGGGAAGACGGGGACGAGGAGGAGGAGGAGGAGGAAGAGGAGGAGGAGGAAGAGGAGCAGGAAGAGACGGTGGAGAATGGGCTGGAGGGAGGAGAGGTGGAGGAGAAGGAGACAGAGAAGGCGGAAGAGGTGGAGAAGGAGATGGAGGACGAGGTGGAGAAGGTGACGGAGGAGGAGGTGGAAAAGGTGACGGAGGAGGAGAAGGAGCAAATGCAGGAGGAGGAGAAGGAGCAAATGCAGGAGGAGGAGAAAGAGCAGGAGCAGGTGAACGGGCAAGGTAGGAACACTTTAATATTTGATTGTTGTTTTTATTTTTGACAAAACAAGCACATGAACACTCACATGAGTCAGGTGGAACAATCTTTTCTCCCCCCCTTACTGTTTTTATGGGTGGTAGGAACTGGTTATAATTGGTTGTGGGCGGTAGGGGCTGGGAAAGCAAGGCCAGAGGAATCAATAACCCGAGTAGTAGCGAGCTGGCCATCCATCCTGTGCCCCCCCACCCCCCCTCTACGACTGGACACTCGGGTCTCAGAGAGAGATGAGCGATAGCGTGAAGGCTGCTCGTACATCACGCCACCTGCCACGGCAACACGGAGGAGGTGGAAGGCCACTCGCGTTTGTGTCTCCTCCAACACTCGATGAACACACACACACACACACACACACACACACACACAGATTCTGTATTTTGTACTTGACAGATAAAGATGCCAGTCACACGAGATGTCAAACTGGAGGAGATTTAATCAGGCATCAGTGGAGATTGAGGGGTGTGGGGCAGTTGCTGTAATCAGGTTATATCTCATACATCTGGAACTCCCTGCCAGCGGAAATAGGACAGGCGGAGTCGGTAGCTTCCTTTAGACCAAGACTTACTCATAATGCATTTGTAGGTTTGAGCTTATTTTAGATTTTTATTGTATGTCTACTAAAAAATGCAGTTGTTCATTTGTTATTTATCACGGTTTATGGACAAGATTTTCTTCGGTTCGATCATCTTGGTCACAACAACATGGCATGCACGTGTTTCAGTAAGCAGCTCTGGGCATGTAGATGCTAAATGACAGATCGATAATCCCTCCTGGCTTTCTCAAGTTAATCTATATATTGATATTTATATTGATTTAAAATAGGGCTTGCTTTCAGTGTGTCACATACACACACATTTCACAGAAAATTGAATAACTAGTCTGTGTCTAATTTAAAGTTGAGGTTGCGTTCATGCATTTACACAGCAGGGATTTCTTTTATTTCTTAAATGAGGGTGAAGGATTCTCCACGTGTATGCGTGGGATTTCTTCTCGCAGTGCAAAAACACACAGATTTAGGGATTAGGCAAATAAGGTGAGTGTGAGATTGGATGGTTGTTTGTCTCGATGTGGCCCTGTGATGGAATGGCAACCTGTGCAGGGTGTGACCCCGCCTTTCACCCTATGACAGCTGGGATTGGCACCATTGACCCTCTTGTGAACCTCATGGGGAGGATAAAGCGGTAGAAGATGAGTGAGTGAGTGAGTGAGTGAGTGAGTGACTGAAGGAGGCAAAATAATCCCTTAAAGCAGAGGTAGATACTGATAAAAAAGTTTTTAATCCACATGTAGCTGAGATCCCGATATACACTTTCATCACACAGACACAAACACCTCCACACGAGGCAGAGCTGCGCTGCTGCTAAAACAAGCCAGACAAGTGTCACAGCGTGGATGCGAGTGTGAATAGATGTTTTTGACATTTCCACCTATTACATCTTGAGGGAAAGTTTCTCTCTTTACAGGAGGGTGATGATGAGGAATATGTCTGCTTAGTTTATGTTTTTTCACAGAGGCCACAGAGGGCTCTTTAGTTTGTTTTATTCCACTCCCACACTTAATAAACTCTATTTTTTTTTCTTTCTCAAGCCTCATGTAACCACACTCAATTCATACACAGCTTCATCTGATTCAGCTCGCCTTGCATATCATGTAAGCTTTGTGCCGATTCTCACAGTGTTGGGCGACATGAATCGAATGCTTTAGATTTGAAAAAGAAGAAGAATGCTCCTCTTTTACCAACCACGATGCTTTGACTAAACCCTGCCTTGATTCCTCCTGTGTTGCGTTTGTCTCAGACTGGATCCACACTATCATAGATTTTTTTTTTTTCCTATTCACTTCTCCTTTGAGGAGCGCTTGATTCTGTGTTTGCCCAGACAGCCTCCTCTCTGCACCCTTTTTCTCACCGTGAAATCAAGTGCACCTTAAAAGAAACAACAACAACAAACAAACTCTTATTTTGACTCCTAGCCTGCCGTCGCAGGCTGGATCAAAATAAATACAATCCTCTTTAAATACATAAAGGAGAGATTGATTTACCTCAGACTGGGCTTTTGAACATTGCCCACTTCAGAGCAAATCAAACACTCCTTTGGTATTTGTGTGGTGTACGTCTGTGGGGGGGGGGTTGGGCTCTCCATCCCACAAAGTTGTGTCTTCTCTTGTGACCCCACTCGCTCTCGCCCCTTCAGTGACCGATGGATGTTCAAACGGCCAGAAAGTGTTGGAGTTAGATTCAAGTCACAAACATAATGACTTTAGTCTTAACTTAACTGAGTTAAAGACCTGAAATTCGACTGAAGATTTAAACCTTTTTACCTTAAAGGACTCCTCAAACGGTTTGCCAACAATCTGGATGTGATGGAAAGACTTTGTTTGTCCACACAAACGATAACACAGTGTGCTGCCAAACCTTATTAGCAGTTTAATTTCATATGTGGCGGGTACATAAATAAATAAATTAGAATCGCTGCGTGTAGGTGGCTTGTAAATAATGTAGAATCTTAATGTAGAGCATCATTTAGTATCAATTAAAGGTCCAGTGTGTAACATTTAGGAGTTTTTTTTTAGCAGAAATGGCATATGCAATCTACACACATGTTCAAATGTTTGGGGTCAACTATACACTTTTTCCATTAAAAGTCACACTTTTATTCATCAAAAGAGTTGCAATATGAATAGAAAATATAGTCAAGACATTGATAAGATTAGAAATAATGATTTTTATTCCAAATAATAATTTTGTAATTTTCTAATCATCCAATAGCCTTCTAACATGATTAGCAAACACAATGTACCATTAGAACACTGGAGAGATGGTTGCTGGAAATGGGCCTCTATACACTGTTTGCATCTAGAATAGTCGTTTACCACATTAACAATGTATAGAGTGTATTTATGATTAATTTAATGTTATATTAATTGAAAAAAAAGTGTTTTTCCTTAAAAAAATAAGGACATTTCCAAGTGACCCCAAACTTTTGAATGGTAGTGTATAATGAATAAAAAATGAGTGATCAGAGGATTCTCTATTTGTTACAATCTGCACTCTCTCCATTGGATGTGAGTACTTTTTACACACTGGACCTTTAAGTTTAGTTGTACTTGTTAGTGTTTTTAATAAATAAATTGAACAAAACTGAACAAACCAGACCAGAGTAACTCTTAGACTTGTGACTTGACTCTCCAGCTCTTAATCTGAATTTGAGCGTAAAAACCTGTGCTGACCTGTGCTATTTGACACACGTCATACTTAATCATCCGTGCTAAAATACGACAGTATGGGAGCATCCATCACTGATCGGTGGACTGCGGGGGAGCGAGCCACCATGCAACAAGGAGACATACAACTTTATGGCATGAAAGGCACCTTGTATGTACCTAAGTATTCATGCATGTGTGTGTGTGCGTGTGTGCACTCACGCGCCTGCTCCACCACGCGTGCCTGCACACATCCTCACACACACGTAAAAAAAAAAAAAAAAAAAAAAAACTCAAACACACACACACACTCAGTGACGTGACGTGTGTGTGTTTCACGTTCTCTGTACTGGGTTGTTATTGTTTTGTGGCAGTGTTGGGTGCTGCTGCTGCGCAGAGAGTGGAGGCTGAGGAGGAGGAGGAGGGGGAGGTGCTGGATAGACACAGATGTCTGTTGGCCCTGGCAGCGCTGCGACACGCCAAGTGGTTCCAGGTCGGCACCCACTCACTTCCTGTCTTCCTGCCCGATGCTTATTGTAGCCTGATGATTCAGCTGTCAGCTAAAAAGCGGTGGCGCTTTATTTTGCCCACTCAGTGTAGACTAATCAAGAAACAGATGCAAGCACACATTATTATCATCATTATTATTATCAGTATTATCATTATTAGCAAACATTTTAATGAGCAGCATTACAATTGAATGATTTAAATTACTGTCACAACGTTGTGAACAACGACTGCCAAAACCATACACAAACTTACACAAAGGTGTCGTTAGGCTACAAAAGCAATGGTTGATACTTGTTTTTTTTTTTTTTCCTTTTTTGCTATTACATGAACCTGCCTGCTCTGTACAGTATGTCAGTGCTTCCCCCTTTTGATTACCCCCCCCATACCCTTCCCCATCTGTCTCCCAACTCACTTATCACACTAAAACATTGTAGATTACATGAAGACAAGAGACAAATGTCAACATTTAGCACTTCAAAAACACAAATCAGAACATTCTCTCTCTCTGTGTGGGGATCATAGGAAGTTTGAGGCAGATACAGCGTCTTCATCGGGGGGGTTGTTATTTTATGCTGTTTATGTATATACATTTGCACAAACGCCATTTTTTTCCCCGTGCTCAGTCTTGCTTTTTCTTTCCATTTAACTTCCTTCTTCACCTCACTCTCCATCCCTTTCTCTCCGTCCCTTGCTCTTTCTCAGGCAAGAGTGAATGGGCTCAAGTCCTGCGTCATTGTTCTCAGGATACTTAGAGACATGTGCAACAGACACCCCGTCTGGGAACCTCTCAAAGGATGGGTGAGTGTTGCTGCGTAACTACCTGTTTGTGCTAATTGGATGAGTGTGAAATGGAAAGAAAGTGTTTTTGTTGTCGTCATTGTGATATTAGGATATTTTCAGAATGTTTCCATCACTCGACAATAACATAAAATGTTATGTTTGAAATCTGCACATATAGTAAAAAATAAAGGTAATGTACAGTAAACATTCATTAAGCCTTAGTGTCGCAGGTGCATCCATGGTAAATGTCCATGGGAATAATACACAACTCTGGTAACACTTTAGATTAGTGAACACACATTCACCATTAACTAGGTGATTACTAACATGCACATACACAAGTAGCATACTAGCCCCTTATTAGTAAATATTAAACATGTATTAACACCTTATGTAAGAAAAACCTTCATTCATGTCGTAATAGAGATAGAATAAGGTTATGCTAGTATGTTACTATATGTGTTAGTAGGCACCGTTAATGGTGAATATGTGTTCCCCAATCTAAAGTGTTACCACAAAGCATTATATGAACATCCTGGGGTGTGTTATAGGTCACATATTTAGGCTTTAATTATTATTATTTTATTTTTTTGGTCATCTTATGTGTTGTTGAGTCAAAGTTATGATTAATTTTAAATCACATTTTTGTAGTGATACAAAGGATCAATAATTGTGCAGAAGTCAACGAGCCAAGTGAACTTTGAACTGTGACGTGTTTCCGAATTTCCAAATCCAATCCAATTTTTTTCATCAGATTGTCCATAGGTTTTGCATAAAAAAGGATACAAGACATTCTATTTTGCACATTCTTATAGCCTCTGTATGTTTAAACATACTAATGGAAAAAAAGCAGCCAAAATGCTCTGCGTTCTGTAAGGGTTAATACCGTGAAATATAAATAATTTTACAAAAACTATATACAATAATGCTTATGTATAGTGTAAATGGTGTATAGGATTGCATAGATATACTGTGGATAGATAATTATGCTAAAATGTAGAGTGTATTGCATTTTATTCACATTGCCCAGATACTTTATTCTCTCCACTGACTACCTGTGAGTTTTGAAAATTGATTTTCAAACTTTTAATGTTTGTTTTTAAAGCCCTTAATGGCCTCGCCCCGGCCTATTTAACAGAAATGTTAACTGTTCGCAAGCACGGCAGAGATTTGCAGTCATCCAAACAACAGTGGGGTGACCAGGCCTTTTCATTTGCAGCCCCCAGACTCTGGAAGAGATTTGGGTTATCATTGGCCTGGGCCTTAAAACTTGTTTTTTCTTGTGAGTTTTTAATTGTTAACTGTAAAGCACTGTGTTGTAAAGGGCTATAGAAATAAAGTACATCACATTATTGCATAAAGCGGAAGCTATATACAGGTTACATGTTCATCTGTGCTGTATGTGTGTGTGTGTGTGTTCTTGCAGCCCTTAGAGCTCATCTGTGAGAAGGCAATCGCCACCTGCAACAGACCTCTTGGGGCCGGAGAAGCCCTGCGCAGAGTCATGGAGTGTCTGGCCTCAGGCATAGTGCTACCAGGTACAGAGCCATGCTCTATGTATGAATGAATATGCAGCTGAAAAGAGCCCAGGAAGAGAGTGAGCGTGTGTGTGTGTGTTTTAATACAAATTCTGAGCTCAGCTGATGAGCAACACTGAGAAACACGCTCAATTTGGGCAAATGAGCAGACATCTCCACATTTCGGAGATGCTTTTAAAAAGGTATTCATTAACAGAGCATCCTACTAATGGCACTGGAAAAACACTTTTATTCAAAATATGTCTCCATTAACTGAGTTATTTATTTATTATGTTACAATTTGTAATTAGTCGATTCAGAATTCTGACTTCTAACTTAGTTATTTCATTACCTCCACCTCTTGCACGCATGTGTTTGAGTGCAGATTCTCATTCATTCATGTCCAGATGTCACCGACTCTGTGACATTTTGGACAACTTTAAAAGTAAAGACTAAAAAATATTGATGGATTTGCCTGGGGATGCACAGTAGGTTGTAGAATAATGAAGAAATCATTACATTCTGTTAGTGACGCAGAGATATGGATTCAGGAACGCTGATTTAGTGTCATGTACATCAGTGTGTTTGGCCTTGGCTGAGGTTTTCACATCCTGAGTGCTTTCTGTACTTAGTTTCAGTTTTGTTTCCTTAAATGAACAAAGCAGTCGACATGAAAGTTTCAGTTAAAATGACAAAAACGTAGTGTGTGTATGTACATGTATTTATTGTGAGGAATTTTGTCTGAGCCCTACAACTTTAAAGGGCTTTTTCAGCGCTAAGACCTGGTTTTAAGTTTAATGCATAATCTATCCGTCTATGATGTGTCCTCATTAAGTTTGTGTGTGTGTGATCTTCTGACCTCCCCAGGCGGTCCAGGTTTGCACGACCCGTGTGAGAAAGAGCCAACAAACACACTAGCCGACATGAGTGACCAGCAGGCGGAGGCCATTACCTTCAGTGCACAGGTACACACACACACACACACACACACACACTATTCTTCACTGCATTGAGCCTAAACAAAGCATCATCCCTAACCTTCCCCATAAACACTTACTGCCTAACCCTAACCCTAAACTAACCACAATCATTAGCCCAAAATAAGCTTCTGCCTTATCAGGACCAGGTTTTTCACTGCATGAAGACTACTTGTCGTGAAAAGATCAGTTTCTATGCCACAAAAAGTCCAAAAGGGCTATAAAATACAAGTTCATTTCTAAATAAACATTAATACATTTGCTTATCTGCAGGAAAATTAAGAGTTTTATAAAACAATATTGCTTAGGATGAGTTAAATATCATGTAAACCCAAGCAACTTGACTCACTTAAGCAAGGTTTTGGAAGGGCAGGGTTCTGGGTCTACTTTACACAAGGTCTCAGAAGGTTACGTGGGATTCATGTCATTTCATTTCAAAAAAAGATATGAATACCAAGATTAATAAACCACCTTGGTTGAGCAAAAAGGGGTGTGTTTGATATTTTGCTTCTGCCTCATTAGGACCAGGTTTGCGTCTGCATGACGACCACTTGTCCTGAAAGGATCAGTTTTTAATGCCACAAAAGGTCTCTAAAGGGGTAAAAAATACAAGCATATACACAGAGACCCACAAACACACACACACGAGCAGCAGATTAAAGGCACTGTTGTTATCGCCCAGCTGTACTTGCCCTCAGCTGTCAGTGTGTGGGAATCAGTAAGCGACCTGCCTGTTACCACCCAAACTAACAATCTGCACGCATGCAAACGCACACAATCCTACGTGTGTGTGTGCGCGTGTCTCCAGAAAAACGCTGCATGCTGCATTTTAATGATTGGTGTGGGAAACTATTGCCACTACAAGCCATAAATCCATCCCTGACGGCCCGGACGACACTATCTTCAGTGCACGCACTCCTGTGTGTGTGTGTGTGTGTGTGTGTGTGTGTGTGTGTGTGTGCGCATTTGTGCGGTCACGACCTTCCCCCGCGCACACACACACACTGGCTCTGAGTTGCATGGCTTAGTGGATAGTGCCGTCCATTTCCTTTGAAGGTGGCTGGGACGAGGCTGGAATGTCAATAGGGATAATTGTTGCAGATACAAGCGCAGATAGGGGAGAGGGGAGGCGCTCTGTCAATGAGCTACGCCGAAGCCTCATGAATGTCCGAGACTCTACAGTTCCCTAATGGATTTATATTAGCAGAGCCACTGGGAGCAATTCTGCCTATCTTTTCTGAGTGGCTGTGTAGATTATGAATGTCTACATTGGTCAGACAATGATTAGTTAACACTGGGATGCGCTGGTCAGTGCGTCTACATATCTTCTACCGCGTTATCGTCCACACGAGGGTCACTGGTGCCAATGAGCTGACATAGGGTGAGAGGCGGTGGGGTAAACCCTGGACAGATCACCAGTCCATCACAGGGACACAACCATTTATTCTCACACTTACATCTACAGTTAATTTAGAGTGTCCAATATACCAAATCCCCCTATTGCATGTTGGTGATGGTGCAGAGTTACGAGTTTTATCCATGTGCTTCTTTATTTATTAAGAATTTGCTTTATCATCTTAATTTTACATAAAACTCTCCTTCATTTTCATGTCATTGATTCGTTTGACATGATTCAAAAGGAAGATAAACAGTGTTATTTTTTTAAATACAATCCATCCCAGAAAATAAATCCTTGTGTCCAAGGTTAATGGACGTAAATTATAGTATGGATTTATCTTTTATCAGCTTTTATCTCTTTTCCTGTGTTTGTATGTGTGTTTTTTTATAACATAGAGATAAGATAGTCCTTTATTAGTCCCGCAGGGGGAAATTTAGATCGTCACTGCAGCAAAGACACTAAAGAAAAAGATAATAATTAATAAACATGCATTTCCACATGTGTGAAATATATTAACAATATGATTATAAAAAGTTCAAATAGAATGTACATTATAGACAGTGACCAGAATAAAGACAGTATGGGCTTGATATTTACAGTATAAACAAAGATGGAACATAAGATATTGTAATTGTTCGATTTCATTTCATTTTTCCAACAGCATGCTCTCAGACTCATGGCATTCGGGCAGATCTACAAGGTGTTGGAGATGGAGCCGCTCCCCTCAAATAAACCATCACAGAAATACCCTTGGTGTGATAAAGAAGGTGAGTACCTCCTGTCCGCCTGACCTACGTCCATCTCTGCCTTTCATCCATTTCATCCATCATGTCTCCCTCTCGTTCACTCGCAAGTCCTGATTATCTGCCTCTTCAGGCTTTCAGGCCGTATTTTTCCATCTTTCACTCACTCACTCTGGTACCTGGTAATCCGTCTGAAAGCTGAGCCATTCTCACATTTATAAAAGCAAACCTGGGTTCAATGACAGTGTCAGGGTCAGCTGAGGGCTTGTCAGAGACACGATGTCACCTATGATGTGATTCTTCTGCACATCTGAACATGACTGACAGGTCAATTATTCAAACTACCAGAATCTAGAATGGTCACAGTAACATGCCTACCTTATTTACATATTATTTGAATAATGGTTGTAATAATGTAATAATAGAGTAGGTATAAGTAAACATTTAAGGAGAGAAAGGAATCTCCCTTATCCTAATATGACCAAAAATGGCCAAAATGGTCCATCTGACAATCACAGAAAAATGTGATAAAGATTTGATAAATGTGGGAAAATTAACAGTTTCAGAAAACAATATTGGTTTGAATGATTTAAACTATCACACTGCAAGATTATAAGGAAATATTATGTAAAGTCAAAGCAACTAAAGTCACTCAAGCAAGGCTTTCTGGTTTTTTTATGGGTAAAAATGGCATAAAGTTACATGGGATTCATGCCATGCACAACGTAAAAATGTATAAAAGAGTCAAAATGACCGCCTTGTTTGAGCAAAAAAAAAAAAAAAAGGTGAGACACGGTGGCCTTGGCAGAATCACTTCAGCTCGTACGTGCTCTGCTCAGCGCAGGAATGTTTCTGCTTTACTTCACACTACAAGAAGACTCAGGGAAATCTCCTCAGATCTTGATTTTGGCAAATGTCCAATGAGATTTTCATGGAAAGAAATAACTTTGGTGCTGCATGATGCCGACATGGACGACTGCCAAAGCACTTAGAGATTAGGGAGCATGTAGGAAAAGAGCTTATATGCTGGATGTCGTCCTCGAGGTTTGACTTTTTGTGTGTGTTTTGCTTATTAGTGAGTTTATCCATCTTTATAGTTGCTGCTTACGTGTTGTTAACGGTGTGTCTCCATGTCTTTTAGGCTTAGCTCTAAAGAGGCCATACGAGGACGGATTCATGGACGACAAAGACCTCATCAAGAAGATGAAGAGGAATCTGAGGAAAGGTACAGGAATGACAGAGTGCCATGATCTCATTTTCTAATTTCGTTCGTTGGTCGTTGGGCTGTTGAGAGGGGAACGATTAACTGAGAGTGGACAAAAATTGACTTTATTCAGACCACACTCAGAGAGAGAGAGATAGCTGTGTCTTTTTCCGACAGACGAGCCTTATATCTCTTCCCATTAGCCCCTATTTTTTGGTGTCTTTTTTCCCCCGTCTGCCTCTCTGCTTTCCACCCTCGTTCTGTCCCTTGGAGGCAGATCGATAATATTGATCGCCGGCGTTTTAGCAGGCCATCCAATCATCTTCAGCTCTTTCTTCGTACAAGCAGAAGATGAACCACGACTAATGGAGGCAGGGAGGCATCTTTGGATATTGACACGCGCGAGGACCGTGATTGAAAGAGAAAAGAAAATAGAGTGGCGTTTTTAACTCGTCGTGAAAACAAGTCGCCACAGTTGCGAAACGCTAAGAAAATCACATCTTCAAAGTGGTTCAGTGTTGCATAATTGATACACATACTATACGTCCTTATCAGATTCACCCAAATATGTTTTATTTCCATTAGTCTTGGACAGTAAAGCCATAGACTCCAACCAGCCAATGAACGCTCTGATGCGGCTGAACCAGATACGACCAGGGCTTCAGTATCGCCTGCTGTCTCAGTCGGGCCCCGTTCACGCTCCGGTCTTCACCATGTCGGTGGATCTCGACGGAACCATTTATGAAGCGTCAGGGTCCTCCAAGAAGACGGCCAAGCTGCATGTCGCTGTCAAGGTAGGACATTATCCGATGATGATGTGGATAAATGTAGTTTGTCCTGCAGCCACATGAACACAAACACAAAGTTAGTGCCTACATTTGAAAAGAGGCAAAAATAGAATTTGTTATGAAAATTTGAATTTGAATCAAGCTAATTCAGATAAATTAACACACCAGTACCCAGAGATCAATGGGGGATTGCTCAGGGACACCCCAGCCCTTGACCCATCCCATGACTTGAACCCTAACCCTGTTACAAGCCCAATTACCTTTCCTCTTGGTCAACTTTGGTTAACGAGGGAAAATAAAATCACAATTATCGGAAATATAAAATTCTGGCAATATACAGTATATGTTGAATCACATTCACCCAGGTATTGTGATGCTTTTGATTCATGACAACAACTTATCATCTCAACCCTAATGAAGAATTGTCTGAGCTTTTGTCTGCAGTCTGCTGACCTGTGTGTATCTACATTCTTAAGTGCATATGTTTGTGTGGGTGTGTGAGAGAGAGAGAAGATAGGAGGTTGGCAAATCCATGTAATCCCAAAGTGGTTGTGAACAAAGATGCTCTCCAGAGCACAGCGCTGAGATAATCTGCTCTCCGCTCCATTCCCATACGAGGCTTTCAACCCAATCTTGCGCCCTTTTTTTTTTGTTATTTCTCCATTCTCCTTCTTCTTTCTCAATTTATTTTCCCCCCGTGTAGTCACCTTTTGATCTGTCTTTCTCTACCTCTCTTTCTCAGCCATACCCTCGCACACACAGATTTCCTCCCTTTTAGTGACTGGTCCAGCAGCAGCAGCTGTAACACAATCACCTATTCAAGTGGAGTCGAGACCTGGTTTTTCTGCCTCCGCAGTCCACAGTGTTGTGAATGTCTGTGCTCTGCCGTGTTAGTACATGGAACTATTGATGCCTCCAGAAAAAGGGTTTTGTTAAAACTGTGAATGGGAAATGGTAGAGGTTTTTTTTTTTATCCTGACATGTTATGGTTGGTTTACGAACAGTTAATGAATGTCAGAGTAGATTCACATTCATTCGTTAAGGGACCTTCTAAAGGTTCCGACATCCTCTCTCATCAAATACATCCATCCATCCATCTTCTACCGCTTAATCCTCCACATGAGGGTCACTGGTACTAATCTCTGCTGACATAAAGCGAAAGGCGGGGTCTCACTGTGGACAGATCACTAGTCCATCACAGGGCCACATAGAGACAAACAACCATTCAACTCTAACTCCAATGCACACCAATGCTTAATTATGAGTATCCAATTAGCCTAATCTCTAAATCTGCATGTTTTTGGACTGTGAGAGGATCCATAATCTGCTGTTGTTCTTGTACATGGAGCATCTTCTCAATTCCATAACGCTTAATCGGCATCTTCCTTGCTCTCTCTCTCTCTAGGTTCTCCAGGCGATGGGCTACCCAACGGGTTTCGACTCAGACCTGGACCCCATGAGTTCAGACGAGAAGTCAGACGGCGAGGGGAAAAGCGACACGTCCTCGCACACGAGCAATAACCCAACGCACTCCTCGGACAGCTCCAACACACTTGAGGTGGGGGATAAAAAAACATCTGGCACTTGACTCGATCGCGCTCTCAGGTTTACTCTCAGCCGTTGTCGGCGCTCTCGTCTGAAGACGCTCGTTAAATTAAAGAGTGCCTTTTTTCTAAATTCTCCAGGTGCGAACTCAGGGTCCCATTCTGACAGCGAGCGGGAAGAATCCTGTCATGGAGCTGAACGAGAAGAGGCGGGGCCTAAAGTATGAGCTCATCTCTGAGAGTGGAGGCAGCCACGACAAACGTTTTATTATGGAGGTGAGAGCTTTCACACACTCACACTCACACCGTCAGTGCTATTAAAAGATGATCCATCTGTAAAATAAAACGTGTGTGAAATCAGTTGACTAATTAACTGGTTGAACTGATCATATACAGTATATTTATTATTAACACCTTTGCCCTCAGAAACCTGATTAATGCTCATTAACCAGGTTTATTTAACAACGTTTGAATCTTACTGTATCAAATGTATTATTTATTATTATTAAATGTGATCATATAGAATAAACATGAAAACAAACATGAGTTCTGCATTATCGGCTGCCCTTATTCTAAAGATTAGATAGAAATACACATCACTCGACCTCAACACACACACACACACACACACACACACACACAGGTTTGCACAGCTATTCTCATTGACTTCCATTCGTTTGGACAGTTACCTTAACCAGGTAGTGCCTGTCCTTAACCTAATAACTTAAATCTTAGCCTTAAATTTAACCAGTTCCTCCAAAACCCGATTCTAACCCTAAAACCAAGCCTTAACCATCAAAAAACCCTTCATAATTGTAAACACCATCCAAAAAATGTTCTCAAAACATAGGATTCAATCAGAATTTGGTCCGCACGGCGACTATAAACACACACAAACACTGATCACTCGTGGAGTCAATCAGTCAACTTAGGTTCTGAGTGCAAGTCTGTTCTCTGTGGGGCGTGCGTTGTTTTCCAACACGGCTGGCTGCTCCATCGCTCCGCTGATTGATTAGCAGGCCTGTCTGACAGAAGGGCATTGCTAAACAAGCTGTCGTCTTCAACCCGACTCACTGACAGAGCTACTGGTGACTGATAAACACATGAGTTTGGGTCAACATAATGATGTGATTATTATGTTATTATTATAATATTTGGGATACAAACACTTTAATGAATAAATGTATTCTTATACATTTTCATGGCTCTGCAAGAGAGAGCCGAGGCTGGAGACATGTACATTTTTCCATCCCATATGTCTATTATTAAGAATGAACTGTATCTAGATTAGAGAATGTCCTCTATATAAATTTCCTCTCAAATTTGGCACAAACATTCATTTGAAATCAAGGATAAACTTAGTCATTTATGTGGTCAAAAGTTGAAGGTCGTTGTGACCCCAGAAATCAAATGTATTTCTTTGTGAACATTGATTGGGTCTGATTTAGATTTGTATAATCTAAGGTCTCCTAGAGTTTAATCCAGGCAACTTGACTTCTTTTAATGAAGCTCCAATGTTGTCTGCATCTTAGGTTGCTTAGGTGCTTTTTGTAATCTCTCAGATTGAAACAAGTCCTCTTATTGCCTCTCCAGTCTAAGGGAATCCATTTCAAAATAGAAAAGACCTCGGAACAACAAGCCGATAATGTTTATGTTTTAATCCCGAGAAAGCACCGACAATCCCCAGTCAAGATCCACACACTTCGCACACAATCTCCTCGATTTGAAATTGGGAAGACTCTGATGACGTTAAAATAACTTGTGTTAATCCCTCACACTACACGATAATTTGGCCAGATAATCTGTTCAAATCAGATCCTCTAGTGTGGGTCAGGCTTTACAGGAGTCTGAAAAACATGGTGTGGAAGCTTTTAACTGTGATCCAAACCAGATTTCATCAATATTTTACATTCCGTCTGTTGTTTGTGTGGATGTCAGGTGGAGGTCGATGGGCAGAAGTTCCGCGGGGCAGGCCCCAACAAAAAGGTAGCAAAGGCCAGCGCTGCTTTGGCAGCTCTGGAAAAACTCTTCTCTGGTCCTAACGCTGCTGCAAACAAGAAAAAGAAGATACTGCCTCAGGTAATAACACACAGAGGGTCCTGCTTCGTTCTGAGACGTGCGTTTATACACACGGAGAACAAAACAACAAGCCATTTACTGGAGCTATATGTACTGTACGTCTTCTTGAAGAGGCAAACTGTCAGCGAGGCTGTAAAACGTATTACTTTTGACCCCTTTTTTTTTCTTATCTGTGTCGCTTCTGTAGAGCCGTGGCACAACTGCTCTCATTTGTTCACCCAACAGAGATCGATAAGTTTAACAAGTGTCTAATCAGATTAGCTCTTGAGATAGCAATCAGATCACCGCCGTCTCCGCTTAAGTTGTCACGTAGCGCTAACAGACTGGTTTTCTACCATATTTCTGTGTGTCAGTGCACCTCAAAATTGCATTTACCCTCTGATTTATGGATGTTTGTGGTCCACTCATGATAAAAAAATGTACTATTTCAGACTAAAGGAGCCCTGGCGGCGGCGGCAGCAGCCTCGGCGGTAGCAGCTCAGGTAGCCAGAGGAAGAGGAAGAGCGGCCCTCGCACGAGGAGCCTTCGTCAGCGCAGCTGCACCCGGATACGTCACACCAGGTAAGCCGCATGATTTTCATATCCGATCATACAAGTTGAATAAGCACTTTTAAATTGAACTACTGCACCATAATACACGTCTTAGATCAATATTGTGCCTCCTTGCGTCAGGCCCTGGCAGAAAACGATTCTTTTATTTATAAATATTAGACTTGATTCCCTCTTTTATATTTGATACGCTGCGTTGGCATTTTCTTCCCTTCCCGGTGGGGATTTTACTGCACTGACATTTTCTTCTGCTTCAGGATGTTTGCCCAGTTTTCAGGTTGAAAATAATCATCTCTTTTCACAGGCTGGCAGCATAGAGGACAAAGTGTTTGGAGAACTCGATTTTAACAGCTTTATGCAACAAAACTATTGATTTAAAGTTTGTGTAGAACTTCAGATTCCACTCGAGCCTCCACTCTGGTCTTTTACCCACTTTTAGAATCTAAACTTGCAGGAGGTGTCGCCTGGAATTAAACAAGTACACAACTAAATTGGACCATGTCACCTTTCCCCCCACAACAGGCTTCGGGACACCATATGGCTACAGCCCTGCTGCTGCCGCTGCTGCAGCTGCTCCTGCATACGGTAAGTGTGCTTTTGTTATGGTTTTTTTCTGCCCTGATTCTTGCCATCTGAAGCCTTCTTCACTTCCTCTTAAGCTTTTTCCAGTCTTTTAACCGTACACTTCCTCCATTAATCTGCCATTACTGCACTAGCGTTCAAAGGTTTGGGGTCACCTCTACAATTTTTTTGTGTTTTCCATTAAAAGTCACACTTTTATTCATCGAAAGAGTTGCAAAATGAATAGAAAACAGTCAAAGAACCAGCCAAACTGTTTTCAACTGTGCTAATATAATTGCACAAGGGTTTTCAAGGGTTTTCTAATCATCCAATAGCCTTCTAACGTGATTAGCAAACACATTGTACCATTAGAACACTGGAGAGATGGTTGCTGGAAATGGGCCTCTATACACCTATGAACATATTCTATTAAAAACCAGACGTTTGCAGCTAGAATAGTCATTTACCACATTAACAATGTATAGAGTGTATTTATGATTCATTTAATGTTATATTCATTGAAAAAAAAGGCTCTTTCTTCAAAAGTAAGGACATTTTCAAGTGACCCCAAACTTTTGAACGGTAGTGTATAACCCATTCATGCCGTTATGACAACTTAATTATCGTCGTATGGACATACAATTAGAATAAATGCGATTCTGATTTTGGAATGAGTTCATAGCCGGGTTTGGTGCTGAATTTCATTCATTATTAATTAAGTTTAAATGTTTCTTGTCCGTCTGTGCTTCGACTGAACATCCAGCATCCAGTTGTTCCTCCGTGTGCATTTTTCTCTGCCACCCACACACACACACATATATACACAATACACACCTGCACACACAGCACTTCTCTCCCCCCCCAGTATTTAATCTTGTCAGGATTTTTAATTAGCAGGGACAGGGCCCGTGCTGCCGTCATTCCCATCGCTGTTCAGATTAGCACTTGCACATAGTGCGAGTTCCTCACTTTACCCGCCGATATTTAAGGCTGGTGGGGAGGCTCTGGCAGTTTACACTGCTCCTGTCATGTTACTGCTGCTAAAGGGTTTCCATGTCCTCGCTGCTGAAAGTGCTCCGTCTTCCCTTCCTCTCTCCACAGTTAATGACTCTTAAGTCTATACCAGTCCTTGACCTTTAACAGCCAAAGCTATTGGTGCCAAATTCACCGCGTACATCTCTCTCTCTCTATTGAACACAAGTCATATTGACCTCGACAGACTGGGCCTTGTGTTGTGTGTGTGTGTGTGTACACATGTAGCATTAGGAGGCCTCTCTGTCCACGCTTCAGCCTGGAGCTTGAATGGGTCTTATGTTCCGGGGTGAGACAGGTCTGAGGCCTGAGGGCAGGCGTTTAGTTCCCCCCTGAGAACTTGGCAGTCCTGGATATAAAGTGCACCTCAGTTTGCTGTGTCCATTAGTGCTGGAACTCTCAGTCCTTGGCATTCGCACACACATTTTTGCACGTTATTGTTAATTCTGGAACACGCAGAAGTGTATAGTAGGTGCTGTTCGTACTGTGGAACTACTAAGTTACACTACTGTTCAAAAGTTTGGGGTCACTTAGAAATGTCCTTATTTTTTTTCAATGAATATAAAATTAAATGAATCAGAAATACACTCTGTACAGTGTTAATGTGGTAAACGACTATTCTAGCTGCAAACGTCTGGTTTTTAATGGAATATGTACATAGGTGTATAGAGGCATATTTCCAGCAACCATCTCTCCAGTGTTCTAATGGTACATTGTGTTTGCTAATCGCGTTAGAAGACTATTGGATGATTAGAAAACCCTTGTGCAATTATGTTAGCACAACACAATTTGTTTGCACAAAATACAAACAAATTGTATAGGTGACCCCAAACGGTAGTGTATGTTCTAATTTTGTCAATGGTTTGTTTCATGGTTTGTTGACTATCCTTATTGTTCTGTGGGTGGATGAAGCACAACACACCCCACACCCCGCCCCCCCCCCCATTACTCATCTATACGCCTCAAATCCAGGTGGGTGGTCACCGTCAGTTCAGCTGACCCTGACCTTTGACCTGAGCTTCTCACAATTAGCTAGGAAGTCGAGTTCTTTAAAAGTCAACAGAGAAGCAGCAGACGGATTACCCGAGCGCCAAATATAAACAGAACGTCACGACTCCTGTTGTGTTTATCTCTCTTAAGCTCAGTGGTTCTCAAAGGTGAACTCGTAAATAAACTCGTAAATACCGGCTGTTGTGATGAAAATGTCTATGGTTTTTTTATTCTCCTGTTGTCTTTGAGTGTAGAATAGCGGGATAAATAAAATTATGAGTACGGATTTAAAGAAGAATAATTAAAAGGTGGACGAGCCTCTCCTCTTTTGCCTTGGCCTTTGTTCTCCTTCTTGTTCTTTTCTGTGCTGCTTTCTGATTTCTTGCTGGCAAACACTAACTAATGCATTAGAACACGATAATATTATTGCACCAAGCAGGAGTCGAACACGTAGCATTACAGTATATCAAATGTATGGTTTACAGTACAGGACAAGTAGGCATTTATATACTTCCTCAGCTGATTTTTCCACTTTAATTCTACTTGAGTTATATTTCCAGGTCTGACCATAGAAAGAACAGCTGTAATAAGACTATTGTTCTGATTAGGTGCAGTTCTGTTCTCCTGGTTTGTCAGGAGTGCAGATTTAGGCATCTGGTCTTGTTTTTAGGATTAAATGACTGACAATCCTTCAAGACAAATTGATGTATTTGGAGTTATCGTTTTTATATTAAAGAAGTGAAACCTGATTTGGTATGTAGGTTATTTTGTTATAGTGATGTCACCAGATCTCAGATATAATAGGTACGATGTTTGCACTTAAAAATAATTTAAATGTGCTAATATTAACAAAGTAATACCTAAGTTCTGATAAAATAGATGATGATAAAATAGGCTATAGAAATCTGTGTGGCTAACACACTCACACTAAAAACCGGGTAACACACCATTAACTAGGTGCTTACTAACATGCATATTAGTAAATATTAAGCACGTATAAACACCTTTATGTAGAAAAAATCTTAATTTATATCATAACAGAGGTAGAATAAGGTTATGTAGAATAGTGTTAAAATGTCCTTAATGATTACTAATAAGGGCTACTATGCTACTTGTTAGTAAGCACCTAGTTAATGGTGAATATGTGTTCCCTGATCTAAAGTGTTACCAAAACAGGTGTTTATTCAGTGAGTAGATTAGAAAGCTTGGTTATTTTATTTATTTATTTATTTTGCCCTGAATTCATGCAGAGCTGTGCTCTTCTCATCTCTCCCCTCTAGGTTTGCCCAAGAGAATGCTTCTGTTGCCTGTCATGAAAGTCCCCGCCTACCCCGTCCCCCACTACCACTTCTTTTAGCACAGGAGACAAACCATGCAAACCAAACCATGCACCTTTTTTTTCCTAGAAGGGAATCTCTCAGTCTGTTTTGTGTTTGGGTTTTTGTTTTTTCTACGATATCAGTGATGGGGGAGAGGATTGGGGCGGGGGGTTGGGTCATGAGCTGAAGATAGTTTTTTGTTGTTGTTTTTTTAAATGCGTTTTGTTTGTTTTTTCTTTTTCATTTTCATTGTGTTTCCAAATACGTTATGGACATGAAACTGCAGGTTTTTAAGTTCTTAAAAGTGAAAAACTTGAAGGATTTGTACTGTGAATTGTTACCTCTTTCTTTGAGTCTAAATTATGAATATATATATATTTATATATATATAATCAACCTTTTGTTATTTTTCTTATTCTTTGCTCGGAGAAGGATAGCTTTTGCAATATGACACATACACAACACACACACATTCTCTGTAAAAAATAATAATGTGAGCTGTGTGAAGGATGTATAGGATTAAATAATGTTGAAGAATTAATAAAGTTTATCTCCTATAAAAAGCTGAACACTGCCTGGTGTATATCTGATTTTGAGGCTTTCTGCCGGCAGAGACGCAGAAGCACCTGCACAGCACTGAGCTAAACTAACATTTGTGCATCAATCTTTAATATTCCACCCCTCGCACATTCAGCCATGATTGAATTTCACATTTTCCACGTTTTCCCCCCAGCACCTCTATAGTTACATCCTTTTGACCCTCGGCTTATAGACTGTCAGGAGAGAAAGTCAAGAAGACAAGGGATGAATTTAGAAGGCTCTCGATAGATCCTGCGTCTTGCATTCGGCTGCACGATCTCATTACCTCACGTGGATTAATGTTTGGCAGGCTTCCCGGTAGCCATCGCCTACAGTCCATATAAAGTATGTTAGCACATGGAACTCTTTCCCTATCAGCAATGTGATGTTTGAGGCATTAAATAACTCAGACTTGATAAGACAAAACATATTCACTTCTACATATACAACCTCAGAAGGACCGTGTTTGTTTTCATTTTGTTTGTGTACATAATTCTGAGTGTTTCATGTAATTGTTTCATTACTCTTCACTGGAGCTCTCAAGGTCACCGTACATCAGCAGTGAAAATGTGGATGAAACAAGATATGTACAAAAGATTAAAAACAGAAGAAAATAATGTGAAGGAGGACGCAAAGGTGTTATCAATGGAGAGGGAGAAGCTGTCAAATTTGGATAGGGTCGATTTGGAGGCAATTAAAATAAATTCAGTTTTGTCGCCATTTAATTTTAAGGAGATTTGTCAAAAAACATGATTTTCTTTCACTGAAGGTAATCTCAGGTAGAGCTGTGTAGCAGTGGAAATAGATAACATTTTGCTGATTAGAAGTAGATAAATGATGAAAAGGAGGGGGGGGCCCAGGATAGAGCCCTGTGGCACGCCTGCATGATTTTGTTGCATTGACTCATTGGCTGCCAATGACGTCTGTAGACATCAATTCAAAAACAACCTTTCACTGCCAATGATGTCTGATGAAAGAGATTCCACTCTTTCTTTGGGTAGTTTCTGTGTTTACATAGTCATAGAACACACACGTTTTGTGGGTCTTTGAAAATCAAAAGTCAAAAATACTGTAAAACGCTCAGCAGTTCTGCACTGAAAATGGCTGGCAGCCAATAAGTTAAGGTCCTGCATCAGTTGAGCCTCTAAGAATTTAATATTATCTGTGGTTAAAAGCAATAAAGCAGTGTAAATAAATAAATAGATGAGTTCAGCCATTGGACGAGAGGACTACACAGTATAGCTTGTCCAATGGTTGATTTTGCTCCATTGAAATCTTACAAAGCATTTTAAATAACTGACCTTCCTTTACTTCTATTGCAGATGATTAATAGATTATTTCCTTAGATAATCCGTTTAGTTTTTTTGTTTGGGGCCAACAGTTAACCAGCTGTGTCCAGATTCAGGTAGTGGTTTTGCAGATAATGACACCTGTAAACCATCACTCTTACGCCTCATTTCCACATGGATTTACAATCGTTTATAAGTCGACCAAAAGTGTATTCATTCCTATAACGTACATGATTGTCTGAGTTTTACGTAACTCCTCCCATGTGGCGTTTTTCGCTCCGAAAATTTAACTCGGGGAACATCGGACAAATCTCCACCAAACCAGACTGTGAAATAAACTCTGCCGAAATGAGACGTTAACACTGAGCTCAGGTAACAAACCTTTTAACAAGATTCATATTTATTGCGCACATCAGCAGTTATCGACCTTGGCAACAAACACAAATAAGTACTCTAAGATTAACCTGTCCAACCTCTCCTTTAATCTGAACCTGTAGCTGCTTCAATATTCATGTCATGTCTTATAATTACAACATGATTCAAGAGGTGAATGTGTCTCCGACGTGGATTTGAAGTAATCCGTTTTTGACATTTCAACCCTGTTGTAAGAGAAGTGATGAAACGTTTATATCATCCAGGATTCTTTTACCTAATTACTCGTTGCTTTCTTTCTTTCCTCTGTTCTTCATCCCGCTGCAGGAGGACTCTTCATCGACAATCCCTTCTACCAGCCACGGACCATTGCTCCCTTCATCATTCATCTGGGTCCCCAGGATCTCTTCTCTGACTTCTAGGGGGAGGCAGGTTGTTAGTAACACAAACTTATCTGGCTGCTCACGTGCCCACCTATTTATCTGTCTGTCTGCGTGGGCTGCCTTTTCAATCCCAGCTGATGGACTCACACAGATCCAGAACAACTATTTTCTTTGGTTTGATCAGTCCACTGGGGGAAAAGAAAACAAACAACAAAAAAAAAAAACTCAGCCCTCCAGAAGCGGCAAACAAGCAAACACCGAGCGAGGGTCAAAGCTCCTCTTTCTCCGTTTCCTCTTCTCTCCGTTCAGATTATCACATCAGGAGGAGAGCACCTTTTACGATAAGCAATACTCAGATTTTTACGAAAAAAAAGAAAAGAAAAAGATCTGCTGCGACTGTGCGAGGCTGGGCTGAACGTCGTGTCTTTCTAATAGCAATACATCGGAACTCCTGTATGAGCTTAACCTATCTTGACTGGGGAAGATGTGAATGTTCGACGGAGTTTTAACCAACACAGCATTGCAATAGCTCATTTTGATTGTATATTCATTATATACGTGTGTATACGTGTGGCTTTAACGTTACTATATACACATACTGTATGGTGTATGTTTCTATAATGTTGTGCTGACATACTATTACTATATGACGATGTACGTATGTAAATACTCTATAAAATATAACTATTGTTGGTATAAATTATTTTAGAATTATAAAGTGAAATCTAATATTACAGTATAGCTTTCTTCCAGTTTTATATACACTGAGCAATTGAGGCTAGTTCTAGATGATGCAATATTATCTTTGGTATTCAGATTAACCTGTGCTGTTAGAATAATAATGCTTCCTTCCTTCCTTGAAAAGTTTTCTCTATCTTTGATGTCTTTCTGAGCCTTTCTGAGCACGCTCTCTCTCTCCCCGGGCCGACGTTTGTTTACATGGCGCGGGGACGAAGAGGCGCTCACTACTGAACACACCTAGCATCATCTCCCAATCACACTCACACACACACACACGTCGACACCTGTCAGAAAGCACATTTTCTAAAGTCTCACTAACTGGCAGGGAATACTGTTTTATTTCAAATAATCTACGTGTATAATATGTGTCGAGAACGACAACGTGAGCGCACCTCCCTCCACCATCGACGACGACGACGCACGTTAGCGCCGTACGAAAGCACAGCTCACTGACACCACTTCAGTTATTTCTGCACACACACACACACACACACACACACACACTCTTTCCTCCACCGGCCTCTGACTCATCCACACTCTATGTCAGTGACACCGACACTGGTGGCAGAAACACAAAGGGCCTTGTTACACAGCAGGAAAGACACAGCACAAACTACTGGGATTTAGAATTGGATTTGTTTGCTCCTGCTGGTACGGGGTTGTTATCATTCGCCAGAACTGATTCCTCTTGTTGTAAATGTTGCAGGGATTTAGGCTTCGTTATGGGGGTATAGGCGCATTTTAGTGGTTGAATTGCATTTTTTTTTTTTTTACCACTTGATGCCTTTGCCGGTAACTAAAGCTATAAGATGTGAGCCAAGGAGACAACTAAGAGCAGTGTTTCAACAATCATGGCTGCCTGTGATGGACTGAGAGGAGCTCTAAATCTGAGGAAAGCTCTTTCAAAGACCCTCAAATCTTGCAAGTTTCACACTATACAAGTATTTCTCTCTTATTAGTCAAAAAGAAACTTCCATACTTATTGGACTAATATCAAAGTTAAAGTAACACAATGTAGGATTTTGGGGTTAGAACATAAACTGTCGCCAATTATAACTATGAACTAAAGTAGAATGTTGTTCTTTTTGTGGCATGGACCCGAAACCACAAGTTATATGACACTCAGTACGTTTACGTGCACAGTTTAATGGAGCTAAGGCCGTAGTCTGACTAAGACAGGCAACAGCCAGAGTAGACATGCGGAGAAGTCAAATTAATTTATTGCACGTGTACGTCTGACTGCTTCAATAAGCTTGTGCATATTGAAGCAGTTTCCTATTGGTCAAAGGAAATTTTGGTTCATCAGAACGCCAAGTCCAGCTCTACTCAGACTATACATGCAGTAGTAATTGGACTTTGAATCACATTATCCATGACTAGTCCGATTTTAGTTTGACTAACGTGTTTACATGACATCAAGAAAACCAAATTATTGTCTTAGTCTGACTAAAATAGGACTTTTAAAATGCACCGAGTGTCGATGTATCATCAAAATAATTGTGGAGACATTTGAAGGTTAAATCCTACATTGTGTGGCTTTAATCTGTTTCAATTGGACTTGGTTGTGTCCTTGTCGCCAACTCAGATTGTGACATCACATTTTCACAGCTGATCCTCGCTCACATCAAACTGGTAAAATACAGACACATGAATGCAAACATTTAATATAAATAGTGATATAATCCACTGTGTTTGGACGATTGTGGCACGTGATTGAGAACATTTGTTTTCAGAGTTGTTATTTTTTGGGGTATGAAACACATGTATGTTGTATCCGATTGTCTCGTGTAGTCTTGAGTTATATCATTCTATTGCAAATTCTGAATTTACAGCAGTTAAAGTGATGAAAGACAGGCAATTCAACTCTTAAATGAAATGCTGCATGAACTGACATACACATCATACTCTGTGAAATGTATGCTGCATTGCTTACGTGCTATCAAAAAGGTCTCGGTAAGAGTTGTTTTTTGTTTTTGCCTTGAATAGAGACAATAAGTCACCACAGGGTGATGGAGATCGTGCATCAAAAGGCTTTGATTTACCTCGTTCTCCGCTTGATGTGGGCACTGGCTTGAGCCCCGGTGTTTGTGCCAGCTTTGACTCAACAAAAACAATATGTGAGAAAGAGACAATAGACTCACCAAAGGCCCTGAAGCCCTTTTTTTATTTTATTTTTTTTAATTAAAGTCACATTCTTGTGATGCCCCCTGGACTGACAGTGAGGAGAACTGGGCAATTTTAGATGGAACAAAAGCCTGAAGCCAAAACTATGATATAAAAAAAATTCAAGGAGGATGCCCTGCACTTCCTTTAGTTGTTCTTTGTCCCAGAGCAGTGAGGTCAAGCACACAAGGTCACGCATGTTTGAATAGCTGGTTCCTCAACTTCCATTAGACTTAACTCTGTATTATAAACTACCATTCAAAAGTCTGGGGTCACCTATACAATTTTTGTGTGTTTTCCATTAAAACTCCCACTTTTATTCATCAAAAGAGTTGCAAAATGAATAGAAAATATAGTTAAGACATTGACAAGATCAGAAATAACGATTTTTATCGAAAATAATAATTTTGCCCCTTCATTTTCAGCTGTGCGGACATAATTGCACAAGGGTTTTCTAATCATCCAACAGCCTTCTAACACGATTAGCAAACACAATGTACCATTAGAACACTGGAAATGGGCCTCTATACACCTTTGTACATATTCCATTAAAAACCAGACGTTTGCAGCTAGAATAGTTGTTTACCACATTAACAATGAGTGTTTTTCTGATTAAATGAAGTCAGTTTCCTTCAAAAAATAAGGACATTTCTAAATGACCCCAAACTTTTGAATGGTAGTGTACTCAATACAAACATGATTCACACACATCAGCGGTGTCTTACTCAATAACAGTGGAGAGGAGCTGAGGGATTCAACCACTGACCTTACCCTTAGTGGACCTAAATGTATCTTAGATAGTCTTTTAAAACTTAAAAGGGCACCAAAACAGCCAAGGGGAGAGTACTTTCGATCTTTATTTTACAGTTTCTGATTCTACTCTGACATACTCTGTATTGAGTCTAGTGACTTGTCGTTTCGGTTCGGCTTAGACTTTCCATCCTTGTGAGGAACATGAGCAGGTGAATAACGTAATATTGTGGAGCTTTACTGTGTGGAAACAGACTCTCTCGGTCAGCTGAGAAATCATCTCCAGATGGCCCATGTTAATAAGACAGACGCATACCTCAGTGAGCAACCTTTTCATTTCCCCTTAGACTGAGCAGACACCGGGATTCACCCGGACTACTGACCCTGTCTTCTTGGTCTGTTGGCTGGACAACTGCTGTCGGGGGGGGGGGGTGGTGAGAGAGTGAGAGCTCAGGGAAACGGTCGGTTCTGGAACAGGCAGCAGCGGTCTGGTGGGACAGAGATAGTGGTCATTTGTTGCAGTTATGCAGTGATTTTTGGTCTAGTAGGATAGAAAATATATTCAATATTATAGTTATACAATAGTCTTATTGTATCATTGTTCTGTTTGTTTCCCTCCTATCTTAAAATGAGTTCACACACACTGTACCTCACATGATCGCTGCATCCATACGTCTGTGCTTAGCGAACATCCGTCTATCATCTACAGCTTTATCCTCCACATAAGGAGCCAATCCCAGCTGACAGGGTGAAAAGCCACCAGTTTATCGCAGGGCAAACACAAATGAACAACCATTCATAGACAATCCATTTAGAGTGACTAATTAACCGAAAATACCCAGAGATAACCCACGTACACAAGGAGAACATGCAAACGCCACTGATTTTATAGTTTCCTGCATACTGCAGTGATTATAATCACTGGTAATTTGAATTAATGTGACCTTTTCTGGTCATTCTTGCCTCACCTCTGGCATCAAGACATTTTCACCCAAATAAACTGCCACTCAATGGATACTTGTAGAAATCTTAGTGGATCAGCCATATCTAAATTATTCAGACCAGCGATTAAGCCACAATATAGATTTACTGAAATCACTTCTCTTCGACATTCAGTTTGATTTGAGCAGCCTCAAAAGGATGAAGTTGCTATCATTTCATCAGCTGATGAGACATGTAATGGATGGTTTCACAAGTATGAATATGCCAATAACAGCCCGGCATTGTGCTGTAGACGCTTCTCAGAATAGAAAAAACATGCCGTTGGCGCGTTTCCCGCCACAACACGACAACCTGGGACAATAATGTCAACGTGGATAGCTTTTCTGGAGAGCAGTGGTTGTTAGCGAGCTCTGATGGATGTTTTTCCTGCTCCTGCTTTCGGCGTAATGGGGAAACCACGGCACCCGTGTCCCTCCCTGCGTCTACAGTTTTACCAACACTGCCTGTCGGTGGGCGTTCAACAACAACAACACCTGTAATCTAAGAAGCACAAACCCCACACATTCTTCTCAGGGCTACCTGACACACACACACGTATGCAAAACCGTACACTTAACATTACAAGCACACATGTAATCATAAATGTAAATAGTTGTGTGCATTCACCGCTGAGCACATGGATGCGGCATGACGTTCTCCGATTGTGGTTTGTATCATTCACACGTGATTGTACTGTATGTAGTGAGAGTCTCACACACAAGTGGTAAGGCCTTGTTTGTACATTAGGAACTGAGCCATGTATGAACAAAATCTCCCACCATCTACATCATTTCTTATCTTCGGTGCTTTACGATGAGCTTTCTGTAGCACTACATGAAATTAGGTTGTTTTTTAAGTTGCTTTTGTGGAGAAACAGCAGTCACACACACACAGTGTAAAACAACTGAAGCTTTGCTATCAGGAGAAAAAGAGGAAGTTACGTCAGTTCTTTAGCACCAAATACAAAGGCTTTGCATGTTTCAATGCTGCGGTATGTTTATTAGATAAAGAATTAGGAGGACTTCAATTGTCAGGTATCGTTGGACTTATTTGGAGACCACGCAAGCTTGGTTTTCCCAAAGGCACCTCTTTATCTTTATCAGCCAAGTCATAGGTTGAGAAAAGGAAAGCAAAACGATTGCTTGCGGGAAAGCAGGGGGTTTTGGTTTTGTGCTGCAAGACTGGATTCATCCAGATTACCAAAGACTCGAAAGCCTTCGTCACCACACAAACGTGCTCACCCCCAGCAGTCGCATAACTGGGAAACAATTCACAGTCTAGAGGGTTATGAAATGGCAGGTTTTAAAAAAATAAAGTAGCAGGTTTGAGTCGGGGGGGAGACAAGTGCTAAATTTGTCTGCGTGCAGAGGGAAAGGAGCTGCACAAAGAGCCGGAGAGTCCATCCACGAGTCACCGTGGACTCTGCAGAGCAGCAGAAATAGATCCTGGGTCACATTTCATCTGCTGAAGCAAAGTTAAGCAGACCAACTGCTGAGCAGATCATTTTCTCTGGGCGTGTGTGTGTGCGCGTGTGTATGCGTAGAAAATCCAGCAGCACAGGCTGATATTTTACACTAACATGCACGCATGCACACACACACTGACCAATTCCTGGTCAGAGTCAAACGATTGTTTCAGTCCGATGTCCTGCCGACATACGATCAGAGCATTTTGGTTGGGAATGTATGCTGTTGTCATAGTGATTGTAGAGTAGAATGTACTTACTCATAAAAAGAGTAAACTTAGTTTTTTGTAGCGAAGCATATACAGAATATATATGGATATATACATATATAAATATAAACATCTATATATCTTTTGATCTACTTGCGTGTGAGATGGGTTTTGGGCGTATCCACCTTGTTAGGATTCATATTTCAGTCCCCTTTTTTAAATTTTTATTTATATTTTGACGAAAGTTAGTGTGATTGACTTTTTTCATTTTTTCTGTAAATATGCTTTGTTATTTATTTTTGGACAAGGGGGGATTATTTATATATATATATATATATATATATATATATATATATATATATATATATATATATATATATATATATATATATATATATATATATGATGCTGCCTGTGTCTGTCCACAGAATCTATTTGATCCAATAAATTATCAAGAGTCAAAAAAAATACAAATAATAAAGGAGGGGATGTATCGACGATTTTAACATGCACATCAATGATGATCTCTGGTTGTTACTGTTTTAGACATATTCTGCTTGAATGTTGAAAATAAAACTGAGAAAGTGCTGAAAATCTGTATGCAAGTGTTTTTAATGTGTGACGAAAAAAAATGTACTTGGCACTGTGGGAAAACAGGGTTTCAAATACCAATACATTTCTTTTTAAAAACATTTTCACTTCATTATAGTAAAACAAACCAAGAACATTTAAATATATATTACATTTTTATGTAGAAGTGACAGTTTGATTATTACAATCTATCCTTTGGGTACAATAAATGTTTGTCTCATTTGCTTCCATTGTGCAATTTGGACATCATGGCGTGATTTTCGGCACCAGAACATGAAGCAAATTACAATCGTCGTGATCGGTTAGTCACAAGTACACAACACAATAACTTCAGTTCCAAATATTCCTTTCTTCACTCCAACAATTTATAAGGCGTTTGTCCCTGAAGTTATACCAATCCGTTAACTTGAATTTGATTTAAGGAGCGTTAGGTCAGGCCTGTAGGTGACGCCAGAGTGCAAACACCAAAGGAGAGTGAAAATTGTGCGACACCAGTGCATAATTTACAGTGAAAAGTGACACTGCTTGTGAGCTTATATCTACAAAAGAGTGAATTTAGGCCGAACAAAAATACTCCTCAGCCAGAAACTAGGTAGACAAACGGAGGATTGTGGTAACTCACCTCTACCCCGCCGTGATGTAATTAACAGCAATATTTACACCATTTGCAGTGAGCGGAGATCTCAGCCTTCCTGGATCACCAGGTACCTGGGGAGAGCAAAGAATGTGAGCGACACTCACTCCCGTCTCACATTAGAAACACAATCCCAGAAGATATAGAGAGGCAGAAACATTTTCTACTAATAAAAGAACACTAAAAAAATGGCTCACAATTTTGCATATTTACCCTAATACGGAACATTCATATACTTTAGAGAGATTAATGTCATTAAATACTTTACAAAACTAGTAACCGATATGACACTTGCCCTCTGCAGTAGTCTCTACAATCAAACTGTATATAAACAATGATAAAACGTTGATATAGTATATTGTATACACAATACAGTGACATAGAAGATGATATACAATAACAAAAACCCTCATATTATTTAAATAAGCACAATATACTTCGTTTCCTTTGGCACATTTGACTGGATCATAGTCCCAGTGTCAAACTCACCCCCCCCCCCCCACCACACACACACACACACGTGTTAATGCTGCATTCTGACACCCAGCAGTGATAATTCTTGTGTCATTATGTCAGATTATAATCACATAGCCAAGGTTATAGGCGATAATTAGCAGCTTTGTCCTAGACGAGAGTTTGAGGACAGGGCGAGTTCAGCAATATGACGTGTCAATCATCTTTAGAGAAGACTGAGTCCGAGTATCCAGTCACATCTTCAGCTGTCAACGCCACCAGCCTGCAGCCACGGCCGCCAATCATCCTGCACACGGAGAGCAAATGGAACCAATGAGGAGAAGAAATAAAAAAAAGAAGCATATTTTAGTCAGAGAGAGAACGCAAACCAGACAGAGAGGAAGAGGGAATTAAACTCTGCATCTGAGGACAGTTATCCCCACAGATTACACCCTGCTCAGCAGAAATCACAGGATTGTGTCAATTCACTTTTTTTACATTCCATAATTTTAAAGTAATGCTTCCAGCTCACTCCGGGTTATTTAATTTTCCCCAGAAAGTGACAAAAACGTGTCAGAAATCTTGATTATATTTAGTTGGGAATGCCGAGTCGGCAGTTCCCACAGTTTTATATCGTCTTTTTTGTAGGTCACCATCTCCTCATATTTTCCAGACAATTTTAACAAATCAAACATCAAAATATGAAGCTGGTTCAAGATATTCTCACTTGGAGATGAGATTAAAATCTTCTCCAAATATTCTACCACAAAATGAGTCAAAATAACATCAATCACAGGGTAGGTTTGTGTGTGAAAGGGATGGATTAAAAGGCAAAGGATATATTCACGACCACAAATTGGTGTGTGTGCAATTAAAACATTCTAATTCAGTTGAGTAGAGGTTACGGGAGATTGAGTCTATGTTCAACTATTGGTGAGAGGTATGAACAACCAGGATTAAATTAGATTAGTATTCAAATCAGAGTATTTGTTTGTTTGTTTGGAAAAGGCACAAATCCTTAGTCCATCAACATAAATCAAATGCAGCTAATTGAGAGAAATGTAGTCGTTCGTCCTCTCCGTAGAAACCAAACCAAGTTCACATGTGATGTAACGTGAACTGCGTCTGTTTCTCAGAGGCAGAAATACCATTACTTCAGCTCGATGATAAAACACTCCCTGATCCCAGAGTTGTTGATGAACACACTAATCTGGAAAAGCAATAAGACACGTTACACCAGAGGCGCCTGGTGTGCCGTCGGGCAATAAACGACCTTGGATCACTGACAACTTCCTCATTTGCCCAGTCTGATATTTCAGCTCTGATGTCGCTCCCACATCAGATTAACTTGACAGCGCTCCCTCCTTCACTCCTGACACTGGCCATTAGAGCCTGTTTATAGATGGAGACGCACTGGTGAGGATTTAGACAGGTCATATAAAGCCATGTGGTTAACGGCCTTAAAAAGGTGACATCACACAAACTCCTCAGATTACAGAGACAAATAATCTAACTACTTCTTTTGAATGATACATCAGTCAGTGATGTTTACATCATTTGCAAATAGAACATCATGTTTACATGAAATTGAAAGCTTCAGACATTATAACCGGATCATTAGGTCATCAGATTATTGCTCATTCAGAGTATGACTGTCAGAAAATGCTCTTTAGAATGAAATATTGTAGTATAAGACAGTATGACCGTCAAATATTCTGCTTTCATGCATTAGAATTACAATAAACACACAAAAGCTGCCATAAAATTAATTGATCCAAATTAATGAACAGCTTTATTATATTATCTATTATATGTATATAGACAGTTATACTTGTTGACAGGTTAGTGGTCACAGCACATTATCAGGCCTCTAGTTGCATGGCAGTGACTGACCTGCGAAGAAGAGAGCATACGAAACTGTGATTAGAACATTGATATGTTGAGGAAAAAACAGCCCCGTCTCACCTGACAGGGCTTGATTTTACTGTGCATTTCCCCACTAATAACAGTTTAAAAAGATGATATTTAACATTTTTAAAAACACAGGGCGGACAAGTGCAGCACATACAATTCAAATCAACAATAAGAGGGCTAAACGACACACAATAAAAGCAGCATTTAAAGACCTTTATATAAAAAAATACAAAATACACACAAAAGAAACAAGCATTGACTTGTGATTTTAAATGTGTTAACAGTCTCCGGGAGCTCTTGGTTGGACGGAGTTAGCACTTCACACAGTAGGCTAGCGAATGAGCTAACGTTAGCCCAAATGGACACAGAAACACGAGGTACACTGTCAAATGTTTATGCCACTGTCACCAACAGGTTTGTATGTTTAAGGTAAACAACAACAAAAATAAAAACATATAATACAAACATAATAACGAGTATTTACCTGTGGAGTAGAGAAGTGGTATGGAGTTAGCTTCTCCAGGAAGTTCGGTCTGCTTTTGTTGCGTGCTCGGTCTGACTGAGTCCCTTCCTTTCACGGAGCTTTTCTTCGTTTGTTTCTGGTAGCTTCCTTGTTCTTCCCGCGAGGGAAACTAGTTTCGAAGGTGCAATTCGC
Organism: Microchirus variegatus; assembly: GCF_963457635.1. NCBI lineage: Eukaryota > Metazoa > Chordata > Actinopteri > Pleuronectiformes > Soleidae > Microchirus > Microchirus variegatus. The sequence goes on from NC_139817.1 coordinate 10,230,978, forward strand.
AGTTTCTGACTCCAAAACATTCATCTCCGCCATCGTGTTTCCTTGAACTCACGAGCCGCGTCCCAATTAAGGGGCAGCATCCTGATTATTGTCAGGTGCGCGCACGACAGGAAGTCAGTGAAGCAGCACCGCCCCCCTGAGCCAACGCTTGGCTGTGATTGGATAACGATACCGAGAGCAGTTCAAATTAGCGAATCAGATTACGAGCTAAAGGTGGAGCCAGGGCAAATATTTTATATCACAGACTATGTATTTTATGAAGTAATGTCATTGTGTAGTGACAGTTTTATTATTAATCATAATAATAATACAAAGGTTTTATATAGAGCTTTTCAAGGTACCCGAAGACGCTTTACAAAAACAAAAAAACATCAGAGAGAGTAGATAGGAAATGAAGAATGAGAGGATGGAAAATGGTTTTTGTTTTTTATTATCTTTAAATTGAGTGCATGTTACCACAGTAAACATGTATGGTATGGTTTTGGAGCATTTGCCAACTGATGATGATAACAAGGAGGGATTTTATACATATATGCAAAAAAAGTATACCATGAGTAATTATTTCTCTATGATTGCACTAATGAGATGTGGCAGATAAAGAAAATGATGTAGTTCTTTCATTGAATATAACCCTCAGGCTTAGGGTTATGGTCATTTTATGTCTCAATACAATAAAGGTCTTAAAAAGAGTTGCAAGTAACAATTATTTTCTTAATCGATTAATCCGTCGATTATTTTCTCGTTGAATGGTTTGGTCCATAAAATGTCAGTTAATGTTCAAAAAAGTCGATCAGTGTTCAGTTTTAATGATTTCTTATTTATACGGAGCAAAGAAATGAAGAACATATTCACATTTAAGAAGCTAAAACAATCAGAAATAAAGTATAGTAGTATAGTAGTAGTTGACAATTAATTTAGTAATCGATTAAAAATTGATTAATCGATTAATCCTTTCAGCTCTAGTCATATACATACACCCTATTTAAACATGAATAGTGACCTAAATGTGCTGCGTATTGTTCCGCACCTGCAGTTGGAGCATCATGACTTCAGTGTGTGTCAGGAGTTTGGGTGACAGGGAGTTCACAAGGTTGTTTGGAGGCTCTGTGTTCCAAATAGCTTCACGCACACACACACACACACACACACACAGTTTCATCCCCTGACTCATAAATCACTCACTACTGAGCCTGAGCAGCAACTGAAGACGTCTGTCCCGTCAACATTCCCAACTTCTGCACGTTACTCTGTTGCTGCCTGCGTGTCTTTATTTATAGCTCGGTGATGCAGGGCAGAAAGAGAAGGAGGAGGTGGGAGAGAAGTGTCAGGCTGATATTGTATAATGCTGATACTTATTATTATTATTATCTGCTGCTGCTGCTGCAGGTATATGGGATTTTTCCTGACTCCTTCACGTGCTGCATCTGCATCTGCATCTGCAGCAGCCTGCAGAGGAGACAGCCATCATCATCATCACTATCAGGTGATACTGTCACTGCGTTCGTGTGAGACCTCCTGCAAACAGCCATACATTCTCCAGACTGAGGGCAGAAAATAGCACAGACGCAGATAAGAGCACACAGCCATACGTTATGAGACATGTTCTCCGAGAGATAGAAGTGGAGCCAAAAGTAACAAAAGAGAGATTTTCACGCAGCTCAGGGGAAACGTTTTTTCCGAGAGGCTGATGGTAGATAGAGAGATAGAGGCTGTTTTCACACGACATAATTAGTCAGAAGGAATCAGGTTTGTTTTCATGTTCCAAACCCTCAGATGTCCAGAGAAGCGTCCCCACAGGGCTGATTTTTTGAGAAGTCTCATTATGACAACAGCCTGTGCTGCTGCTTCTTCTTCGTCGTCGTCTTCTTCTCATCTTTTTCCTGAGTTTTATTCTTCCCAGAGTTGGAGAGGAAACATTTTCTGCCTTTATGGATTTCTCTTACAGAGGACAGCTTTGAAACTCAGGAGACAGATAGAAACAAAAATAATGCGTAAAATGCTGCTGCTGAGTTTCACTTGAGGACGTGAACAGACTTTAAAATCTAAAATGCGATGATGTGAGGAAACAATAACGAGTAGTAATGAATATCCTTACCTCACTCTGACATTTCATCGCAGGTTTGATCTGAGAGAAACAACAAAAAGCTGGTTTGTTACCATGAATATAAACACATATTTTTATGGATTAAAGAAGTTCACTATTTAGCAAACGATATTATGAGTCTTGCCATTTTAAGACTTTCTAATTAAGAAATAAGAAGATATACGCCTGGTGGTAAAAAGGCAAAAAAAGGAGAGATCTTGTTCGAACAGTAAAATTAAATATTAATGCTCTGTAACCTTTATTTCACTGTTTCACACTATTTAAATAACGGTGGATTTCTAAAGGGATTAGATGTGTTCTCTGAGGTGATAGGAAATCAATAGAAAGTTGTGTTTCTGGGTGTGAAATAAAGCTGCAAATCAATAATAACATGTAAACTTGTAAAGTCCTCCACTGTGATGTATGTGGGAAAACCTCTCAAACGGCTTATTATATTATAGGAACATTTTAAATGATATCCAGGGGGCAGTGGAGCTGCTTTCTGACTTGTTTTTGGCAACAACAAAAAAGAAACCAGAGATGCTTCTGTGTTGATATCTTTATATTGAAATTCATGAAGTATACACAATGCATCCTACACTATTACAATTTCCACACACTGATAATGTTTTTCGTTGTCGGATGATGATGATGATAAAGCTACATTTTTGGCGTTGAATGAAAACCAAACGGCAGCGCGACGTACACGAGAAGCTCGGAGGAACAAAGTAAAACATTAAAAATGTGGTGGTGGGTTAAACTGTAGCACAGCAGCAGGTAGGTAGGTACATAGGAGGCAACATTAGTCATCGTTACGGAGTAGAAAAAATCATAAACAAAAAACCTTAATATTCATTATTTCATGTTTGTTATGTACAGCCCAGTGCCTTCAGAGGAATGGCCCTATGTGTTTTTGTTTAAATGCAGCCTGACCTTTTCTATGACATCACATGTAGATTTCAGATTCCATGACATTTACAGTAATCCTTTTTATGTCTATGTATATACATATAATATATATGTGTGTATACATATACATATATATACACACATATACATATATATATAAAAAATATACATATATTCATACCCCCCCCCCCCCCAACACAAACCACACCCACTGTTTACCATTTTGGTTTGACCTCACGAGACATGACAGTGAGAATCCAGCTCGACTGATGGTGTAACTCGGACGTAAGGTGCACAGTTACACTTTCAGTGTATATATTCGACAGTGGCCATTTTTCTATATTTAGTCCGGGTCGAATTCTTTGTGGCACTTTTGCCCCTCGCTGGTTTGATGGAGGAAGAAAATCAATCAAATCCTTCAGATTTGCAAGGCGCCCTAGTTTTACGCTGCTCCACCTATCAGTCAATAAGTATTTTCCGTCATTGTTTCTGAACCAATCTCAAAAATGACGACACAGGTGGAGGACGACCCAGCCGTCATGTGTGACCACAGGAACTATACTCAAAGAGTCTGGGTTCTCCCTATATAAAAAAAAAAGAAAAAAGAACAGAAATTCAAGCCAATACAATATTCATAAGCTGTACAACTTTTCTGTATCCTTCCTTGAACGTTTTAGAAACATCTTTTCTGACATCCTCTCTTCAAGATATGTCGTTTCTTTAGTCAGGATCTAATGTTTCTGTGTAGAATTTTGCAGGATTTATTTGGTGAATATCCCTGACCTCACTCGTCTCCCTTCTCTTTCGAGAGCGATTCGAGAACACATGGTGATCCGAGGTTGATTCGGGGGGTTAATGGAAAGCAATTCATACAATCAGGTGCACTTTAAAGACAGAAAGAAAGAAAGAAAGAAAACTGCACATTTGAAGAGTATTAACAGTCGCTATTTCTTTTTTTTCCCCCTAATAAAGTGGCCACTGAGTTTGTTTTAAACCCGCCTTTATATAAATATTAAGTGCATTGTGGACATTGTAATTCAGTGCTTGGGTGTAGTGGTAACATGAGAGAGGCTGATTCTATTAGTGTGTTGAAATACAGCAGGATTTGCAGTTTTCTGTGTGTTTTCCATTTTTGACCTGTATTACAATCATTGCACCAGTCCGGGGTTCAACAATGTTCTCGCGTACGCACACACACTGAAAAAAAAGGCATGCAGAGGTTTTTTCATGGTTTGGAGCTTTTTAAGTTTCTTTGTGCTGTGAGATCCAAACCAAAAAATAATAATAATAAAAAAAAGACCACCTCAAGCATGTTTGATGTCCGTTTTCGAACGTAAATTACAATTTTCATCTCCGTCAACCTTCACATAAAAGGCATCGTCAGCAACCTTCTCTTCAGCATCATTTATATATACATTATTTAGACATTTAAGGAAACTTGACGACCACAGGAAACTCTTCCTTTAACATGCATTCACACATTCATAACCTTTAGTGCTTTAACTTTATCTCGGACTCTCTCATAATACGCCCTCTCTTTTACACTCAGCTTAGAGTTATTTCAGTCGGTTATTAATGCAGTCGAACGTCGTTTTTTCCAGTCACGCACATAAACACGACAAAAACATGTACTTACAAACACACGACTCTCTTTACATAAGCACATTCAGTGACGTACATAGAAACAAAACAAAAAACAAAGTTATCGTTCAACGTAAATTAGAAAAAAAAAGCTCAGTTCTGGAAAGGCGTCGTTTCGCTCTCGTACCGGGGGAAAAAAACAAACAAAAACAAACCCAGGCGTTTTTGACAGGGACTGGTTGTTTTGTGCCAGTAGTTAAGAGGGGAGCATGCAGGGAAAGTAAGGAGGGACGGAATGTTTGTCATGTCTCTCTATCCCGTGAGGACAGCGACGGTGTCCCGGTGTCCTACCTCCCTTCTGCCGGTCGTTAATATCAGCAGTACAAAGACAGAAATCAATGAAGCTTTTCTTTTCTTTTAGTTGTTTTCTTTTTCTTTGTTGAGCGGTGGAAGCGCAACGTTTTCTTACGTTGTTAGTCTATGTTTTTTTTTTTCAATCCCTTCTTGTCAGCACAGCAGGCTGGAGTCATTTGGGACGAGGGGGGGGGGCAAGATATGAGGGTGATTACACACAAGGACATGTTGCTGTTTATTTGATAAGTAACACAGTCTGTAGGTTTGTCATCGTTCTGGGTTTTAACAGTCAATGTTCAAGTTAAAGTTAGGACCCAGGGAAGTTAACGGTTTAAGGGTCCAGAGGTTTTCAGTGTGATGCTCCAGACGTGGTCTGGGGTAAAACCAGGACACTGGATGGTCGTTTCTTTTGTGTGTTTTTTCCTCCTCCAGATTAGGTGGTCTCTTTGCCCTGGGTTCCGGTAACGGTTTTGATGGAGCTGAGCGTTCGGTTGAACCAGGTCTTCTTGGCGGCCTGTACCTCGTTCAGGGCCAGACCCAAGTGGTGCTCCAGGTCCTGGACGAAGAAGAAAGAGAAGAACTCTGAACAGAGAACGACCAACGTGTATTTTTAATGCCTTCCGATAAAATATTCCACTTAGATAAGAATAGATGGTGATTCTAAAGAATCTTTGTTTTCTTTGACAATAAGTTTGACTAAACTCCTCAAAGTGTTAAATGAGCACAGTCTCCAGTTTTCCAGTGCACCATGGTTTAGTCTCTCCTTAACTGTAACTCCAATTATTTTCAAACTGTCATCACATTTATACAGTGTATGAAATGTGGAAAATATCTATCAAATTTCTCATACTGCTAGACCTGCATGTAGCTTCAGACACTGTCAATACTCAGCTGATAAACTAAGTCTAGCTCCCCAACAATGTTCCCAATTGTTTTGTCCATTATCTTATAAGCCGCAAATTCTCCTCTCTTATTTCTATCTTATTTTTGTTTCCTCTGGCTGTTTCAGGAACTGTGGAGCTCTCATGGCTTGATAAAGTCATTAGAAGACCTACATTTTAATTGTCATGCAGGAGACGCCACCACCGCACTGAAATATTTGACATTAAACCAGGCAGCCTTAATATTAAGGAACTGATCTCTCTTGACTGTCACTTAAACGACTGCACTGCCTGGACGTGATTAAGTCTCAATTCATATTTCAAACCTCTGGCTTTATTCGAGACGTCCGTATCTTCCCTCTATGAAATTGTCTGTTCCACTACTGAAGGCTCCTGAAGTGGTATTAAAGGAGGAGACTGCAACAAAGACAGACTCTGCAAACTGCAGCTGGAGGAGCTGAATGTGTGATTCTTTCTATTCTAGTACAACTACAAACGAAGAACAAGCTAGAGAATGACATTTTGATGCTTCTGTGGCTCCACTGAAGGCTTTCTACTGGCTTTCTACTGAAGAGGATTAGGGAAAAAAATATTTGAATTCTGAGAATAAAGTCAGAATTCTGAGAATAAAGTCAGAATTCTGAGATTTAAGCTGAGGAATTCTGTGTTTTAAAGTCAGGAATTCTGAGTTTTAAGTGAGAATTCTGAATTTAAAGTCAGAATTCTGAGAATAAAGTCAGAATTCTTAGTTTTAAAGTCAGAAATTTGGAGTTTTAAAGTCAGAATTCTTAGTTAAAAGTGAGAATTCTTAGTTTAAAGTGATAATCCTGAGTTTTAAAGTCAGGAATTCTTAGTTTAAAGTGAGAAGTCTGAGTTTAAAGTGAGACATTCTGAGTTTTAAAGTCAGAATTCTTAGTTTTAAAGTCAGAATTCATAGTTTAAAGTCAGAATTCTGAGTTTAAAGTCAGAACTCAAATATTTTTTTCCTGTGTGGCCCTCCAGTCGATTTTAGCCCAAAATATCAGGTTTTTATTTCCTAATCTGGGCCAAAACTGCGTGTTAGTGTACCTGGATTTTGCACTCGGCCTCCACCAGCTGCAGTTTGGTCTGCGCCAGTTCCAGCTCCATCTCTCTCAGTTGGTTCTTCAAACTTTCTTTCTCCTCGTCCGTCTCCTCCGTGCCTCCGGCGGGCACCGTGGTCACCGCGGCTCGCACGCGACCTTCTTTGTTGAAAAGGCTGCTGCACTTCTCACAACCTTCCACTTTGGACTAGAGGATATATGTGGGGATAGAAGAGGAGGATGTTAGATCGAAGAAATCACATTTTGTTTTTATCCCTGTCTGACCTTACAAGCTCGGTGAAGCAATCAGCTTTTCAGTGCTGCCCCCCTTTAAGCTGGGGGGAGATTGAAAATAAAAAAATAACAGAAGATGACGAGATGGGGGAGTAAAGGCACAAAGAGTTAAAGAAAGACTTCAGATAAAAGGCACAAAGAAAGATGTCAGATTAAATAAAAAGCGAACATGACGTATGATTATATGCTTCGTTTGGAAAGTGAGGAAATCGTGGAAGAATAAACGTGCAATAAAAAGATTTCAGTAAAACGAGTCAACGTGTAAAAGTGTTTTTGTTAGATAAGAGTGTGAACGTTCCAATCTGTTTGGACTGAAGCCATTTTTTTTGCACTGAGCATTATAATAAGATGCTATATCAAGCTGTGATTTAATTTTTTAAATTTACAACTATTTCATTCCTAAACATGGGGCGTGTAAATATTTGCAGCAGGAGAAATAAATGAGACCACAGTGGACAGTGAGCAGTGAACAACCTGAACCAGCTCCTCTGACGATTCGTGGCCAAAACCATTTAGTCAAAGTGCTCTTTTTCTTCTTCTACACTACCGTTCAAAAGTTTGGGGTCACCTATACACTATTTTTGTGTTTTCCATTAAAAGTCACACTTTTATTCATCAAAATATAGTTAAGACATTGACAAGATTAGAAATAATGATTTTTATTCAAAATAATAATTTTGCCCCTTTTGTCAAAGAACCAGCAAAACTGTTTTCAGCTGTGCTAACATCATTGCACAAGGGTTTTCTAATCATCCAATAGCCTTCTAACACGATTAGCAAACACAATGTACCATTAGAACACGGGAGAGATGGTTGCTGGAAATGGGCCTCTATACACCTATGTACATATTCCATTAAAAACCAGACGTTTGCAGCTAAAATGTATTCCTAGCTCATATAATGTTATATTCATTGAAAAGGTGTGCTTTTTCCTTCCAAAATAATGACATTTCTAAGTGACCCCAAACTTTTGAACGGTAGTGTACGTGATGAGCTATTACTGGGAACAGAGATGCAACAGGAAAAAATCACTGGGAGCAAAGCCACGCTCGTCCGAGTATAGAAGCAGGAACATTGTGTTTGTTAGGTGTTAAACGGTGAAAAAAAGTGAATCTTAATTAACATGTCTGTATATAGCAGTGATATGAGACACTCGACTCGTTTTGCATTGTAATCCGAATGGATTACGATGACCAAGAAATGAAGAAGAAAATAAATCAATGCCATATTGTTCTGCTGGGTAAAGTTAATGTCTGGCTCATAAAATCCTAAAAAAAAAAAAACATTGTGTCACAAACATAAATAGCCCGTTAAATTTTACAATGACAACGCTGTTGTTGACTGAATATATTGGTTTCACTCACAAACAACACTTAAAATGAAGATTTCATGACAATATTGGGTTTCCTTTTCCATCAAATTGTCAACTGAGTTTAGAAGTAAAATAGCATTTACACAGTTGTTGTTGTTGTTGTTGTTGTTTTCATAGTTTTCTCCAACGAAACAGCTAGAGAACCTGAGCTAACTTTAAATCGAGTTTTTCGAAGAATGAGTACAGTATCTCGGCACGTTATGTGAACATTTCTAACAAACACTGTTTATAACTTACAGTGAATAGCAGACAGACAGACCTTGGTGCATGCTTTTCAGGACTTGTCCTTGGCTTGACGAATGTTTCGTGAGCCTTTTCAAGAGTCTTTGGGCAGCTCAGACAGAGCTTTCAGCCAATGTGGCCTTGTTCCCAACTACAGTCTGTAGACACAAACAGTTCACGAGCCAAGTGTGCAAGTGTTGGAGCTGAGATATCTGGCCCCAGCATCCTTTTCTTTACCTGCCTCCTCATTCTCTTGATTTCCAAAAGTCCAACAACAGCAACGCACCGTGTTACTTAAAATACTCTGCAGTTTGAGTCTGCCAGGCTGATACTGGCTCAGACAGTCGTGACCAGGCTTTCTGAAATCCACAGATAATCGTGTGTGATGTAAACTATACATATAATTTATTGCATGGGCACGTTAACGGCGGTTAGCGGCGTCAACGTGAACGCATGACGCATTTCCACGGCGGCTGACTGGGAAAAAAAACGTGTGTGACGTCATGTTTACGTGACTCCCGATTGTTAAAATGAGTATCTAAATTAAAGCTAAACTTGGAAAAAAAGAGGCACACATACGCAGTACACAGGTAAGCTAACGGCGCTAAAAATTACGTCTACGTCTGCACGTCTGTTTGTTGACAAATATCTGCCAGACATGAGTATTTACATACACATGTTGTATGAGTTAAACTTCCTCGCTAATTAATATATATATAAAGACCAATCCAGATACCAACGACCACAGAATTTAACAGGCATAAGAACAACAAGGCTGCTGGTGCCCTGAGACTTTTGCAGAGCGCTGAATCTCCATAACATCATCTTAAGTCTAATAAATGTTAGTAGACAAAACACAAATAACACGTACGAAGCAGCAATAAGCTCTGTCAGTCATCTTTAGAGCTGCACTTATATCATTAAGTCTTCAAATAGAGAGTGTGTAGACATGACACACAGACACACACATACACTATATTATATTTACACATTTGTTGATCAGCAGCCTGATTATGTAATTATGATCCACTTACAATGCCTGGCTGTGATACTACAGCATATGTTTGAGGGCATGCAGCTGTGTGTGTATGTGTGTATGTGTGTGTGTGTGTGTGTGCAAACTTGTATTTGTTACCTCTTTAGGACCTGGTATATACTCTAACATTGTCAGGACCAGCAGTCCTCATGGACACCAAAACCTGGTCCTGATTTCTGAGTTTTGTTTTGGAATAATGCTTTGTTAAGGCCGTCTAAATGTAAGTCAATGCAGTGTCCTGAGAAGAATAGCTGTCCAAACCTGTGAGTGTGTGTGTGTGTGTGTGTGTGTGTGTGTGTGTGTGTGTGTGTGTGTGTGTGTGTGTGTGTGTGTAAGTGGGAAAGAGACTCACTCTGATTTTCTCCAGCTCTCCTTTTGTGGAAGTCTGTTGTTTCTCCAGCCTCTCGCTCAGCTGGGAGCAAATCTATAAGAAGCGCAGTAGAGAGATTGGTTGAGCTCCATGTAGTGCTCTGTTGGTGACTAAAAAACAAGGAATGGCCAAAACCTACTACATGTGGTCAAGCGTGCGTTAATAATCGATTTAAACCAAATTTTTGCCCATGCAAATATGAGCAGAACTCAGAGACGGAACTAACGATTTGTGCGTCTGCAGACTGAACATAACACCGTGCACTGCTTGGTATTTTCCATTCCCTAACTCCGTTTGTGGCACATTTATTCTCTCTGGAGCAGACTTCATCCTCTTAACTCTTGAATGCATTAGTAAGTGTCATAATGTCATGTCCTGTTTTTCCAAGAAGGTTCACAGCATGCACATAACGCACATGTATAATTTATGTTTTCATTTCTACTTGTGTCTTATGTTTCATCTTTATGCAACCGACGTTGTTTTCATGGCTACAGCGTCTGGCGTAGGTCAAAGTTAGCGCAGTGTCTCGTGTTTTCCACGTGGAATAAAATGTGCTGTAGATAATGCATTGCTTACTTGCTTGCACACACACATCCAGTCTCCTTTTCTCATCAATCTATAGCCGTAACCCACAGCAACAACCATCAGTGACAAACACACACACAGCTACTGCTCACAGAGATCAATGTGAGTCATCCTAAAGGGTACTTGGGTCATCGCATCTCTCTTTCTGTTCCTGTTTTTTTCTGCAGCATGTACATGTACATGTCTTTATCATCCTCCCTTTGAGATGAATCTATCCACCTATAGCTGTAGCCAAGAAGATATCCATCACTCTCCTCCTACATGTCTTTTTTCTGGCGGTCGCCGTCTCCTTCATTAGCCCTCGAGTGCGTTTACTGTACCCACCTCGCTACTTCTCCTGCAACACTACTGATCCCTCTTGATGTTGCAGCTGTCTCCTGCTCTTTCATTCTCCACAACACCCCCCCCCACACACACACACACATAGAGAACAGACATTTTAATCTCCTTTTGTGCTTTGACACAACAGTATCACACTAACATTAAACACATTTTGAGGTTCATTTCCCGCTTAGTTGGCATGTTTTTCATACTGTGTTTTTTTCCATAAACAATTCAAGTCTTGACTTTGAAACAATTCCACTGAATAATTCATCAATTGTCGTTATAGCATTAATGCCTGGGGGCCCTGTTCTCTTCATAATTGAATATTATATACGGTGCAACCTGCTAGAAAAGGGTCAACTGGAAGATTTTAATTATTTATAATATGTAACGTTACATATACACTCACTGTATCCCCTTTAAGGGTCACAGGAGAAGCTGGAGACAATCCTAGCTGACATAGGGCAAAAAAAAAGAAGCTGGGTCCACCCCTGGAGAGGTCACAGTAACACTTTAGATTAGGGAACACATTCATCATTAACTAGGTGCTTACTAACATGCATATAAGTCGCATACTAGCCCTTTATTATTAAATATTAAGCACGTATTAACACCTTATGTAGGAAAAATCTTAATTAATGTCGTATTAGAGTTACAATAAGGTTTAATAGGTTCTTAATGATTACTAATAAAGGGTTAGTATACTACTTATGTTAGTAAGAACCTAGTTAATGGTGAATATGTGCTCCCTAATCTGAGGTCACAGTCACAGGGACCTCACTATAACACGGTTCACCTTTCGTGGCCTCACAGATTGTTTTAGTGCAATTTTGCAAGCTTTTTTTATTTACAGCATATGAACACGCATTGCGGAAAAAAAAGATGCTACAGCGGAGCGGCACTAGCACCAAGAGGCCGCGGTACGGTCAGAGGAACTGTGAAATGTGCGTGAGTCACTATTAATAATTTCTTATGTGTGTAGGTTGATCATTAAAATTGAATGTGTTATTTCTAAAGGCTATAATCTTTATTTACAGGAAAATGTTTATATTTTTATATGTCAAACAAATGTCCGAGCCTGAAAACAGGTTTTGATCTTTGGTTTCATTCTAAAATGCTGTACTTATATTTTAAATCTACCAAGATTTCTTGTCTGAGAAAATATAAAGTGTGTGGTGTGGGGTTTTACAGCCTTAAAACATATGTTATAATTGTAAAAAAATAAAGCTTACTACTTCAAGGATTTTGCCTAGTTTGGGCTATTTTTAGAACGTAACCCCCGTGATAAATGAGGGACCACTGTAGTGGTAGAAAAGCCACATATACAGTACACACAGGGTGAACATGCAAACAACCTTCAGGTGCAGTAGATATAAATGTTGGTTTGTTGCTCTCTGAAGCACCCGTGAACTTCTTGCTTCCACCGTGTTACAGTGCAAAGCTTAGAAGTAGAAGCAGACATGTAGAAGTGCTGTCCAGGGACAAAATATTTTGAAACTCTATACAATGCTGAAAGAACCTTAGAGAGAGAGAGAGGGAGGTGTTGGCACATGTTGCTGCTCCCTGGCAATGACCCAGCGAGCTTGATTGCATCTACAGAGGCTCTTGCTCGTACAAAAGAGATTTTAAAAGCACCACTGAACACTGGTTTCACTGTCCGTTTGGACAGGAGGGGTAATTGACAAAATGAATGATTTTTCTGGCTTTAATTCCGCCCCAGAAAGAAAGTTGGGAGTTCACAGGCAGTGACACAGAAAAACTATATTTCAAGAGTAATAAAAGTTATCTGGGTTAAAATCAAGGTAGGGGATTTTGGGGGGGAGGGATTCTTAATTTATTGTCAATCCCAGTGGATTGAAATCTCCTGTCCTCCCTGTGCTTACTCTCGCACACACAAAAACTTTCTGTTTTTTTTTTTCCTCTCTCTTCATCTATCAACCCCCCACCCCTTCTGACACAAAACTATTTTTGAAGAAGCCCCATTTTCACACTTAGCTCTGCTCTACTCAGCACAGCTCTCTGAGTAGCAATCTGAGGTCTGCTTTCACATATAACAGGTGCAAAAACACACATCCATCAAACCCCCCCCCCCTCCTCCTCCACCTCTCCTCTCCTCTATGATGGCTCTTGTCACCGGGTTTTTAGATGTGCTGTCAATTTCCCTCCTCTGCTAATACCTTTCGACTACGGTGAAGTTCAGGTTTGTTTCCAAATGAGTTCTCTTGCTATTCCTGTGCCTCAAAGGAGCAATAGGAGCTGAATTGTTGCACATAGTCTCTGTGCTGATGAAGGTAATGGTACTTGATCTGTATGAGTTTATATTTAAGCATTATGTGACAAGATGAGATCTAACAAAAAAAAACAAAAAAAAAAAACCCAGAAGAGGAACATGTAGACAGGTACTCAAAATATGCACATGAGATCAGGAATCAAAGGGGTCAACTCGACAAGAGTGCACAAAATAAAGACATTTGTAATGAAAACAGTACGCTTTATATTATTTTTAAATACTTTCAGCTCGTCTTGTCAAAGCAACGGCTTGATCAAACCCGAGATATGAAAGGAGGTGCTCATGACTCAAGACGAGAAAAACTAAAACAAACCAAAATAGACCAAACTGCCCTCTAACGAACATCACTCAAAAATGGAATTAAATGTAGTTTTGAAACAAATGTCTTCAGACGATCCAACAGTCCTGGATTAAAATAGAGTTGTATTCATTTTATTATATTTTACATATGTGGGAATTACCCTTTGGTTTTGACAAATATGTAACATCTCAGTGTCAATGGTGTAGTTGCAATCCAAGTTCAAAAGTCCATACCTGTTTATATTCTCCAATAATGGAGCCGTTCTTCTTAATCTCCGACTCAGACTTATCAAGCTCTCGTCGGCACATCTCCTTCAGCTGTAAGCACACACACACAAAGACAAAGACATAGAAAGTCAGTATGTTGGAGGGCAAAGCCAGAGGACACTGAACACCCCCAGAGACCCCTGTGTGACTGCCATGAAATGTAAAGAAGACACAGAAAGGTATTGGCAAACGAGAAGCTGAGGGCAAAGTCAAGCCTTCTATGCGACCTCCTGCACGCAAGCACACACATCAATCACACCGACACCGACATACTCAACAAGACCGGAGGCATTTCAAGGACACTGAACACACATGGGGAGAAGGGTCAGCAGCTCTGTCCTCTGCTTTTAGGTGGCTCTTCACTGACCTCAAGAAAATTAGCATCAAAGATGAAACGACATCCTCCGACCTTGACTGTTTGACTGTAGAGGGCGTGTGTGTGTCTTAGTAGACGAAGCCCTGCATAAGCTTCACATTGCACTGACGTAGACATTTTTAAACCATATGGAAATGGTGAAAATGAGATGGACGGGGACGATTCTGAATCGATACACAAATGTCCAAATTCCGATTATTTACACTACTGTTCAAAAGTTTGGGGAAAACTTGAAATGTCCTTATTCAAATCGTTTTGAATTGAAAATCAATTTGAATAGAATCGTAGCCAAGATGCATCAATTCAAGATGCATCGATAATCGTTATATAATCCAATCGCAGACCCTGAATCGTAATCATAATCATATCATGAGGAAACCTAAATATTCCAACCCCTAAGATGAATACAGGTTAACTAACACATGTGAAAGACACCATTATGTGCACACATTAATTTCTGGACTCTGATTGACTTGGTCTATATTTCCATTCACAGTATGATCAGTACTGAATGCCGGCCTTGTTTTTCCATTAAACCGCACAGCAGGTAAATATTCAAATGTATTGACAATGTACTGATAAAAACAATCAAATCAGCTGCCGCATTGTGTGTTTGTTTAGAATGAAAAACCGCAGAGAAAATACAAAATACTGCACTTTGACCATGATCCAGAGTCGCTTTTGTCTCATACCTGTGAGCTGCAATAGTGCTGACACTATTACTGCTTTCCCTTGAACGTGCAACCCCTATAAACCACATGAGGTTTAAAGTGAAACATACATTATATATGAACTTAGGCCAGGAAAGGTTTTTTTTCTCTTTTTTTTTGCAAAAGTGGGATCTAACCTGTGCAGACTCTTCCTCCAGTCGCCTCTTCTCGTCCTCGGAATCCACTAGTTTCTGTTTGGTCAGCAGCAGCTCTTTGTTCAGGGCATCTGCCTTTTCCTCAGCCTGACAAACACGTAAACACACACATATAATTCTATATAACTATAAAGCTAATATAATTCTGAGATTTCAGTTCAGTTAAATAGAGTCTACGTCTGTGTTGCACAAACACACTCTCCCTGTTTCAGTTCTTGCACAACTGCTGCCATATGAACAACACACTTGCTTGTTATGTGTCATTTCACGGCAGCAACAAGTCATATTTTTTGGTTCCTCACAAAAAAAAAAACGACACTCCGTCTCTTTGGCTTACATTGTCAAGGTCTTTGCGTAGAGCTATCTTGCTGCTGACGAGTTCATGTGCCAGGTCGTCATTCTCCTGCTCCAGGCGCATGTTAGCCTCCTGCAAACGCCGATTCTCCCTCTGGAAACAAGGAGAGAGAGAGAAAGAGAGGGAGAGAGAAGACAGAGAACGATAAATAGAAAGAAAATAATAGAAAAGACAGAGAGAAACAAACATACATACAATGATGACACAGGGAAATGAAAGGCACAGCCAAACAGAAGAGTATACGAACACACAGAGAAGTGAAGGGACACGAAAGAGGAAGGACAGTTAATCATGAAGAGTTGCAAATGAATGTGTAAGCATCTCTTCCTGCCTCTACAGTAATGCAACACTGCTGAACGAGACAGAGCGACAGAGTTAACGTTAACCATTCCTCAGGTGAGAGTGTAATTACGTAGTAACCGTTGCTTCTGTAATGTTTAACTGGGCATAGCCTGTTTGTACATAATTAAAAGCAACACAGAACACACAACAACAAAATATACTGTTAGGTTTTCCCTGAGGTGACAAGCACGGGTACACACATGAAATATTGAATTTTACCTTCTTCTTTAACTTAATAAAAGAAGATTGGGAATCAACAATCGGAGAGCAGATTGTTGACGTCTATCTTGCACAACACTCTCTTTTAGGGGGAGACCACTGTGTCCTGTGTTATTCTCCACTGATAAATGTGAAAGCTACAATTGGATGACTGATGTGAAGTGATGCCGGAAAGAAATTGAATAATGAACACTTTACGACACACTTTCAATTTAAATGTCTTCGCATCTTCACATAATTATAACGACGACTGAACCAATCACGCTGTCATTTAAGAGAAAAACAAAACGCTGCATGCTCGCTGAGAGCATTTTTAAGAGCAAAACAAAGGGAGGTTCAGTCACTGTGACTAATGATGTTGTACTGTATACAACTAACCCATTCCCTTGAGATGATGTATGACATGTACAATAATTGTTTTTTTTCCCCTTCATTTGGTGCCCTGCAGTTTGTCATGTCAAGATCTACAACAGAGAGATTTATTGTGAAAACGGTGCTCGATTTAACACATTTATATGCGGAATCTCTCATGTAAGGAACACTGTAATTAAAACAATAACATGATTATCTTCGTTGAACGGTTGCAGAGAAGTGCGCTCAAACCTGTAGTTTGGATACAAAAATAGGTAAAGGCATAATACGGCTGCCTTTTTCCTCACTTTCAAACTTGTGTAAATGGATGCATAAATGTCGCACGGGAGCATGACGAATCTACCTCATATCTCTCAATCGGGGCCTCCTGCTGCTCCTGCTGCTCTCTGATGGTGTGATACTCCTTCTCGAACTTCTTCAGCTTCTTCTGGCTGATCTGTTGGACAAATAATGATGAGCAATTGCCATTTTCTTCATCATATATTTCTCTTTTACATGCACTGATTACTGCTTAATGTCTGTCTGAGTAGCCGGTTGAGTGAATAATCTGTGCACTCAGTCAAAAGCAATTTATGAATAGATATCTTTTGATAGAAAGCTACCAAAATGCATTCAAAGATGATGGTATTTTGAATGTAAAAGGATCAGTGCCATCCTTAAAGGTCTACTTTAATGTGGATATACTGTTTCTCAGGTGAACAGCGAATCTCGATTTCAGGGGCTCATCCTTCACCGTCTTGTTTAACGCTCAGTGCAGATAATCCCCGGTTCAGTGCGGCACCTCCATCTGCCTCCATCACATCAGCAGCAAAACAGTCTCCCATTTAAAAAAAAAAAAAAAAAAAACACCCACTGTCACACATTCATCCCTACAGCTTCACTCTGTACACACACAGTGCATTAAGGCAGCCTCATTAACAGGCTTTTCAGTGCACAACCACTGCCTTACACTGGCTTCTTAAAAAAAAAGTTACCATACAATGATTACTATGTGCCTGAGTCTCAACACGGAACAGAAAAGCAGCAATGTCTCGACACACTAAAACATCATTGTGCCATTCTGAACAGAAGACATATACATCTCCTTATGCCGTCGTTTTTTTGCATATCACAGCACAGAGTGAAAGGCAAAATAGGAGTAAAAATGAACACTAAGACACCATGAATGGCCCTGGAGTGACCCGACTGTCACTTGAGAGTCCTTCTCTACCGTTTTCACCGAAAAACTATGAAAATTGTAATGACCTTTGACAATAATTACACAGTGAAGGTTTTACACTTTCTTCCCCTGACACTCATTACTATTATCACAAATGAAATATACAATTTTACTGATAGTATACCCTAGCCACCACATTTTCTCGTTTCTGCCCCCTATTAGAGACTGGGTCACTTTATTCCTGATATCACAGTTGTTGTTTTTTTCCTCCATTTCCACATGAGGATAACAAATCATGAGAGGAGGAACTCAACACCTCAAGGGTTAAGGACGTGTATGTTCAGCCTTAGCCTCTGGTTTATAAATAACATGTATAACAACAAATCAATGTCACTAATGTAGCTGTTATAAGCACTGAAATATACATGCATGCACTCTCAGCTAAAGCGGATTTTAAAATGAACAGTCCTGTGAATAAAGCCCAGCTGCCAAACCCCCCCAAAAAAGATTTGTGGATCAATCAGTATCATAAATCCCTGAGGATAGCAATAATCAGCATACAGTAAATCCTACTGTAGTGACACCCAAGCTTCACATTAGCATAACTCCACTCAAATCTAAATACCAGCTACATTATGACTACACTCGCTGAGTGCAAGACTTCTTGGAATGAATTTCTCTTGAAAAGTAAAGCTCTGCAAATGACTTCTCACTGCTGTCACGCAGTAAATAGCAGTAACATGTGCTTCTACGTCACCATGTGAGGAGCAAACCACTATTACTATCCAATCCAACTTCATTTGTTAAGCACTTTCAACAAACCACAGTGGACCAAAGTGCTAAATAAAACACATAATAAATAAAAAACAAAAAAAAACAAAAGAAGAAGATAGTAGCCATAAAATAAAACTAGGATGTATACCACTTTTTTCTGTTCATCCCAATGTGTTACCCCCGGATAAAGCATTTGTACAAGTAGAATGAATAAGGATTCATGAATATATCATTTATTTTAGTTAAGGGATTCATTTGAAAGACCTTATATGGGAAAAATTAAAAACTGACGACTCCATGTTATGAAACACACTGACTCCTTTTGCTCTGCTGGAGCATCTAATTGTGCAGTTCTCCCCCCAAAAAAAGGCAAAATCTCTTTTTCAGGTGGACTCCTGTACACAGTATGAGTTCATAAATATATCTCTGTCAAAAGTTACCTTCAAAGTCAAGCCCTCTTAACTAGGCCAGACTGTTCAAAACAGGTCAGGACACAGGTGTCGGTGTCGGTGTATCTGTGTGTGTTTGTGTGTGGCATGTTGTTTTAAGTCTAGTCAACAGTGACCCCTACTGGTAATCGAGAAGACCTGCTTAGGTGGTTTACCACAACATTTTCTTCCTAACTCTAATAAGTTTTTATGTTTGTATCAATATTTCTAGATTCTTCACTGTGCCAGATAAGAATTGTATATTTCATACATCAAGTATTAATTAATATTTGTATTCAAACTGAATGTAAAACACTATTAGGGTTGACAAAAAAGGTGAATATAAATTTTCAGATGTAAATACGGCACTTAACAGGTTGACCAGCGGAGAATCTAATACATCTATACACATGCATATATATATAATATATATACAAACATATATACATATTATCATCCATCACAATTACCTTCATGCTACAGGCCAGCTCCATCAGCTTCTTTGCGTTTTCCTCAGAACGGTACCGCTTTGGAACTGGGACACGAAAGAACTTGAGCGCACCCTCAAAGTCTGTTTGGATCAGATCGTCTTTTGATGTCTGAGAGGGGAAGAAAAAAAACACACACACAAAGAAGAATAAGGCACACATTTATCTGGGACAGAAAAACAGAGAGATAGAAAGCAAAAATATAATCATTTATTTATGTTATGTTAGAATTAACTATGCATAGCATAATACATAACAGGTTTGGGAAGAATCCAAAAACGTGACAGTCATTGACAGAAGTCCGTGTTATCTTCAACACAAACATGTGCCCTGTATGGACACAACAAAGTGTTAACACTATATAAGTATGTACATCTTCACACGTGTGACGACACGTAAGAACTTTCCATGTTTATGTTGTGTCTCTGGTTCGACTCTAGGTGTTATCTGTTTAGATTTGGGTGTCGGCCAGCTTACCTTCAGAAGTGCCAGAGCTACATTGAAGATCACACTGATGCCCTGAAGTGAAGAAAAGAACAAACACATTCAGAATGTATTAAGGACTCAAAGACATGAAGATAAAATGTGGGGTTTTGTGTAAAAGAAAAGAAATACAACAATGTAACCAAACAATACTTAATTTATTAAATATAAATAACTAAGCTGCATACACTTTTTTCTCTCTTTAGATTATTATATAATGCTATCACACTTCATGGGTGGAAATTTAGATGAATGAACAAGGATTTTGCCTTGGTTTGGTCCATTATGTTGAAAATGTTCTTCATTTTGTGAAGCGTTTTCCTATATAGACAGTAAGTGTATTATTCTGACGATTCATGGAACACTGTCTTAGACTGAAAGTGTATGTTCTCAGCGTTTTTGTTTAACTAAGTTTGGTCCACAAGGATTTTCTTCAGTAACTCTTCTTTCACTCCAGACTTCATTATATCAACTCCTGGGAGGTTTCAGCGCTTAGAATTTCTGCAGCAAACAAATAGCTCTCAACTGCAATAGAGGCATCATAAAGATAGTCTGAAGAAAGTTTTGAGCTCGGTCTAGAGCATCAAAATAAGGGTTCCCGTAGGTACATTTAAATTTGACTTTAGGAAAACATTTATCCATAAGAAATAATTTGTGGAAATAACTATATTGAACAATATCTGAACACTACAGACAAATCTTCATTACTAACCTCGCACAGTAGCAGGTCAATGATATGGAAGACCATGTAGAGGGGGAACTTGGCTGTAAAGAGGGTGAGGAACCACTGGGAGGCGTACATGTGAGCCTCCAGACCCACGTTCAGGAAATGGCTGTAAAGGTCTGGAATATATTCCTTTTAAAAGACAGAGAGAAAGATGACAGAAATATGATGAAGGAGAACAGAGAATAAAAGTGCTATGACATACAATCAGAAAATCTACACAAACACAAACCTGCATGAGTCTCTCCAGTTGGAAGAATTTGCAATGCAGATCTTCAAAGTTCTGCTTGAAAAGGTCCCTGAGCCCATAATCAAACATGATCTTGACCAGCACACTGAACGCCTGCTCCTCTGGCATCTAGAGAAATTTATGAAAGAGATTCAGTTGTCTGTCCTTAACTTCAATTCATATTCTAGATTGTGCTAGTTTTAAAACTCTCGAACGAGATCAACGTTATATGACCCAATCTAATTTTACTACACACACACAACAAACCTAAGATCTAATATTTTTCTGACAAAATAACTAAATAAACAAAGTTAACTTCATTTCTCAGCACATCTTATAATTTGTCTACAATTTCCCTCCACTAGGTGGTAGTGTTGGCACGTCTCTGGACTGCAGGAGTGTCTGAAAGCATGGAGGATGAACAGGAAGTAGCTTTTCTTTATCCATATAAAATGTCAATAGGACAGAAATGTGACCTTCCATCTAAGGTCTCTCTGCTGCTTGACTGCCTCAGACCCCACGTCTGCTAAATTGACTATGTAGGAAAGGCTGAAAGACATTCAGAGGAGGGCCAGAGCAACTCTCAGCTCTCCAGCCTTGAGCATTTCAGAGATATTTAGTATGGTGCACTTTGATTTGTGGCAATGCTATAATGAATATAGAGAATACTTATTTATCAGTCACTGTATTAGAACACATCCAGAAAACAAACACTACTGCTCAAAGGTTTGGGGTCACTTAGAAATGTCCTTATTTTTGAAGGAAAAGCACTTTTTCAATGAATATAACATTAAATGAATCAGAAATACACTCTTTACATTTTTAATGAGGTAAACGACTATTCTAGCTGTAAATGTCTGGTTTTTAATGGAATATGTACATAGGTGTATAGAGGCCCATTTCCAGTGTTCTAATGGTACATTGTGTTTGCTTATCACGTTAGAAGGCTATTGGATGATTAGAAAACCCTTGTGCAATGATGTTAGCACAGCTGAAAACAGTTTTGCTGGTTCTTTGACGAAAGCTTGAAGGGCAAAATTATTATTTTGTATAAAAATCATTATTTCTAATCTTGTCAATGTCTTGGCTATATTTTCTATTCATTTTGCAACTCTTTTAATTAATAAAAGTGTGACTTTTAATGGAAAACGCAAACAAATGGTATAGGTGACCCCAAACTTTTGAACGGTAGCGTATGCAGTTTTATTTAGCGTGACCTACGCTTAAATTTGAACAACAGCACGTCCCTGGTTGTCTTAAACCTGGAGTGGAAACCTAATTAAACGTTTTAGTAACAACAACTATTTTAATGTTGAAAAATATCCGACTGCTGACCCAAATGCCGAAGATCACAGAATTTGACAGACGTAAACACAACAAAGCCGCTGTTGTTGCCCTGAGACTTTTAAGCACAGTAACTGTCTATGTAGAAATGAAAACCAGACATTTCATCCGCGGTCTTGAAATTGAAAAAGGCTTTGCAGGGGGAACCGAGCTGATCCGTGAACTCACGTGCAGCAGCAGCACAGCAGCCAAGAAGGACTGTCCCTGGCAGTAGCCAATCTCCTCGTCGTAAACAGAGTAAGCCTGAAGACGACAACAGAGCAGAAGGAGACGCAGAGTGAGAAAAGAAGTGAATTCAAAAAATGATGAAGGAAATAAAAATAATGATAAATTATTGCATTAAAGTTCAAACCAAAGCATTATTTGTCAGTCAAACCACATTTAAATGCGTTAGTCTCTCCCCTTTTGTTAAATAGCTGATCTTTGTTACTCCAGCCCGCAGCTGAGATTGGACTCATTTGTGTCCCCCACAAAACAATAAATGGTATTGTATAATAAATGGTAATGTATAGGCATATTTCCAGAACACGAGCTAGTACAGAGAACTGTAGAACTGTAGGGACTTTCCCAGGAACTATGTATACTTCTACTAAAAGAAACTACAAAATAAATGGAAGTACATTTACTGTTGCTATCGTGTTTGTTGTGTTGCCGTTCCCTGGTGACCACTACCGGTGACGTCCCCCGTGTTTAATTCTTCCAAACACAGTTTCATAATGATTTAATGAGTTTCCACACACGTTACGTGTGTTAATAATAATATTTAAGTGTGCACGGCACGCAGTTCACTGTACGGTGGCCACACCGCCTTCATACTGTAGCTTCCAGCTTTGTCAGTCGTTGTCAGAAGTGATGATGAAGAGTCGTGATTGAAGGTTTCTCAAGAAGAGTACTGGAATTATGTCGTTACAAGAGAGTCATGGCTGGTCATTTTTTTTGCTTTTCTTCAAATACTTGACTTTTCTCGGAAAAGGCCAGTTACTGGAATTATGATAACAGCGAAGGAAGACATGGATAAAGGGAGGAACTGAAGTGGGGAGGGGGGCAGGATATAATAAGGAAGAATGTTGATATAATAAGCGTATAAAGATGAGTTGAGATACTTTGGAAATGTACTATAAAGTGGCCTCCTGAGCTACAAATAGGAATAATTAGTATAAGTCAAACAATGCTTTGATCAGTTAACACACAGAGTGCAGGAGGGGAGGGCTCGCTGAATTATTCACACACACCTGAGGAGGCGCTTGTCTGGGACAAGATGGATGACCTCGTCTGAATTATGCATAATAAATGAATTGAAAATGTGTGTGTGTGTGTAAGGGGGGAAGGTGTGAACACGTTGCAGCCAGGCTAACACATGGGACTATGGAAGTATAGAATAAAAAGCGGGTGTTTGTTTCCATTATGCATGTTTAATTTCATATGAAAGAAAAAAAGACCACATGTACTTTAGTGTCAATAACTTGTGTGTTGCACATTTGCACAGTGGGCTTGTGTGTATGTGTGACCGTTCAATAGGAAACTTATTCTGCCGACAGTTATGAACTCGCTGAACCACCCCTGAAACAAAGAGGCCGATTTATTCATTAATGAATGTTTCGTTTTAATGGAACTGTCTGTTGCTCCATAAACTGTAAATGAAATCACTTACACAGTATTTTAAGTAAACATGTGATTCAATTCCACATGTAGCTGTTATCCCCCCCTTTTTTTTTTATCACCACTGATACCATCTGGTCTCACCTGTATCTCTTGAGGATTTGAACCACAGCAATCCTGAGATTATAAACATGCTCTGATGAAGTTTCACCTTCTTAAAATAACAATTTAAATATATAATAATATGTATGATATGCTTTAAAATCACCAAGACATATCTATTTTGTTGAGTAGTGTATTTACATTAGCTAAAGCATGTCTAATCCTCTTTAAAACCAGATAAATCTGTAGGTAACGGACTGTTACCTTGACTCTGGTATCGACTCCCAAGGCCAACCGCGATGAAACGTCATTGTTTAGTCATTTTACCGTGTGCATTTTTCACAGATGAATCATAAAGAGCAAACTTGCAAGGGAACAAATAAATAAAATGCTTCTCAACATCAACAATTGTTGTTGTTTTAAAGCTCACATAGAGTGGTCCTATCGCACATATATGTGAGTTATGGAGGTCTACTTACATACATTAACTTGTTTTTATGGTCAAAAACCTCCAAGTTGCTGTAAATGAGCCGATAGAAATCTCTCCTCACTGAAGCTCTCGTCAGCCTCGCTGTTTCTGAAATCTCACCCCCAGAAGACAGACCCGGAAGTGACCCGGAAGTGAAGTAATTAGCAAACCAGCTCTCAGAAGCGCAGCTCCCCCTCTGGAACGGTGGATGCACTCCTTATCATTATCAAAACAGTGTTTAAAAATAGCTTTGTCTCGACTCCTGGCCGCAGTCCCTATTACGCCTTTGACCCGGAGTCGGACACAGAGTCAGAAGACACTGTCCCGGACTAGTGCCTGGACCAGGAGGATCCAAACGGACCGGGTTTTTTCTGAGATCTCACTGAGTCCGAGATTACAATACAAAACAGCGTTCTAAGCAGTGGCTGAACTGTTTGTTTCGAACCTTCCGGGCTTCATAAACAAGAAAATGTAGCAGATACACACCAAAAACCGGAAGTTCCAATTAACAGCGTTAATTGGAACTTCCGGTCTAGGTCTAAAATCCCACCTTGCAGATCTTGTAGAGGGAGTCTTGTCCATCTCCTCCAGTGTCTTTGAAGTAGTCATGAGCTGGGAACGTCCTGTTAATGTCTCTGGTGATGGCACTGTCCTGAGGGGACTCCTAACAAAGAGACAAAAGAGGACAATAGAAACAGAGAGAAAGAGAGTTTGGTCAAGGTAAGTGGAAGAAGAAAACTGTGACAAACAAAAGGAGACTGTGGATGAAAAATCAACAAGATGTTTTCAATAGACAAACACTGAAGAGTTGGTCAGTGCTGCGTGTGATGAGGCCTCAAGCACTGCTGAGATAGGGGTAGGAGGAAGTGGTGTTGGCACAGTGGTTTGTCTCCCACAATGCACAATCTCACCACGTCTCTCACTTTCCCAAATTTCCATCCTATATCCGTTCACCACTTTTCTTTGACGAAAGGTGGTAAAAGTTCTCATAAGGATACAAAGACAGCCTCAGTCACTACTACAAGAAACAGGTGGCGACACATTTTTAGCTCGAAACCCAACTCAAATGGTTGTTGAGACAAAGGAGTGTGCACAGAATTGCTCGAGAAGAAAAAGGAGAGATACAAAGATGATAAAATTAGACAAAATTGTCCACGGACAGGATTAAAACCACAGAATTAAAGGCAGGCGAAATTAAAACCACAACTGGATCCAGTGCACTGGGACAGCATAGTTCTCTGGGAATGTGACGAAAGACAACTCAACAATGGAAATGCCACACACGTATATATATGTATATATATGTATGCACTCAATCGGATCAATAAAAACTCCAAACTAGCATTGAGTTTCAAAGAGTAATCACACTTCATTTCATTATTGATGGCCAATGTATTTGGAACAAACTGCTCATAAATAAGGGATGTTTTGTCGACAATACTGTGGCCATTGCACGAAAATACACCTTAAAGAGGTCTTTACACTGATACTGCACTTGAAAAAAACCTGCACAAATGCATATTCATGAAATTAGTCACTCGATTATGTGGCAGCTGTGCACAAAAAGCAGAAAATCACGCAGATAAGAATCAGGAGGAAATGTGATGTCTTTGGGTTTTGCAGGATGGACTGAAAGTGCAGGATCATGGGATTTTGATGAGAGAATTGTGCAAAAAAAAAAAAAAAAACACCTTGTTGAGGTAAGAAAAAAACTATTTCCTAATGGCTGTATCCAGCATGAGAATGTCAAACGTCAAAAAAGCAGGAATCTCGTCTCAAACTAGTTCACTGTACCTGAGTAGAAGTATAGAGCAGAATGTCAAAGGACTCACAGAAGAGAATATAGAAACATTTTTAAGGCTGACGTCGATAATTATCGTTGACGTTGATAATTATAATTTATCAGATTGGTGTTAAGTGATCTGGTTAATATGAGATGTACAGTATTTGATTTGTCTTGGAGAAATGCTTCCAAAATAAACTGGCGAGTCAGGAAGCATTGTTCAAACGCACTTCAGGCAAAACATTACACACTGCGTCCCCCCCTCCGCCCCCATTGTGTAAGTTAATGTAAATTTTAAAATCTCTCACGTTCCCCGTGAGTGCTAATTTTACCTTTTTGGCCTCTCTGTTTTACATCGAGCCTCTCCCTCTCCCCTTTCTCAAGGTTACCGTTTCCAACTTCCAGAGAGGAAGAGAGTGGAACAAAAATAATGCAAGAATAAGAAGAAATGCAGGAAGAAAGAAAAACGAAAAACAAAGCAAACAAATGGAGAACAGAGACCAATAACAGTCGTCTTTTTTTCTTTTCGGTCCAACCCACAACTTCCACCACACCCAGTAAAGTCACAGTTACGGCCAACATTAAGAGACCTTTGGGGGAGGTTTGAATAATGCTAATTGTAAAAAGAGTTTGTTCTCAACTGATAATATACAACACAATATTTACATTTTTAAATCAATATAAGAATTTGTGCTTCTGTGGCGATACACTTGAATTTCTAATACTGTATGTGACCAGGCTGAACTTTTAAAGGCACTACAGTAATCTGCTTGTCCAGAGTAAACACCGTGGGTATTGATATGTTTTAGAACACAGAAGCAGGGGGGTGGAGTTTCTGCATCCAGAGTGAAGAGCCCATTACATCGCGCTACAGTCTCTCAGTGAATGATAAGGATCCATGTTTATAAAAGCACCACTTAGCCATACTTATCTGGAGTGCTGAGAGCATGTACAAAGACCTCTGACATAATGGCAAATTAGCTTCCTCTCGCTGTCCCTCTCTCTCTCTGTCTGTCTGTTGATTTGAAGAGAGTTTCGGAATTAGGATTGCGTGAGTGCAGAGTGAAAACAAACGTGACGCCAGGAGACTTGAAGAAGTGCGAGTTAATTTGAGACAAAGAAAGACAAACTTAGGAGAGAAGGGGGGGGAAGTGGAGAAATAGACCGCTAAGAGGATTGTGCCTCAATGCAAACTGTACTAAAAAAAGGCAACAATGTGACAACAATACAGTGCAGCTTCCACCCCGGTGGGCTTTAAAGATGCCTATACAGGGGTTTGCTTCACTGAGTCATTAAAACAAATGATGAAGCCACCACTCTTTGCTGCTTAATCCGCTTCATTCCCGGTCCATCTGCTGCAAAAACTTAAAGGAACAGTTGCTTTTAGAGCTGCAACTAAAGATTCTTTTCATAATCAATTAATATGTCGATTATTTTCTCGATTAATCGATTGTTTTGGTCCATGAAATGTCAGAAAATGTTTAAAAAAAAAACCTGGAAATTACGAGGTTCTCGAATGTCTTGTTTTGTCCGCAAACAAAATTGATTCCGTTTTCCGGAGGATTAATTTAGTAATCGACTAATAATCGATTAATCGTTTCAGCTCTAGTTGCTTTCTTGTTGCAAGTTCATTTAGAGAATTTTTAAATTACATGTCCAAGAGGCATTTTCAACATCCATCCATCCATCATCTACCGCTTCATCCTCCACAGGCGGGTCGCGGGGGTGTTGTGCCTATCTCAGCTGACACAAGGAGATAGGCGGGGTACACCCTGGACATTTCACCAGTCCATCACACGGCAAACAACCATTCACTCACACACTCACACCTATGGTCAATTTAGAGTGACCAATTCACCTAATCCCCAAATCTGCATGTTTTTGGACTGTGGGAGGAACCCGGGGAAAACCCCACGCACACATGAAGAGAGCATGCAAACTCCATGCAGAAATGCCCTTGTTCCAACTGGGGCTCAGCGCTCAAACCCAGCAACCCGGGTCTTCTTGCTGCAAAGGCCAGGGGCGTTAACCACTACACCAACCGTGGGCCCGCATTTTCAACATATGATGTAATAATTACTGATATGTTTTGTTTTCCAATCTCTACATGTATGCCCTCAATTCATGAAGAAAACTGTATTTAAAAACAGCAATAAACATGTACTCATTTTTCAAAGACTACTCTTACATGTCACGCTGGTTCATATTAGTACGGCAGGAATCCAGAAGCCTCTGTGAACTTAATGAGAGTCAAGAGACAAAACATCACGTTGCAGAGAGAACAGTGTGTGTGTGTGTGTACACATACATGTATGCAAACGTGTGTTCCTAAAGCTGGGAATAAAGTACCAGAGCAGGGTTTCCGTGGGAAGGCTGAGTCACTACCCCTCTATTGTTTGTGTCCCCCCATTTTCTCTGACTCAACACAATAGCTGACATGTCATTCTGTTATTCTTTCTCTGCTCCTGAAGGACCCTGCTGAGACACCCTGGGAACCATTGAGCTGATATTTATCAGGCTTGATACAAAGCTTGTCCCTTATCCCAAATAATAAGGAACAACCCAAAATAATTTTTCATTATTATTATTATGTTTTTATTTACCTTTAGAATAGTATGTAATCAAACAACGCTTAACCCAACCATAGCAGTGTTTCCTAATCATTAAATCTTAGTTGCCTTGTCTTGTGCCCCCACCATTTTGTGCCAAAACTAAAATGGCCTGCTATTATTTGCCAGAGCTCACTTACAGTTCCCACTGGCAGCTTTTGCCAGCATGTAAATCCAGCCGACCGACCATTTGCACAAATATGGTGCTGATGAATTAACATTCCAGCTGCACGTTAACGCACACGTAACGATTTATTTTTATCTGTAACAATTAACATGGAGGCATTTAAGATTTGATAAATGGCGCTGGAGTGCGGGCGTGTGTGTGTGAATGTGATTCAGACCGTAAAACAGGGCCATTTCTTTCCTTATCAAACTGTGTGACTTGATCTCCAGCCAAGAATCTTTTACTAAATATAACTCGGTGTCTGCTTTTGTCTAAACTTGAAGTTTTCAGTTGAGTCCAGAGGTGTTTACTCATGACATTTAACCATGCTGTTCATGCATACATATAGAAATTGACGATGCACGTTGACAAAAAAACACTTTTTACCGTCACATGCCTGGAAAAAATAATAATTACAAGATTAGAATTCTTAAAATAACATTACATTTATTTGCCTGGTACACACACACACACAACAACTACAATAAACCATATAGGTTTGTAACCTACATAGCATTATCCAATGATAGGTGTCTTATTGGTCACAGAGATTCAATTTCGTCATTAATAATATTCCAATTAGAGCTGCAACATAATCTGTCCGTATCTTCTTGATTGATTAGTTGTTTGGTCCATAAAATGTCAAAAAATGTTGGTTCGTTGTTTCCCCAAACCGTGTCAATCATTTCTTTGGTTTAGCAAAGAAACCAAAAACCTATTCAGTTCAAAAGATGAATAATCAGACCGCTTGTTTTAGTTATTGCAGCACTAATCCCAACACTGTCAATGACAGCAGCCATGTTGCTAAAAAAAAAAAAAAACGTTTTCATTTGAAACAAATGGCCTTACATGGTCGTGGTATCAAACGGAAAAGGAGTTTCAGTGTGGGAAAAATCACAAATGCAGAGTCAGCTCCAGCTGATACACCTGCATCTTTTGTATGATTCAACACTCAATGTTTTACAGTGATTATTCTTATCTTACTGTGACTCACCACAGCTGGGTTAACAGTCAGCCATTATTCAGATCTTTTCTGATTCTTATAAAAATAAATTAAAAACAAAGAGGGAAAAAAAAAATCCAACACAGAGCAGACGACAGATAAGAAAATACCGCGTAAGCATGTGTATTAAAGTGCACCATTAGAGTGACGTTGTAGGACATAACAGTCGACCAGTACTTTTTTTTTGCAGTTAATTACTTAACATAAACAATGTACTCGTGATAAGTTGCCGTGGCTCAAAACGGATTTTTATAGTTTATAGTTTTATAAATAAGGCCCCAATTACATTTTATCAATGCAATTTGTTTTGTTGTCTGGAGAAAATCCAGAGACCATTAATACACTTGTGTTTACAGAGTCACATCATCAGTACGTGACTTCATTAAGCCACATTAGGAGACTGCACTTGTTCCCAAGGCAAACACATCTGGCTTGTAGCAGTCGAGAGAGTGGTAATGCACCAAAGCATGTCCGCCAACCACAGACGATGCAAAAACAAAAGCAAAGATAGTCGATCAGCAGCCACCATTGTTATTTATGTATCAATAAAGAACGATATTAGGAGTCTGAGACTCAGAAATGTGAATTTCTCCATCTTCAGGTGGCCTTTTCATGTTTTACTGTTGATTACTATTAAACTTTACACTAAAAATTATCTTTCTTTTCCCTTAAGAACATGGGAGCCAATCGTATTCTCACAGACTTTTTGTCTTGGGCCACCTTTGGGGACAAATGGCGACAAATGGGATGGCTTTTTGAAACTGGGCCAGTATTTAAGTCAGGAACGATAAGGCAGGCAGTGGCTATGTTTAGGTCTCTGTGAAATGAATGGAAGCCTATTAAAAGTCCTCAAAGGGTGACCTATGACAACATAGTGTGTATTGTTCGAATTTTCTAAGACACCAAATCCTATGCTTTTCTCAGAATGTTTACTTCTAACTGCAGTGGGAGCTAATATATTCTCTCTTTTAAATGCAAAAAAAAACTGGTTAGAATACTTTTTTATATAATTTAGCATGCGGCTAAACCTTCCAATATCCGTCACTTCACAAAAAGTTGTTTTACAAAAATAAATGTGTGTGTGGTTTGACAACAAGACATTCAATACACCACTTCTGTACGCACAATGTGATCAAAGCAAGATAAAAAAAAAAAAGATAATATTTGGCAATGCTTCACAGACGTTTCATGTCAACGTATGAATCGTGTTTCACGTCACTATAAAATCACAATCACGACACAAAGTATACACAAAACGATGAAAGGTGACAGTTTAGTTAGCACCTTTGCAATAAAAATCTTCAACAGTCCAATTCAGCCAGTGAGGAACATAACTGCACACACACAAACACACACCTTTAAACACATGGACAAATACAAAGAACTGGAAAAACAACAATTATTTAAAAATCCTAAACCTTAAAAAAAAGCTGATTTAACAGTCTCATTTCTGAAAGACGCGACACAACAGAAGTGGTTCAGGTCATTCTGTGCTGAATGTGCAGAATTAGCAGACAGCTAATTCCACAGAGGCCAGCGAATTAACCTTTTTCTTCTCTTTACATGCACACCATTGCCAGTCTGTGCCAATCCATCTAAAAGCAACAGTCACGTCCATAAACCAAGCCCTCTATGGCTGTTGGAAGAAACTACTTTCCCCAACAGCTCATTTTCATTTGCATATCAAGGCAACAATATATCACAAAATACAGAGAAACAGTCATATTCATGCACACAAGGCATCACCGAGCCAACGCAGTGAAGAAATCTACACAGACCAATTTGCTTTAATCTAAATCTGTCATATATTAGATATTTAGAAAAAATATAATATATAATCCAAGCATCTGTTTAACTTTTTTCTAGTTAATTAGATATGGTATATAAAGCCAGTACATATGCACCCAAAATAACACAGACTGAAATGAGCCTCCATGGATCAAAGTAGTAGAATATTTTACAACTTTTGAGTTATTGACCCAGTGCACGTCATTTTTTTCACCTTTGATTAGTCTAGTTACTGAATATCAAGGTGGGGAAAAACATCTACAAACCTACACATGGGACCAAGATGCTGGAAACAGATGGACGCACCCAGACACGCGCATAGCTGAGAGGTCAGTCGCTCTTCATGGTGCTGCACAGAGGTTAGCCTGCTGGCAGGATGAATGAATAGGCTATTTGTGTGTTCCATCAATGTGGAATCCTCCTGTGTTTGCGTGTTCGTTTGCGTGTGCACTCGTACCCAAACGCAGGCACAATAATGTAGTCACAACAGAGCGTACACCTTGATATTTTAATTGTATGCAACAATGTGAAAAATAGAAAAATGTCAACAGTTCAACAAATTTAAGACGACTCGTTACAACGTGCCTCTCCGCCACTCCCGAAGACAACAATTTTTACCATTATTCAAAAAACCTTATCAGTAAATAAAGGCCAATGATGTACCAAAAACCTGTGTATAATAGGTGTAAAAATACATCCTTTCTTGGGTTTTGCTTTGCCTTGGACACAGTAATGAAGGGCTACATAATCTAAACATGAAAAGGTGCAATGAAACCAGCAAGATTTCTTTAAAAAAAGAAATCATGTGGTTTAGAAATTCACTAAAAAGTTCACTATAAATTGGATTGTAGTAAGATAAACAGTCGTACACCAAAGCAGTCAAAGAATCTCATGTCACCTTTGAATAAAAAAAAACAAAAAACAGCAGGCATTTCTTATTTCTTTCTTTTTCAGCAAATGAGCACAGTAAAACAGTTTGACATTGGCAGTTTATGTCGGCGCTACATTACTAAAACACAGGAATCAACCGTTCCGTTTGTGAATACTTCCTCTCTTTTTTTTTGCACTCAACACCTAACTGTGCTGAAAAACACTGGAGACGGCACATACAGCTCTTTTTGGAAGTTTTCTTGTAATGTTTCTTAGTCTGGCAAAAATAAATACTGAAGAAACTTCCCATAAATAAAAATTCATAGAGCACATTACAGTCTGCTTCACCACAGATTTAAAGACACCGTTTTGTCGTTCCATCTCTCACCCATGTCCGTTAACAGCATGCCGTGACCATTTTAAAACACGTTTGTGGCCTATTTGGGGCATTTTTGTCCTTCAGTCTCTTGGTCTTGTGCCATATTCAGAGAGCGATGTCTGTGTAACCTCCAAATATGACAGATATGGCAGCGCCACACTGGCATCACTTTCCATATCTTCACAGCATAACTTCAGCTAAGCAGAAGAAGACATTTCATAACACGTATACATCAGGAATCTTTTCAGAACGTTCACGTCAATTTGGCACAAAAGTATCCTCCGTGTGCGTCACACATGACATGTTGTGCCGATTCCAATATCCCTATAGCCGTATCCATATCCTGGCCCCGTACATCCCTTTTCCACAGAGCCGACAAAAGTCTTTTTGGTGTTGTCCACCACAAAGCCACTGCTGCTGCTCTGTAAACAGAAGGAGCAGAGGCGCTTCAGGCCTTTCCTGAATGCAGAATTGGAGAGACTGTAGATGAGACAGTTACAGAAGCTGTTGCTGATGGCCAGCCATGTGGTGAGGAACGATGCAGCAGGGTGGTGATAGATCCCTCCGCTCTCCAGCAGGAAATAAACAATGTAAGGCAACCAGAGGATATAAAACACACTGGTAATGCGAAACAGTACCATAGCGTATCGCTTGTCTGGGTACGCTGATGAGGAAGACTGATATTGCGGTTGGTGGTGTTCAAGTTTCTGCGACGAGTGGGGCGACTGCTCTTGCTCTGCCACACGGTTGTCCTTGATCCCCGATCCTACCGTCGATCCGGGGCCCTGCAGCTGTTGGGGTCGGTAACGAGCGTGGCGCTCGCTAATCTCCCGCGTGTGCTGTCGGCAGATCTTGAAGATATTGGCATAGGTAAAGCAGACAGTGAGTGCAGCTGGGGCGTAGAGCAGTGCAACGATAAAGGTTGTAAATGCCGGACTCGTACTCCACTGAAGCGCACACCACTCCACCACGTCGCCATGATAACCAGGTTTACCCCACCCGAGAAAAGAGGGGAGAAATATGAGCGCAGAATACAACCATATAAGAAGGATGCAGCAGCGGACTCGACAAGGCGTTACTAAGGACGCATAAGACAGAGGTCGAGTGATGGCAATGTAGCGATCAACGCTTACGCAAGCTAGCGACACCATCGAAACAGACTTCAAAACAGACACCATGTACCCGAACACCTGGCAGGTGAGTTTTGGATCCAGGCCCTGCAAATGATGGAGGAGGGACAGGGATGGGAAGAGGCAGCTGACCCCCACCAACAAGTCAGCATAGGCCATAGTCTGGATGAAAGCACTGGTGGTGTGCTGGCTAAGCAAGGGTGCACAGTGAAACACAAAAATAACCACCAGGTTACCAAAAATAATCAGAACAGTGAGGAGAAGTATAACAGAGACTTCAAGGAGGCAGGTTGAGAAAATTTGGGAGTAGCCTATCTCAAGTAGGCAAAAGGGAGCAGATGCATTCGATGGTTCAGTAGAGCTCAGGTTCAGTGGATCCAGGGATGAATTCATCATCTTGGGGAGGAGAATGTGTCCAAGGGCCCCTTTCAAGGGTACAATGAACCCAAGAATCCAACTTATCTATGTTTTTCTTCAGCTTTTTGCACTCAGTTCAAACGAAAGACTCCATATTGCAGTTCCATGATGAGATTTCATCAATTTGCTATTCCAAGGTAGAGATGGAGAAATTATCTTGTTGTATCTTTAGTGCAGGCAGTTTTGTTTTTTTATTCAAAGATGAAAAGAGGTAAAAACGCAATAAGAACTGTGTATTTTCCTTGTGGAGCAGTCTTCCCAGTTGAAGGCACAAAAAAAAGGGAAAACAACTGAGAGAAACGTGACTTTGTTTAAAGGAATTCCAGTCCAATCTATGCTTGAAATGCCTCCGCTCCCTATAAAGTCAAAGATGTCTTCAACATCTGCTGCAGCTGCCGAACGCACATACTGAAGCTGCCTTTTATCTGTCTGTAGTCCAGAATCACAAACACAGCCTCCAGTGCAAAGACATTACGGTGTAATGCGCTGCGTACATCAATTCAGGGAAGGAGCCATTAAGCGCAATTCATCCTTAATAATTCTGTTGGGTAAACTCCAAAGCGGTCCAGCTTCTCTTCTTTTTTATGTTGTCCTCTTTTTCATCACTCTTCCATGCCCACTTGCTCTCCGTCTGGTCCTTCTTCGCCGAGATATCACAGTTGACCGTTCACTGCTGCGAAACTGAGAGGATGAAGGCAGTGCACAGGATACTGATGTTTAAAACATCCACACACAAACACACCTCAGCTACTATTCCGATACACAAGAGCAGCAGCAACTATGTCTGGAGTGGAAACGAGGTGGGCAGGCATACTGATGCTGGGAGAACCCCCTCCCTCCCGCCCATGTACATTAATCCTTCGTGCTCCCTCTCTCTTTATCTCTCTCTCTCGCTGGCTCTGCCCCTCTCTCTACAGAAACAGCACAGTAGCACAGAAGCCCCTCCCCTCCCCTGTGGGCCCAACCAATGATCAACTGCAAGGGCATGAAGCTGCCTCCTTCCCCCACCCTCTTGATTCCTCTGTGTTTGTGCGTGTGTGTGCGCAAGAGCACAAGTCACACTGTTTTCTTGTAATTACCCTAGATTCGCAAATACTGTTTCACACTGTTAAAATTAGCAACACTCTTTTTAGTTTTTTTTTTTGCTCAAATTGCCTTGTGACTGCTCTCCGTCTCCAGAAATGTTGAGCTGGAAGAATGTTGACAATAAGTTACTGTGAGAAGTGAAAAAAATAAGTGTATGTCTGGGTGATTAACTTATGTCTCTGAAAGAGCAATAGAGAAGACATATATATAAAAAAAAAATCCAAGTGTAATTCCGCACACGTTAGTCAGACTAAAATCAAGCGAGTCTTAGTCGGACTAACATACCTGGATAATGCGATTCATAGTCAGTCTTTGGACACGGCAGTAGAAGGAGATGATGTGTAAACTGCAGCATCGTTGCCGGAAAAGAGCAAACAACGCAAGCTCTTGCTCTTGATTTTGCATGCAAAAGCAAATGCTGCACCTCCCCTTCACAAGGGAATTTATTTTTTGATTATACTGTAGCCAGCATAACCTCATCACATACATTACTGTTCAAAAGTCACCGATTTTTGTGTTTTCCATTAAAAGTCACCCTTTTATTCATCAAGAGTTGCAAAATGAATAGAAAATATAGTCAAGACATTGATGAGATAAAAGGAATGATTTTTATTCAAAATAATAATTTTGCCCTTCAAACTTTGCTTTTGTCAAAGAACCAGCAAAACTGTTTTCAGCTGTGCTAACAAAATTGCACAAGGGTTTTCTAATCATCCAATAGCCTTCTCACGCTATTGGCAAACAAAATGTACCATTAGAACACTGGAAATGGGCCTCTATACACCTATGCACATATTCCATTAAAAACCAGACATGTGCAGCTAGAATAGTCGTTTACCACATTAAAAATGTATAGAGTGTATTTCTGATTCATTTAGTGGTATATTTATTGATAAAAAGGTGATTTTCCTTAAAAAATAAGGACATTTCTAAGTGACCCCGAACTTTTGAACGATAGTGTATATGTTTATCTACCAACAACAATATCACCAGCCAGACATCTGACTCAATTGCTTAAAAAGGTATTTTTGGATCATATGGTTAAACTAGTTTCATGGCTTGTGTCATCTTAATGCTTTTCCATTTGAAGACTGCAGAGTTTTGTCTCGTGAATCATGATATGACGAGACCTCTACATACACCACAGCCACACACACACCGTAATGCATCTCTGCATTCTCCAATCCAGACACACTCCTACACTGTCACACACCTTCTATGCCCCCACACGAGGAGATAAAAATAGATGACAGTATAATGAAAAGGTCTGGATGAAGCAAGAGTTGGGGAGGGCAAAAAGGATGTGGAAGAGGGTTTAAGGTAAGGCAGGGAGGTGAGAGGAGTGAAAGGACAAAGACATGGAGTAGAGAAATAAATATGGGATCACAAGAAGGAAACAGAAAGGGAAAAAAGACAGTTGTGAAAAGATGTGGAAGAAGGAGAGTGTATTGTATCACCTGGTTGCCAGGCTGAGCAACACACACACAGTCCTGTTAGATGTTCAACTTGTGCTTCCACACATTCTGGCAACCCCTCAGAGAGAGGGGCCTGCAGTCAGTGACACACACTGACAGTGCCTGGTTTAAGTCCCTAAACTCCTGCAGAGCTAAAGAGGTTGTAAACAAAAGGAAAAGTTTGATGATTCGATTATCATCAAATTATACTCCTACGTAATGACTTTGCAGGCATCCCTGTAAATATTATTTGTGTGACTACCGTGATAGTATTGTACAGTTCACATGCAGCTCCCACACGTGCTGTTTTAAATTATTTGATTATTACTAAGCCCCACCATCTACCACCAACCAGCTGGTGGCTCATAATCCAGATAAATCTTTGTTTATGTAAACACAAAAAGTGTTGCCTTTCATATCGGCATCAGCTGATGTTCGATTTGGGGCAAAATCAGAGAAATGCCTAGCAGGAATGGAATTTTTTTTTAATTCTAAGAAGTGGACTTTGATCTCTACTTTCATCCGTACATCGCTGATATGTATCTCTGCATGACGAGCCTTGAGCTAAAGGATAGCACCACAAGGCGAGGGGTGGTGAGGCTTTGGATAGAAGACACAAAAATCCACTGAAAAATGCCCGATCACATTTAACTACAAACATAACAATTTTTTTTTAAACTTACTGTCTGGGCCTTCTGGCATTCATGATGTACTTTTTGATATGGGAAATTGGCTTTAAAGCCGGATAAAGCACAAATGAATGTATGAAACAACAGGACAGAGAAGCGAGTAACATACTAGTCTGTCACAGAGTCTAAGATGACAGGACAGGAGACAGGTAAAAGAAAAAACACACATGGGTAGACACAGAGGCAGAAAGTCTTGACAGACCTAGAAAGAAGTCAGTGAGAGTCAGGGTCACATGAAGACAAAAAGCCTACAAGACAGACAGACAGGTCATAATGTGGGTCAGGCCGACAGACAGACAGACAGACAGACAGACAGACAGACAGACAGACAGACAGACAGACAGACAGACAGACAGACAGACAGGTAGTTATGAGAGCTTGTTTTTCTCTCCACAGGAGGCTGGAGCAGTGGGTCGAACTCAGGGAACCAGGCCTGAAATTAGCCACATGTGTCACATCTAAGCCTAGCATTAAAACACATTGGTGTTTCACATCATTACCTTTACATCGACATAGTCGACAAAAGTGACCATTTTATGTCCTGTGGACCTATATTGAGAATATGGTGAGAACTTTATTATTATAATACCGAACATAGAGTAACAACATTCTTGATTAATTTGCCCTAAATGTACATGCTGTCCACATACTGTGTCTTTTACAGAGTGGGTCCCAGCCACTGTACCAACTGAGCCTCTGAACATTTGCTCCTCAGCCAGTAAAAACAAACATGATTCCAGAAAAACAAACAAATAAACCCATGAAAGCACTCAAAGACCACAAACCTCTGCCAAGGAAGCTCAGTTTCCCACACACTGTCAATAATAAACTCCCCTTTCCTGCAACGTTGGCAATTGTTTTTTTGTTTTAAAAAAACTCCCAAATCAGGGGCCATAATCTTCCTTGAGCCATAAACCACACCCCCAGAAAATGTCATCATGTTCTTTTTGAGTTACGCAACTCACCGTCACACAGATAAACTAACGAATGATACAAAGCGTAGCCTTCTTGGCAGAGGTAATACAATCCTGTTGTTGAATATCTGTTGTAAGTCGTGCTGTGATCTGGTGTTACAGCCTGCCAATGTGCCACACTTTCCCTTGGTAACAAAGCATGATTAAAATCGCCTGGCACTGAACCAGTGTGTTGTCAAAACCAATTATTGGTTTACCAGACTGAGGAACTCTGTCAACGAGTGGCTCCTACTCACAATAAATCACTGTGCGCAAAAACGTCCACCATAGCTATACTGCAGCAGCCTAATGAGTGTATTGGTTACTGGCCGAGTGTTAATTAGTCAACATTTGAAGTCAGACTATTCTTTCCAGACGCTCATATCAGAGAGTTTATTGAGGGACAGGTTCATGTGTGAGAGCTACGGCTCCGTTTCCACTTTCATCAGTGCCCTGCATTCAGATATGAGGGTGAACATCAAGTTCACATAAGGACAGATCACTGAAAAGGCCACAAGCCAGGACATGATGTCCATGTCCATTCATTAACATGAAATACAAAGGTACATACAAACACAGAGCGACTACAAAGAACACACAACATACACAAGAGAACACATGAGAACTATGTGCATGGTATGTACAGTACATATTTTAAAAATAGGAGCTGAATCGAGGAAGAATTAATTAGTACATTACAGAGATTGAATTAGTGCAAATGACAATGCCAACATGAATGTGAAGATTCTTTCCTAATTAATATGTGTCATGAAAAGTGCCATTATTCACGACATTTCAATGCTTCTTTCAAAGCAATCCTGTCAACACGGCCATCTGTGTCTTAGTTCTAGTTTGATTATTTAAAATGAAAAGACCTGATTTTGTATGTTTTGTTGTTAATAAAATAAAAATAAAATAATGTCTTTAATGTTTCTTTCCTTGAACTATTCTCTGCTAGATGTCGAGCTCTAAACAGAAGCTAAACAGACTGTCAGAGTCTGATAAAGCCGTGCAGGTTTCCTGCAATTTCTCATTGTTGGCTCACGTACAAAACCTGGAATGCTTTTTTGTGTTTCTCTGCTGTCCAACTTTCTGTCCACTAACTATAGTTACGATAGTGACAAGGTGATCAATTGTTATGGTTGTGTGAGTGAAGGTTGAGATTCCATTCATACCATTCACTGTAATGGAAAAGTCTTCTATTATTTCAGTGTAAAATATCTATTTGAGTTGGCCCTCATTTAAGTGTCTGAATCAGTATGTGGTAAATGGCAGTAAGTAACATAAAGAAAAAATGTAAAGGCAAGAGAAGGGAGAGAAGAGTGGTGGGAGGTGAGGAACAGTGAAGAAAGTGAGAATGGGGGAGGAGAACAGATGGGAGGAAAAGGGTAAAACCAACATCTTGTCACCACCTGGGACCCAGCTTGCAGTCTAAGGATGTTGTCTTTACACAAGAACAGTGGACAGAGCTGTGGCTGAGAATAAATCTACATAGACCAACAAAGTGTTCTCAGTGCACAGGAGACGAGTAACTGCACTAAGGCTAAGTCATCTGCCATTCTTAAACACATTTCCACCCAGGAAGACACGGAACAAGGCAAGCCCACTGCTTCTCAGACATGCTTTCAGAGAAAAGAGGCGCAGAGGCAGAGGTCATAGCAAAGGAAAAGCAGCACATACATTAAGTTAAAAATATCCCAATTGAAATCGTCATAATTGAATAATAATAATTGAGTTATCCTCCCTGACCACAGACCGACCATTGTATACAGCTGAATACGGACCATTTCTGGCCCATCAACACCACTTATTTGGAAAACTAAATATATAACCCAGAACCAGATCATGTTTTCTGAATCTTTTGACTTTGATTGTCAAAAAAACAAACTCAAAATGAGCTCACATACAACTTACAAAGATGAAATATTCTGCTTTAATGTTAAAGTACTGTAAAGTATTAAAACTTAATGGCTATTCCTTTGTACCACAGTCATTAACAACTACAATTCTACATTATTTCTGAAGAAAGTATTCACCATTCTCTTGCAAAACTGCTTTAGGTGAATCAGTTGCTGTTATCTACAGGACGTCAGAGTCAGGCATCACAAGTTTGGAGCACATGAGAGGGATACTTACGAAACAGGGGCCCCTGCGGAACACTTTAAATACGTACAAATAAACCACAACTGTTGCTATTTGCCAACAAACATTAGGTTATGGCACACAGGAGAGATACAACTGGATGTGCTGGCTTGAGGAGGTCAAGTTTTAGTTAAATGCCAGTCTTATATACAGGACAGACTTAAAGGGGATATATTATGTAAAATCAACTTTTTAATCATTT
Organism: Microchirus variegatus; assembly: GCF_963457635.1. Lineage (NCBI taxonomy): Eukaryota > Metazoa > Chordata > Actinopteri > Pleuronectiformes > Soleidae > Microchirus > Microchirus variegatus. The sequence continues at coordinate 10,271,906 of NC_139817.1, forward strand.
TAATCCTTATATTTGGGACTCCGGAGGTCCTATCAGTCGGCAAAGTGTGAAAAACGATGACTCGCTCAAGTTTTTGTGGTCCTCCTCAGTCTAAGTACAGTAGATGAAATACGCGATGTTGTCCGCGCTCATTGGGACGTCACTATGCGCTAAAATCCTGAAATTGTTGTCTCGCGGAGCACCGCTTTGTCCGTAAAACACACAAGAGTGCCGGCGAGGGCAACGGTATCCGAAAACCGGAAGTCTGCAAAGTCCGTGAAAAGTTCTATTCTTGACTCCACAGTGCAGCACAGAGTTCTACACAAACGTCCAGCCTCAGAGGATTTATCTGTCCAGTGGACACATGTTATATATGACGGCAATGTGCCTGCTAGAGCCTGCAAATGATCACTTGGCTGAGTAATTATTTCCTGTCCCTTAAGTTTCGTTTTTTGTTTTTTTTTAAGGTGGACCTAAAGAGATACTACTAAACAGAGCGTTCTGAACAGGGCTGTTTTGGCAGGGTGATTGAACTGCTGTGGTGCTTCATCCTTATGCTATTTTGACCGAAGCATGTCACAGACGTGTTCATTAGGACACCAGGGAACTAGGTTAACTTGGAGAAATAACCAAGAAAAAAAAATAGCCACGTTTCCACCAAGCACTAGGTTTGCCACAGCGCGGTTTGAACATGTACACCATGACGTGATGTAAATGACGTAGCAATTTGCGTAGCGTGCGTCAGCTACGCAAATAGTCTACAATAACAACTTCCGCAAAGAATAAGAACGTGAACGCAGTAAAAAATTTAGGATTCAATGTTGTTTCTTCTTAGCATGTGTCTGTTCCATCTTAAGAAGACTGTGTTTGAGAGAAGGCTGCAGGCTACACAGGAAAACACAGCGGTTAATGCCCGACTGTTGCACGCAAGTGATGATTCTCTGGCGATAAATCAATAGACTGTTTTGTTTCTCGCTCCACCCTGTAGGGGCCCGAACACTGCGCTCAAAAACTGGGACATGACTGATTGTGTATTTTGATACCCTTCTCAACATTTGACACTGAAAACACAAATATTTGTGTGGCGACTGTACCACTTAGCGGAAATGGAGCTTATGTTCTTATAATAGGCTTGAGTTATGGCTCGAAATATGTTTTTTGAGGTCAAAGTAATGCTGATGTGAAATCTAATTGAGTTGAATTGAACATTTGTACCAAAATGTAAGAAATCCCCTTAGAGCATTAATCGGATTTTGTGTCGCAGAGAACACAAAACAAAAAACGCCCCTCATCATGACTGCTGCTGGTCACAGAGACACCGGACCTGTTTGACTTAATGTTTGTGTCACAGAAATTAAAATATTACCAAATTATTATAGTCAAATAATAATTTGGCAATTATTTGAGAATTATATAACAATTATACAACAATAATTTGGTGATACATTTGTGATATAAATAATGATCATGACTGCTGCTGGCACAGAAATAGGACCTGTTTGACTTTGATTTGTTCCAGTTACAGAGATGGACAATATTAGCCATCCGTCTCTGAGGATCAACAAATATTCAGAAATCATCAGATCTGATGATACAAGCGAAAAAGTTTTGGTGGAAGACTGAAGCTTCATTTAAGGATCATCTCTCATCTTTCAAAAAACAATATTTCTGCTGTGGTCTTACCTTTGTTATGAGAGTGCGGTACTCTTCTACCTGGTGGTCATTATTATGGCACCCTGCCAGGAGCTGCCACACCTCCCCACGAAGAGCCTCCGGAATGCCACTCCGCACCAAGGCTGGCAGCTGCTTGGGACGCACTGACAAGTTCATATGCCTACGAGAGTGGAGTAAAGGACAGTCAGCCATTTTGTTTTCTCAAAAAACATACTAATTACAACTTAAGGAGTGCTTATTCATTCAGTCCTCGATGTTTGGCACAAGGCTGACTCCACTTCATTTGTGCAAATGCAATCCTCAGCACCCTCCGCTTAAAATATCTTAACAAAAATAAAGGTTTTACTGGCTCTAGGCAGTGTCTTAAAGGGATTATGTGCTTCATGGATGGTCTGCTGGGACTGAATAATATCAATGGGAAAGCGCTACACCAAGAAAAAACATAAATATGATGATACGTTTTTTTAGAAAAAAGATCCATCCATGACTCCTACAAATGAATGAGCAAATGAGGGGAATGCAATAACTTTTGCTTTACGCTTTTATATATAAAAGTTAAATTACTGGGGTAAATATTGTCCCTGCATACAGAGATATACAGAGTATGAAAGTGTTAAAAATGAACTCTGACTACATCTACTTGACTATTCAGTGACAGAGATATAGAGATATAGAGAAGAGAAGAAGCTTTTTGGCCACCTGAATCTTTCATTCTGTCACTTTTACTCCCCTCCCTAATGTATCACTCTGCGTTTGTTCTGTTTATTTTGTTCCAAGAAACAGGTGATGTAATATGTGGCATTTTCTGCAAGAGACTGAGAGGGGAAACTATGTGCGCGTGTGACGTAGGTAATGCCAGGCCTGGTCCTTAGGGGCATACGTTTGTCGAGGGCTTTCTCTGATTTGCCTCTCTGTGCTTCATCTCGCACTGAATGCATCCAGTATGCTATCTTATTATTTTTAAAACATCACAAGATATTCACGACTTTAAAGGCGATAACAACAACTTGGGAATATCTAAAGATATGATGTCAGTTTGTCAAATGCAGTCAGTAATGAATACAACAGTATGTTTTTTGTACGTATATGACTGTCCTCATGAGAACATACTGTTCATAAAAGCAGATACAGAGAATACAGAGAATACAGAGAATACAGAGAATACAGAGAATACAGAGAGGCACGCTATTCAGTTCAGTGCAGGTTCATGTGTGTGGAGGGGGCTTAACTTGCGGCTAATTAAAATCCAGGCAGTTTCTATTGAATTCATCACAAGCTTTTGATTAAAACAAATGCAGTAAATGGAGAGGGAAACCATGGTCGTAAGCTGCTTATCAAGAATTCCTGCCTGCTCTGTGTGTGTGTGTGAGTCTAGCGTGTGTCCTTGTGTGTGTGTGTTTTAATTGCAGAAGTGATAAAAGAGGGAAAGATAAGGGAACAAAGCCTTACCACTTGGATAACAAGTCTCCCCAGGTTTCGAGGATCTTCTCTGCACACTCCTTGGAAACGTCGCCCGATCCGCTGAGCAGCGGCTCGTCATTATCTGGACACAGAGACAAGCAAAACACAACAGGGTGAACACAAGTGACATTATACATCATTTTCATCACCTCGTCTCCCCGTTTAGATTTGTGCTGCTGCTGCTGCTGCACACGCGATACAGTATATAATGTACAATTCCCCAGAGCTCAGGCTCGTGAAACGAAAATGATTAAATGAATGTGACAACTTGAATTATGAATGTTAAATAATTCAGAGCGACCGTTGTTTTATATGATCAATCAAATGTTCTGCTCAGCGGTGTTAATGACATTGTGCACTCCACTTAAGACACAGTTTCAAGGTGGAAAAGACATTTACATCCTCTGGTACTAAAGGATGTTTTGTATGCTTGTATAGAGAATATTGTGCGTTTTTGCATTCATGTTTTCATTTGAGCAGCATTAAAGGTGTACACACGTCATAATAATTAACATGAAATACAGCTCATTACACAATACACAATCATCTTAATGTGGAATTTTATGCTTTGAATAGTTAATAGAGAAATTGCTTTAATAATGCTTCTAATTGGCACTGCTACGTCTCAAATTCACACACACACACACACACACACACCAGTAGCTAAGTACTTTGTGAGAACACAGAACAAACAGTTCTGCAACACACTGTCTGATCCCCCACACAATCTCAAACAGTAACTAGACCATGCGCCTATTTCTGATACAGCTCTACAGGAGACAGCGGTTAGACATTTTTGAGGCGGTTTATCAGGGATTGAGTCAGAAATTAAAAATCATTCAATGCTAAATATGTGGCAACATGCACATAGTTGATTTGTTTTACATGCTAGATGCCTTTATACCGGAGAGCTGGGCAGGACTATTAACACTGTATGGTGGACGTATTGGCTTAATTTTAATAATATTTTATTAAATTCTTTTATTGAATTTGCTGAAACAATCACTCGATTAATTATTTATTAATCGATTACTAAATTAATCGTCAACTATTTTGATAATCAATTAATCGTTTTGAAGCTTTTATCATTATTAAAACAAGATTGTTTCAGCTTCTTAAATGTGAATATTTTACTCCATTTAACAATGAAATCATTAAAAATTAATCATTTTGGTTTGTGGATTATTATTTGTTTGACAAACACTGATTAATGTTTTCTGACGTTTTATGGACCAAACCATGACTCGATATTTCTAGAAAATAATCAACAGATTAATCTATGATGAAAATAATCATGAGTTTTCTCTGATTTTAATTAAAGTGATGAAAAAGTGAAGACAGCATCCAGTCACCTTCCTCTTCATCGTCCTCAGGTGGTGAAGGAACCATGGTCCCGGGCCCAGTTGGAAGGATGCCGGGACTGGCTGTGGTCTTCCGTTTTTCTCTTTCAGTCTCACTTTCCAAACTCACGACTTCATAAAGCGTGTCCGAGGCAGGACTCTTACGCTCCTTGCGCTCCATCTAAAGATGAATAAGGAAACTTTGGATTTGTGAGTTTTTACAAACTCGTGGTGCGATAACAAACTGATTTCTTTGTGCCATGACTTGACAAACCTGGCGTAGTTTAAGGTAGAAGGTCTCAGTGGAGCTTCGCTTGCTAAAGGGCCAGAACAGCCTGTCATTTGGGGCGCATACTCTGACCCTTGTCTCCAGCAGGAAGCGGACCGGCTCCTCCACCTCTGTGATCACAAGGTCCACCGCTGTCGTCATGTAAAGAAATTTATCTAGGGGGAAAAAAAACAAACAAGGAAAACAGCTCGGTTTGTCATCCACATTTGTGATTCACCTCAGTTGCACCTCAGTTACAGGGAAATGTAGAAAAACACTGTCAGAGCTACTGCATGGACAGTAAAAGGATGGAGCACCTTAAATGCCCGAGTCATAATGTGTTTCATTATCAGCTTTTCAATAATTCATGTGCAATCCGTAATGACTTTACAGCTACTGTGTTGTATTATTTTATGGTCCAGTTTCACAGTCATAATGATTATAATTTTGCTCTTTCTCAGCTCGCTTTTTTTTGGGGGAATAATTATGCAACTATTGGAAAAAAAAGTGATTTTAACACCTCGGAATGTATTGCACATTGGAATGCTCTGAGTGAATAAACAACCACCAATTCTGTAAAAAAATAAAATGAACTCGGGAAATAATAGCTGTTGAAAACCATTCTTTTTATTTGTATATTTGACAGATTTTTGGCTGTTACCTTTGGGTGTTTCCTCGTTCACAGCCTGGAACTGAGGCGTGTTGGGGTTCCAGCTTCCTGTGATGATGTAAGACTTCCCGTCTGAGCTTTTTCCCATTGACTCCTGAAGGGGCACAAGTCGCAGGAAGTTAGCAAACAAGCTCAAACACGGAGCACCGCCGACATACACATGCACATAATGAAAACAGCAACATACCAGGTCCAGCAGGTGCATGTCACTGTTCTTCACATTCTTCCCTGGGCTGAGCAGAAGACCAAAACACCTGCAAGACAAAAACAAACACATAAAAATGCACACATACACAAAGTTAGGCAAGAGAAAGGGAAGAAATGAAATGGATTATGTAACAAACAAAAAAAATAGTACAGACCAAGAGCGGGAACTAGAGACGGGGCAATAAATCTCTCTACAGAGTAAAACCAGTTGTTGCACACTACATATGTTATTGCAGATAGCTTCCTGGACTGATCGTCTAACACAGACCAGACCACAGAGAATAATAAACACAGCACTTCAGTCCTCACCTTCTCTGGATTTATCAAACCATAACAAACTGCCATGAAAGTGGAAGTTTGCAAAGAAAAAAAAATGATGGAATGTTTAAAATTCAACAGATATATTAAACCACGGAAAATGAGGTACCTCACAGACAGATTTTCATTAATCACCTGCGCTGAACAGACTCTGACATTGGCCATCACACAGATGTTAAGATGCTGCATCAGTGTGTGTGTGCGTGTGTGTGTTTAATTACAACAAAGTGATTCATTGCTTCGCAAATGCGAGTTTTTCTCCTTGAATATTTTCCCTCAACAGAAAAAATAATGAATCCTTTGCTTGGTTGTCAACATTACTCTCTGTTAAAGCACGGGTTTAATCCCTTTTGGATATTTATGCCCCGTATTTAGTCTCAGGTTGTTGTAGGTGCTAAATCCTCTGTAAGTAGTGTCGTCTACATACCGAAAGAATATTTCACGTAATGGAAAGTAATTATATAAACTGTGCTGAACAAAATGTTTTACAGTGTTGCACTTCAAACTCAAAATGTTCAATCAAGTATTTACTGACTTGATGTGATTAAATTATTAACTCGTCAAAGAAGACATTAAATTAAAAACAAGATTTCTCGATTGCACTGTGCAATAATGTAATTTTGAGGATACTTCGCTGAAGATGTTTGTGTGTGTGAGTGCGCATGTTCTGACTTCTTACCTCTCAATGGCTAGTTCCTTATTGGAGGTCTGCTGAATATAAATAACTAATTTCTTGTCCATTCCGGCACGCAGCTTGAAACTCTGCTTGTCCTTGTCTTTCGCTACAGCACTGGACATTAAGAGAGAGAAAAAAAAAGTCATTAAAAGGTTTATCTTAGCAGATGAATATGGCAAAGTTATATGCAGATCAACATCCTGTTGGTAAATCGTCTGTATTTATGAAGCACTTTTCTGGTTTTGACGACCACTCAAAGCTGGGGATCGAACCCAAAACAACATCGAAAGAAGTCTCGCTCAACGACTGAGCTTCTGTAGCCCCCTGTCTGCATTGTTGGTGGTATCCATCACTATTCAGACAGCCAAGAATTAAGACGATGGCTGATATTCAGAACAGATTCCTGGTGCCTTTACTGCTCTGAAAGCAATGACGTGACAGACAGAAATAGTAATCAACATTCCCCAAACCCTCACCAAGACAGATTCCAGAGAAATACTGGAGCTGCCATTAAATGAAAAGAATTCAAAGAGAGTTCAAAATAAAATAAATAATCAATTTGAAAGCATTCAGAAGCTGCCATGCTGCACATGATCCGATCACGAAAGAATTGTGAGTTTGCAGACACTGGTTTTTAAGGAAAATGTGTTTCTATTTTACAAATATAGTGCATATTTCAAAATGGAACAGAGTATTTCAGATTTAATGCACAAAAAGAGCGGATTTGTGCATTTGCATGTGGAAGTTGCTCGCTTGAAAGCAGGCAGATTAAAAATAATGGCTTTTGAGGAATGACACTAAATTGAAAGAGGTGAGATCGGTTAAAGGAAGGAGAAATATGAACTTTTTTATGTTTCAGATTTCTTATCAATAAGTTAACAAGCGTGTGTGTGGGCGTTAATTTATAGTGGGCATATCCTCTTTTATGGTGATTTTTCACCTTTCAATAATAATCATGAACATACTGCAATTCATTCAGGGCTGACTGTAACATGTGATGTTTTTTCAATCACATTACTTGCATGGGGAGGTTTAGTGTCACACTTTTTAAAAACAGCTGATGATTGCTGTGTGTTGTTTAAAAAAACAGGAATACATAATTTCATTTAGTCAGAAGGTGAAATAAACAAATAAACGAATGAGAAATAATCCTGCATAATTTTAGACATATGTTAATGCTGAAGTACAGTTCATTAATCTCTAAAATCGAACCTAACACATTGTCCGTATGAAACAGAAACACTTTCTTTGCATTCATTTGATTCCCAATCAAGACACGTTAAAGTTGTAGTTGGTAGAAAAAGTTGCTTCTGGCTGGAAGATTTAGAGCAGTGGGATGCCCACTCCAAATTGTCAACCAGAAACACATGTTTTAAAAACACAACAGAAAGAGCAACAAAAACTCTTCTGTATGCTTCCAGATTTCCGTGCAACTCCAAAGCAGCTGTTCATCAAAAACTAGCACAGGACTTGTTCAGAGTGTGCTTGTTTCTGTGTAATTTTGTGTTGTGTGTGGTAATCTTTGTGTAAGAAGGGAGCAGAGGCAGCTCTGTGAGCAATATATATGCCTTTCTTATCCAAACACTATCAAAACCGGCACCACACACACTGGTGACTTGAGTAAGTCACCTGCCAAGTTTGAAGGCTGTCAAGTGACCTGAAAATTAGTAAAGAGTAAATACGAAGGAAATCCTCACCTGAAGGTTCCCTTGCCATCATCCTCCCTGATCTCCAGGCTGACAGTAAAGGTAAACAAGTCGCTGTCAGGGGTGAGAGGAGCAGGTTGCTGAGATGACAGCATTGCTCTCTTTGCTGACCGCCGAAATGCTGTGGCAAAGCTATATAATATCCGACTGACCTGCAGAGAGAGAGAGAGAGAAAGTCAAACTACCGTTCAAAAGTTTGGGGTCACTTAGAAATGTCCTTATTTTTTAAGGAAAATCACCTTTTTTCAATGAATATAACATTAAATGAATCAGAAATACACCCTATACATTGTTAATGTGGTAAACGACTATTCTAGCTGCAAATGTCTGGTTTTTAATGGAATATGTACATAGGTGTATAGAGGCCCATTTCCAGCAACCATCTCTCCAGTGTTCTAATGGTACATTGTGTTTGCTAATTGCGTTAGAAGGCTATTGGATTATTAGAAAACCCTTGAAAACCCTTGTGCAATTAGGTTAGCACAGCTGTTTTGCTGGTTCTTTGACGAAAGCAAAATTTGTATTTCTAATCTTGTTGATGCCTTGACTATATTTTCTATTCATTTTGCAACTCTTTTGATGAATAAAGTATGACTTTTAATGGAAAACAAAAATTGTGACCACAAACTTTTGAACGGTAGTGTACGTATATAGGAGATAACTCACTCCTAAAAGACGATTTGGGATTCAGCTCCCACCACAAAGTGGAGCAGCATTCAGTGACAATTGGAATTGAAAACTGTTGGGGAAATTAAGTATTTACATTTACTACTTACAATACTTTACATTCTTTTCATTGTCTTTTTTTGTTTACTGCTAATCAGACAAAAGGAGAGAATAATAAATAGAACTTTCCCACGAATAAAAACCTTCAACACAGTGGTTTGAGATCTCTTGAAGTTCTGTTAACCAGCTGAGCTTGGAGTGATGGCGAGATCATGTGGGGAAACTTCTGTTATCAATTAATAACAATGCCCTTTTGCTTTTTTTCAAACCCAGGGTTATAAAGCAACTTCTAAACTCCGATACACAAAGCTTTTGTTTGTGTTCCCAGTGGAGCAAAAAGGACGTCAGGGCTTGCAGGGGGTGAATTTATTCCAAAACAACAAGGACTATAATGTAGGAGATGGTGATGAGCAGAGTTAGATGGGGGTCACCCCCTGTGTTGATTGCGACATTCAACACAAAATAAATGACTGTTCTCTACTATTCCAATCAATGCTATAGCCAAAATGAAAACAGTTCAAATGGCTCTTTGATTCACAGCTCAAGTACATTCAGAACTGATTTTGAGTTTGTACTCATAGGGAATCAGATTATTGTCATTAGTATTATTTATTGAACAACTTTGTCTTTTAGGTATAGCTAGAGTATATATACATACATTATAGAGGTACAAAAGAGAAAATAAAACACCTTGTGCATGGTCATTTGAGTTGCTTACAGTAGCAAGACTAATATGAGGCATATGACTGGAGTTGTTTTTTTTGTTCCATCGTAAGAGACTAATGGGCTCACTCCAGTATAATATCGCAAATGAAAAAAAAAGAAAGAAAAGAAAGCTGGAGGCAGTGTTGACTGGTTTGTTGGTGTGTTGCTGGGGGACTGCAAGGAAGAGGGGGGTGGGAACAAGAAGGAGAAAGCGAAGAAAAAACACAGAGAGGTCTGATTTGTCGATAAAGAGCTGCATTACTATTGGAAGTAGAGCCTGTCTGGGAGCTCTAAGTGACACTGAAGGAGAGTGCTTCCGTGATAGATAAATCAGGTCACTGATCATTGAAGCAGTACTTTAAGCCCATTTCCTGAGTGGATTTCCTATTGTCTTCTTTCACATTTCTGCCAAACATACTGCATATTAGCAAGGACTTTCCTATATGGAGGGAGAATGTGTCCACTTTGAGTGTGTGGTGTTTTTGTGCACTGCAGCATAATCTGCAGTGCATGACATAATCTCCTTGGGACGACTGAGGAACCTCCCGCACTGACACTGATGCCTGAGGAACAGTCGACAAGAGAGACCAACATTGTGAAGGAATAAAGCAACTAGAATGCTGCAGGCCACACCCATAAAAAACACAGATTCTGAGTCTACACTACCCTTCAAAAGTTTGGGTTCACCTATACATTTTGTTTGTGTTTTCCATTAAAAGTCACACTTTTATTCATGAAAAAAGTTGCAAAATGAATAGAACATATAGTCAAGACATTGAAAAGATTAGAAATAATGATTTTTATTCAAAATAATAATTTTGCCCTTTCTTCAAAGAACCAGCAAAACTGTTTTCAGCTGTGCTAACATCATTGCACAAGGGTTTTAAAGGGTTTTCTAATCATCCAATAGCCTTCTAACGCAAGGGCAAACACAATGTACCATTTGAACACTGGAGAGATGGTTGCTGGAAATGGGCCTCTATATACCTATGTAAATATTCCATTAAAACCAGACGTTTGCAGCTAGAATAGTAATTTACCACATTAACAATGTATAGAGTGTATTTCTGATTAATTTAATGTTATATTCATTGAAAAAAGGTAATTTTCCTTCAAAAATAAGGACATTTCTAAGTGACCCCAAACTTTTGAACGATAGTGTACGATACCTAAGAAAACAATAGAACAGACTACAAACTATAATCAATCTGTAAATCCTCACCGCCTCCTGGATTTGGCAGCGGAACACATGGATCCTGAAGATCTCGGCATTGTAGTGGCTCTCAGTGAAGGCGAAGCAGTCACTCTCTGGAGTACCATCATGACCCCTCACACAGAAGAGAATCTTGTAGATAGGGTAGTTGGCAATTTCCGTGCTGTTGTTGGGGTCCAGCAACCTGTTAAACACATAAACATAAATGTTGCCGTTTGAAAACTTAAAAAGTCACAAGTGCCCAGCTGTATATGTATGTATTTGTACATGTTCTGCGCACCTGACAGTGCCTTCAGACACTCCTGGCACAGACAGTGTGACGTCAAGGGGGAGCTGGCACTGTCCTCTGAGGATACTCATCATACGTAGGGCCTCCACCTCACTGCGAGGCGCGTTGACCGATGCGCAGCCCAGATATGTCAGCTGGCTGAACACAACGCTGTCCTCATCCGGTATGGGACTGCCAGGACTCCCATCAGACGACGATTCATCTGCTGCAAAGTGGAGGAAAATAGCGGAAATATCAATTTTACGGCTTAGGTTACAATCTTAAGATTATGTGAAATTTGTACGGTGACAAAATTTGTCAAATTACATAAAAGAAAAAGAAAAAGAAACAATGATGCGATACATGTATAAAAATAAAATAAGGAAGTCATATTAATATTGTATGATTTATGAAAGATAAAAAAGAAAACAGAGACTAATTAAAGTCGCATAACTGCTCACCTCGGTACGACCTCTCATTCAGCTCGCTCTCCTGAGCCGTCTGAACAGGTAGCACCATGTCTAACTTGGGTGGGGATGCACTCAGAGGGTCAGAGCCTGGTGGTACAGATGACACAGTAGTGGGAAGAAGGCCGCGGCCTCCCCCACCGAAGCTGTCCATGTCCCGGTTTTCCAGTCCGTGCCCAGTGTCGGCTACAGACGGGTCCATGAGGACATCCTCTAACTCCCTCTGTAGCTGCTGCTCACTTCCATTCCCCACAATCTAATCAGACATACACACATGCAAGAGTAGAAACAAGCATAAACACAGAGACAGACATGCACACGAGACAAGCTTTAAGATAAAATCAGCACAAAAATCACCACAAGCGATCGGCTTTTACCTACTGCTGAGGTTCTACCTCCAGTTATGATCTTGTAATTAATGTGAAGTGATTTAAATGAAAGTTCAAGGAGGACAGGTGCCTTGTGTCATGTCGGCAGTCAGAGATATACTATATTTGATTACATTTTATGTAAAATTATTAGTGATTAGTGGGTAAATGTTTTTAGGTTGTGAAATAGCTGCATCAGTGCAGCCACACTTATTCTACCAAAAAGTCAACAAAGAGAAAGTTAAAGAATATATTTAGTAAAATAAGAAAAGGGGAAAACTCAATTTTTCTCTGTTCAAACTGCAAAAATTGAGAGCAGACTGAACCTGCAGAGGGCGCTGCAGTACTGAGCATCAGTATCAGATGAAATTGAATATTTTGTAGGCATGTAGTTGTTCCACAAATGCATAAGCATTGTTACTCTAACAAAAACTACAATGTGTGGCTACTCCAGTGCCTTAGGAAGATAAATATATATTGTTTGAAAAAGATAAGGTAAAGCAACTATGCCTAATTCTATACTGATCACACATCTAACAGTATCACTATGCAACTGTAGTTAGGCTTGTGGTTTCCAGGTAGTTCTAAAGGCCTGAGCAATTGTGTTGCTCAGTCCTACATGTGCATGAAACTACCATCATCAAAACTTAAGTGTAGAAGAGGCTGGCTAACTTTACAGTTGGCACCAATATGGAAAGCACAAAATAATCACAGACAGAATCACCACGGAATTACATCACAAAGAGAGAGGGGGAAAATATATATATTCTACAAGCAAGAGACACAGAGAGAAGAGGTTGAACAGAAAGATAGCAAGAAGAGACTGACCTTAAAGCTGACCCCTTCCTCAGAAATCACCTGCATAACAAACAACAAGTTTAGACACACTGACTCCTCTCTGACTAGATGGGCTGACTGGGATGGATGTGAGCACACAAGTCATGTTGGTGAAAACCAAAACGTGACATCAGGATGACCGAGTGTCAGAGAATGAAGTGATTTCACCAGAGGAGAGTGGATGTGTGTGTGTGTGTGTGTGTGTGTGTGTGTGTGTGTGTGTGTGTGTGTGTGTGTGTGTGTGTGTGTGTGTGTGTGTGTGTGTGTGTGTGTGTGTGTGTGTGTGTGTGTGTGTGTGTGTGTGTCAAGGGCAGCTTTACTTCCTTATGAGAGCAAACAGAAAGTGACGACAACAGGGCAGCACAGAACTGACATCGGCTGAGTTCTCCCATAAAAATAACTGCGGCTCATAAACATACTCTGTCTTATATAAGATGCAAACTCGCAACCTCTTATATCCAAGCATTGTAAATAAAGGGGAAAAAGTGTGACTGCATTCTGAATACACATCTATGCTGTGCTGTTGGCGCCATCTTTTGGTGCCTTTGCAACAGCGGGTGACATTTCCATCCAAAATGTCTAACAAGAAATGTAGTTAGGCATGTAAATGATGTAAAATAAGGGATAGAGTAAGAACATGCCAGGAAAGGAGAGGGGGGGAAAAAACGAGGAGAAACCTAAACCCACTAGAGACACACACAGGATGGTAGCTACATTTCTTTCCCCCAGAAAGTCTCCTCTCTTCTTGTGGAATGACACGCCCTTAAGTCACAAAACACCACCTTTCCCAGACAATGAGTTCAAAGCACTTGCTGCTGCATTGCCACACTCTTGGTAAACTAAAAGCTGAGGAGGCCTGGTGAGGGCATAGTGTGTGTGTGTGTGTCGCACAGGCTGTGGTATGATAGCACGCGCTGTACTGTCTACTAAGAAGGGCAGGTGACTGCAGATGGAAGACGTTTGCGACGTTCAGTGGAACTGATGTTGCCAACACTTATAATATATCTTCCATGTATAATAATAACAAATCATGTATACACACACACACACACTGCACACAAATCAATGAGAAGAGGGTAGAGTGATAATGTTAGAAAAAGCAAAAGAAGAAATGCTTAGTGTTATGTTAAGAGTGTGAGACTTCATGATTAAAAGGGTGAAGGATGGATATAACCTGTTAACAATGTAATCCTCCTAACGTGCAATGTGTACACTGTTTTAAAACATGATACTGGCATGAGGAGCTAAATGTTAAATTAATATTAGGATGGTCTAGTAAATTGTGGCATAGATTCCTGAATTGTTAGTAACAATTAAGAGCAGACTGTGACTGTTATCATTATCAAAAAAAATCCTTGCGAAATAGATGCCATGATGAGGTCATGGTACATTTCAAAAGACTAGTAATACAATGTAGCCATTAGCACTTATAACACTTCTGAAGTCTCACTTCTCTTCCTCAACCTTCTGTCCATACCTACACCCAACCATCCTTACCTTCAGTCCTGTCTTTTCGTCATCACTACCATTATTAGTGGAGGAGGGTGTCTCGTCCCCCAGCCGGGACACAAGGACAAAGTCCTCACTGTTGAGAGTGGACACTGAGTCCGAAGACACGCTAATCTTCCCCACCGACCCTTTGTCATCCATGGCTGCCGCTGCTAAACTCAGCCACGCTGCTCATGAATGGAAGACAGGAGGAGGAGGAGGAGGAGGAAGTGGTGGGAGATGATGAGCAAAATCACCTAGAGAAAGAAAAAAAAAGTAAATAAATAAATAAATGAAAAAAGCCAAAAAACTGTCATGATGTGATGAAATCCATGAAAAGGCAATCTCTCAAGGCAAGTTGAAACCCTGACAAATTATGATTCACTCACAAAACCATTCGCTCTTTATTTTAAGAGGTTTTTTTTAACACCTTAAAAAATCTGTGGCATTTACAAAACTAAAATAAATAAGTATTAAAGCCAGGGTAAATCATGGATGAATGATGGCATCCTGACCTACCATCATAATGAATGTATACAACATACCAACAAATGGAATAAGTTAGGAAATTAAGAAATAAAACCTCAACCATCAACATCACAATTATCATTTAATCTTTGTACACATGACAAAAGGAGATATAAATATTAAAGAAGTAGAAAGGATGGAGAAACTCAATGTTTACAGGGACTTTTCAAGGACTTTCGAGTGATTTCAAGTGATTTTCCTTTGGATCTTGGGGAAGCAGAGTCTTTGTAATTTTCTCTGGTGAGACAGAGATCTTGGAATTTGCATTTCCCAGGCACCACGTCATTTGCGCTCGCTTGCTTAATGTAGTTACTCGCTCAGTGTTCTGCATGGAATCTCACGTCAACGGCAGAGAGAGAGCGAGACACCACTAGCAATTATGACTTTTTTATTTTCAAATTCACAAACTTTCAATAATTTAAAGGACCCATGGGAACCCCGAGTTACAGCATAAGGTACACTTTTGTGCAAAAGTCTCAAGGACCGGCAATTTAATAGCCTTTAAGTAGCCCTAAACTTAACCTAAGTTCCTCAGAACTTAGGTTCTGCCTCATTTGTACCAGATTTTAGCCTCCATGAGGACTACTGGTCCTGACGAGGTCAGTGTTCAGGCCAGAAAACACACATAGAAACAAACAGCTGCATGCCCTCAAACACATGCTGTAGTTTAAAAGCCAGACATTGTAAGTGGATCATAATTACAGTCAGAGCTCTGCTGATGTATAAATATAATATAGTATGTGTGTGTCATTTCTTTTTCTGAAGAATTAATGACATAAGTACAGCTCTAAGGATGACTGACAGGGCTTGTTGCTGCCTATTATTTTTTATTTGCATGTGCAGGACCGACACGTTTTGTTTACCACGTGTAATACTTAAACCTGGTTAAAACAATGTAATGGTGGCCTAAGACATTTGCACAGTACTGAAAAGGGGAGGTGTCTTTGTGTGTAACACAGGAAGATAGATACAACAGAAGGTTCTGACTGGCAGTGGTTCAGGCAAAGAGTATAACAAGCTATTTTTGGCTGTTTCCTCTCTCAACTCCTCCCTTTCACTCTCTCCCATCGCTCCCTCGTTCAGGACGTTTACTCCTTATCTTTCCCCTGCCATTCTCCTGTGTTTCTCAGCCCTTGTTGATCTCCTCTACCCTTTTTCCTAAAGGTTTCAGTGGCTGTTTCTTACACTACGCTCCTTTGTCAAACCCCGGCACTCTCTATTCAAAGCAAAGCCAACAATGGAGAGGTAATAACAATAATAATAACACAAATCCACACCGCAAAGGTCAGAACGGTACATAACAGTGTGAACTGGTTAAGACTGACCTTCCAACATCTAGCACGTGTATGTGTAGGTATTAACATGTAGTTTAATACCACGCAACTCATTAGATCCTCTCAGCAGTACTACTTAGGTTTCAGGTGACCTGAGTGTAGTTCAGACTAGAGAAGAAATATGGATTTTTCTTTCATGACACTACTGACTTCTTCTAAAACAACCACAGATAATTGCAATTATGAACCTGCACCGACTGATTATTGACTCATTGTTTTGTTGACTGTCGTGATGACGTCATCCTGTATCATTGATATAAGAAGCATAAGAGAACAACTGTAAGTGTGAGTGAGTGTGTGACCGATAGAAAACTCTCCTCGCGTTACATGGCTTCATTCCACTTAGGAATCAAAAACACTCTTTTTTAATGTTGGCACAAAGGCATTTTTTGGTGCTACAACTAAAACCTAATTTATTTATCTTCATTGTGAAGAATAAAATATTCATCGTCTTGTCGCTCTGTCTTTCTTTCCGTCTCAGTCAGATTCACCGCGAGGAATACCAGAAAAGATTCTGCCACATCAGCGGGATTTAGCCAGGTGTCAAATCCATTGTTTTGACTGAACTCAGCATCACATCTACCTTTCATTTTCAGTTGCACAAGTGAGCACTCCGCCACAGGCAAACATCTGCACACACACACGCACACACAGGCCTACCGCTCTGTCTGTGACGAGCTGGCAGATCCAACAGGCTCATAATGGCTGCCTTGTCACCCTCTTCTCCTCCATTTCCACAGTAACAGCCCTTTGCTTCCTCTTGCCAAGCAACGCTGTTTGTTATCAACCGCTACGTGCCACAAAAAGGCTGAACGCTATGCGGAAAAAAAAGTTATATTTAGTTTAATTTATTTTGCCATTGTACAGATATTGCCACAGCAGCATGAGTCACGGTCTTAATGAGCATCTCTGTAGCATCACAATGCTTCAGTAACAATGATATGCAACTTGGGGCATATTTTATCCTAAAAATTGCAGCTGCTCTGTTCTGAATGCTGTCATATTGCAGTAATATTTTGATTAATAGTCCAGCCCCGGTAGAGCGATGATACACGAAGTGTAAAGTTAATTTTAACATGTCACAATTACTGTTCTTCACAACAACCACTATTTCCAGTACAGGAGAATTCAGTCCTGCAGCCCTGCTCTTTCTCTTGATTTCTACACCTCTTGTATCGGTTTCAAACATCTCAACTTAGCATGATTGATCTGAGACAGATGCAGCTACAGGCGCGCGTGTGTGTGTGTGTGTGAAATCAGAATGCATGTCAGAAACGGGTGTGGCCGCCAGACCCATGACTTCTTAGATCTCACATAGTACCCTTAGATCGGACATCTCTTTGCTTTATAACTCAGGGTCAGGTCATGCTCCGCAGTGTTCTGTGCGGACCCTGGTGACCGTGGACATACTCTACCGTTCAAAAGTTTGGGGTCACCTATACAATTTTTGTGTGTTTTCCATTAAAGCTCCCATAGAGTGGTCCTATGCACATATATTTGAATTATGGATGTCTACTTACATACATTAACTTGTTTTATGGTCAAAAACCTCCTAATAGAAATCTCTCCTAACTGAAGCTCTCGTCAGCCACGCTGTTTCAGACTGAAATCTCACACCAAGACAGACTGTGCACAGACTCTGCTACTCATTATCAAAACATTGTTTTAAAAGAGTTTAAAAAATGGCTTTGTCACGATTCCCCGCCGCAGTCCCTTTTATGACTTTGACCCGGAGTCAGACGCAGAGTCAGAAGACAATGTCGCTCGTGAAACACCTCCACAAAGGACGTTCTTTATGGAGTATATTTCTGATTAATTTAATGTTATATTCATTGAAAAAAGGGCTTTTCCTTAAAAAATAAGGACATTCCTAAGTGACCCCAAACTTTTGAACGGTAGTGCACCTCCACTTTTCAGTCTTGTTGATGGCACACTCTTATTTGGAAAAAAGCAGAAAAGAATATGATAACCTTGGGAATTTGCTTGAGGTTACATGAGGAAGTCAAGGTAGTTACATAAAAACTTGCCTTGAGATAACGTACGCTATGAATAGGCACTATACAAATACAATTCAACTGAATTGAACGTGCAACATATAAATGTGATAAACAGAACCACAAGAATGTACGCGCATGCAAAAATGCAACGCTGACAAATATGACCCAGCCCTCAATTGATCAATTTGATGGTTCTTCAGACACTACTACAGTATAAACAAATTAAGAACTCATAAGTCAAATTCTGCCTTCATTTTTTTAAATCTCAGTTACACAACTGTAAGAGTCAAGGGCTGAGGGTTCAGTTGTATGACGCCAGGGTGGAGGAGAAAAATCAAAGTCAAAGCGCTCTCTGTAAGTTACAGCTCTGAGTTTTACAAGCTAACAACGGACAGAGAAGCAGTAAGTAAGTAACAACAAGCGTGCCCTCTCTTAGCTGCTCACCACATTTAAAAACAGATGCAGTGGACATGAATATCTGAGGTCAATCCATGTGTAAAAATGTGCTAAGTGAAAAACATATGCCTGTTTTTCTTTTTACTCCTGACCACTTTCCAGCTGAATGGTCTGTTCTGGCCTGCCAGCTGGGCACTGCATGCAGCCATGCACCTCGCAAGGGAGAGGAGGACACAGCCAGATACAGCAAGAGAGAGCATTCAGGCTTGCAACACAGTCCCTTTCGACGCGCCTCACAGCAGTGATTTCAGCCAAGCAGAGACACCGAAGAGAAAGGATGCGGAAAAAAGAAAGGAAAAGGAGAATGAGTGCAAAAAGGCGACAACAATGTCGATCACAAATAACGCTACAGAAGGACAGAGTAAGAAAGAGGGAATCTGAATTGTCAAGTCAGACATGGCAGTCCAAATTACACTCTTGTGTCGCCGTACAAGGCATTAGTATTGTGAGCACCGAATAATAATTTTAATTCAGTGCGACAGCAGAGCACAGGCTCACATTTGGTTATCCAGGAGTGAAACCTCGACAATCTCACCATCTCAACAATCAACAACACGGTGACACTGTGCAGTCCTGCTTTTAACTTCTGGAATGAAGCTCTGGCTACAACAAACCCCCCAGGCTGCACAACGTGTGGTTATTAACAGTGGTTTCTGAAGCACAGAACTAAAAACTGGTTGGGGAAATTTGACACCTTTACGTGTAAGTGAATATGTGCACCAACAACAAACAGTTGTTCAGCATTTAGACACTACAAAGAATGTTTAAGGACATTTTTGGAGAAAATGTGAGAGGAAATGCATTCATTTCACTCACAAAATACTAATTACAACATTGAAGGTATTTACAATCTACATTATCAAAGGGTGTACTATGCTTGTGCTTAACAACAAGGATTGTGTTATTCCACATGTTTAAATGGGGAAAACAAACAGGATAGTTTAATCAGATGCCATTAATTATTCTGTCTTTATTCAATAGGGAATAAAAGCAAACTAAGTTATGTCCTTCCAGAGGATGATGACTGGAGGCCTGAATATTTTTAGAGAAAATCGACAGAAAACAACATTTGGCTATAACTGCAATACTTTACGTACAAAACATCACCTCAAGTGTCCACAGAAAGTTCTCCCTCCCTCAACAATCAAGTAATGTTTAATGTGGAAAATTGACAGAAAACCCCCAAGCATGAAACAGTCAAATCAGCAGTTCAACAAACAAACTGAATCAGCAGACAGCACAGTCTCTCAATATTCATGTTGTTGAGTAGCGCATGGCTACCAGCAACTACTCATCCAGCCACTGTTCTGAAATTAAACTGTGAATTCTGCTGAGTTCACCAGAAGAAAGGAAGATTTTGAGCAGGTTACAAAGCGTACCTAATGAACTGCACTTTTATATGACGCTCATATAGGAAAGTTGATTCCATGTTTTCTTTTTCTCCCTTAAATAGTCTCCTTTCATCCAAAGCAACTGAGGAAACAGCAACCCACAACAGTGATGACAGCCCTGCTATTCAGTCTTCACCAGCTCCCCAAACGACAGGTGCATCTGTGGGGTGTTGTTGGGATTTCAGAACATCCAGAGCGCAGTCTAAAATCAGTTTCACAGCGAGCTATAATTGGAGGAATGTAGGGACACACACACCGAGATAACATGTGAAAGCTCACCATTAAAATGCATTCATTAGATCTGACATCTTTCGCAGAATAGCGTTGGTTATATAGTCTAATGTCAGCTGTGATCAGCTCGAGCTCTACTGTAGTACAGGCTGGAATCAATGTAGGTGGGTTAAATATCTATCATACTTTTGCCACCTTCAAAACTACATAGAAAGCATATTTGAAGAGGCCATGACCTTTCACCTATATTTATTTCATCTTTATTTAATCAGGTTGGTCCCATATAGGTTATAGTGTGAAATTAATTCAAAATCAAATGCATAACATAACGTATATATACTGTATATATAGTTGTAGTTTGTTTGCCCTGCAAATCACTCTTTGAGACAATATATTGGATTTGGCTTTCTAATCTTCCCAACACAGGTGGAGGCAGGAAATGTACATGAAGCACACAAACAAAAATGAAAGAAAGTGAATGTGACACACAGAGCAGGGTTATTCGGTACGTGAACCTAAAACCTTGCAGGTCAAAATGAGAAGCTCCTGGGGGGACGATGTCTGTCAGGTGGACATGGTTTAGTTATGAAGTGTGACACAGACCAGACGTCCTCATTTTGCAAGTTATGCAGCGGATTGATCCCCGTAACGAACTCAAAACATTGCCGACACAGTCTACAAAGGAAAAGCAACAAAAGTACAATCAGGGGGCTCAAAATAAACCTCAGCCTAAGACATTTCAAAAGGCTTTTTGCCAGCAGCAGCACACCACATGTGAAAGAATCACAATGATGGAAGGAGATAAGGGCTGCTGTTGCAAATTACATCTACACAACTGAGAAAGGGTATAAAATAGCCCCCTACCAGATTCTTTTTGCACCCGTGAATGACCCACAACAAGGATTTACCACAATACCTGTGCTTCAGGAAACAGAACAGGAACAAAGAGCTGAGTCACGTGAAGTGTCAGTTGGCAGTGGCACATTTGGCTCATACATGTTGTCCATTGACAGGAACTACTAAAGCTCACAATACAACTGTCAACTATAACAATAGTCTTGGGCATTACGATGATAAGAGCTTGTTTGCAGATGCCACTTACATCTTATTGCAGAAGAGATATTAAGGGATGCTGTGCAAATCAGATCAGTTGCCAATTGTTTGTTTTGTCAATACTTGCACTTTATCATTGATAAATCTGTCAGTTAATCTTAAGCTATATAAAACATCATGGGATAGTTAAATGTAAACAGACTACAGGTACAGTTAAAAACTACTCCCTTATCATGTGACTAACAAAACTTCAACCAAAAAGTGTCTTGTCATTGCAAAGCTACACAAAACAGCTTAAGTGATCAATTTATATGATGTTGTAAAATGTGTGTTTGACTTTACATAGTATAAACAAATGCATTGTATTTATGTGGGGAAACTCCTGTGGCACTACACAAGATGGGAACACAATAGTTGATAAAACAATCAAATATTGCTTAGTGCTGATGTTTAAGCAGTTGATACTGTATTTATGTTATTATACTATTATATTAGTATACCAGCATGTAACAGAGGTCTCAAACTTATTATCAAGTTATACTGTGCCCACATCCTCCTCCACCTCTAGCTAGTTTGTAGACAGTATATAAGACTAAATATGATTGTTAGCTATTGTTATATGCAGTGAGCAATATTGTCATATTAATAATAATACATGAGGTTATATGTTATACTTAATTATAACATTAATTCAATATAACATGATATATATGAGCATGCTTAGTTATTTTCTTTACAGTTGTTCATGTGTCGTTATTTAATGTATGGTTTAAAATGTGTTTTTCTTATTGTGAACTGTCATGACAAACATTTTTACTCTGTGAAATATCATCACAAATATACTGTGATGTGATTTTAAGCTAATTTCACACTTGGTTTACTTTCTTCCACATGACCAGACTGGACACTCACATTGGCCCCCCTGGTCGTTTGAGTTTAAGACCCCTGATAAAAGACAAGGCAAAACAAAGCACATGTATCTGCCCCCCCACCCTGAGTTCTAATACTGACACAAAAATACACAAATAAGTAAATAAATCAAATAGCAAGGTAATTATTATCACATCCATTCACTAATAGCAGATATAATCAAATACACGGTAGCATACACAGTACATTGATTGACAACCCTGCAACATGGGCCTGGACTCATTTCCCACCTCATAGATGGATTTACAGATTATTTATCCAAAGCTAAATGACATTAACCCGATAATGATGGAGCTTATTGTGTCGCTAGCTCTACAGTGAACTTACTGCCAGTCAGTTAGCCTCTATTCAACCTGCCCAACGTTAGCTAAGATAGCGATTCAGCACTCATCATTTCAGAGCCTCTGACAAATGTCCAACTACACAGCGTCTTAACACGGACCGGCGTCCTGTCACCGTCAAGAAAGTCATGCGAACTACTATGACAAAGTGTTCGCGATACATTTGATGGACAAACCAGCGGAGTGGCCCTCGCAGGAGAGCGCAGATAAAGAGGCCATTACTCTGTGATATAGCATGGCTAGCCAGCGTACGCTAGCCAAGCTGCACTGGGCAGTTACAACCAACAAATATCTATAACTCACTACAACTGAGGAGACAACGACGTCTAACGGTGAGGGCAAAATACGATACCGAGTGCAAAACTGCTCACCTTTATTCCCACAGTTGTGTTTACTCCAGTGGCGGTTGGCACAACATTGCACTCTCCCACTGACATCAGCAGCCAACTGCATCCAGCCGAGCTGTAAACACACAAGCCCGACCAACCCGCTGACATGCACACTGCGCATGCGCCTGTCACTGCTCCCCCGCTCAAGGCTGAGAACCGGCGATGCTCGCAGTCAAGTAGTGATGGGAGGTCCGGCTCTTTTTAAAGATTCGGATCTTTTGGCTCGACTTCCACAGAAGAGTGACACCCTCGCTTTTCCACTATACTACACAGTTCTAGCATGACTTGTATTTGTTTTTGGGGATCTTTTTTACTTTTCCATTTCTGATAGTATCTGGTACTTTCTGGTCTGGTGAGGTACCAAGCAAGCTAAAATGTGACATCAACAGACTGCAGGCCACTGATTCGTCAAATAGTGTTGTCACATCATCAGAGTCATGAACTGTAGATCAGTTCAAAAGACTTTAAAAATCCTGAAAACATGCGTTAATCTGCAACATTTAGCAAGGGAATTTCTAACATTTCAATATTTAACGGAGGAGTCTGGTGTATTTTTCATCGATGGTGCTCTATGTTGAGGAGGTACTACAGTAATGGAAAACGACCAAACTGTGAAGAGTCGAGACATGCCAAGTACTACATGTACTAGAACTGTATAGTGGAAAAGTGCCAAAAGTGTCACTTGGAGCCTTCTGTTTTAGCCGAATATAGCCTAAATTTTCAATTATTAATGATTTGTGCAATTTTTCGTTGCATTTTTTTGGTTACAATTTTAAATCAAACTGTTAAATGAACAACTGAACACAGTTGCCTCTGCCTGCATTCTGGATTCCCAGAGCCAAAGAATCGGCTCTTAGTGCCGGCTCGTTCACGGACAACACATCACAGTCATATAAACGCGACAGAAACTATAAGGAAATGCAGATGTTAACATGATAGAAAAAAGAATAACGTATGTAAATAATTGTGCAATGTATTAATTGATTCAGGCATTCATGTAAAGTAGGCCATTTTTTTTCAGTTAGTAGTACAAATGTAATTTGGCAACACAGGATGTTTTTGTCACCTGTTCATAAGATTTGTTACAGCTTATTTTAGTGTAGGATAACATTGATAAGAAACTTTCTTCCGTATTTCACCTGTAAAATTGCTTGAAATGTGGCATGAAGACAGGTGAGGAGGCCAAAGACAAGACTCCAGCAGAAAGCTGGCCGTGTTATGGTGACAGAAATTACACACTGGAGCTTTAATGACTACATAATATCGTGAAATATGAAACGACACTACTTCAATTCTGTTTTTCGCATTATTGCCTTTCCTACATGTTCTTTTACACGTTCCCTTCAGGACTGCAGTACAACCTGGAGTTAATGCAAATGCAGACCCACATAATCCCCCCGTTGTTTGATAGGGATGGCATGGCCCGGACTTATTTTGAGCAGAAACGTGGAAAACAACAACAAAAACACACAGCACTCACCTCTAACACACACACCCACATTTTCTCATTGTGCTTTCGCCGTGTTGTCCCTTCTTGCCCAGCCTGTCAGGGCTTGTTGATTCAGCAGAGCTGGAACAGGTAACGCAGTTGAGAGATTTATTGTTTGACAACAATTGTACGCAAGTGATATCCAAGGCCACTGAAAGTTGCACACGTGCTCATATTATACAATTAGACGCTTAAAGGACAGTATATGCAGAGCCATGTATTATGAGGTTTCTTACGGAGGACGATAAATGACATAAGGAAGAAAGAATACACAGATACATAAATAAATAAATATAAAAATACATGTAATACATTTATAAAATGAATTAATACAGAAATAAATGAATTAATTAATGAATAAATATAATGGGAACTTTTTTATTTATTTATTGCATTGGTTCTCAAAGTGCGGCCCAGGGGGCCAATGGCGGCCCGCAGAAACATTTCAGCCGGCCCGCAATGAATTACAGTTGATAGTTTTAATCCAGGAGCAACTTAGCTTGTTAAATGTTTATTGGACATTACTGGATACAGACCAATAAGTGTAAACAAATATACTGGGTATTTACCTGGTTTCTATATGGTGAATTTTAGTGTATTGTTGTGTTATAAGCTGGTAATAAGCAGGTAGCTACAGCCCCCAATTACTAGCTATTTACCCAGTAAATATATGGTAACAGAAATGTGTTACTTGGTATTAACCTGTAATTAGAAGGTAAGAACAATGGCCAAAATACTGGGTAATTACCCAGTAAATTATAAAGCGTTATTATAGCAATGCTTAAATTACATTATATTAACGCTTATATTACGCTAAATTGTAGAACTGCAATCTGGTCATTAAAATGATTACAAATGGGATTTCATTCTGTTTTTTTTCCTTTGGCGGCCCTCAGTTCAATGTTGGGTTCCTAAATTGGCCCTCAGGTATCAAAACTTTGAGAACCCCTGATTTATTGTATGTATTCATTCTTTCTTTCTTGTATTTATTATTATGTCATTTATCGTCCTTCAGTTTCCACACTTGGAGATTTTGAGCACCCCCTTGTGTTTTATATATTTTTTTCCCCCCTAATTGGATTAAAATCGAGTGCCACATGATAAATAAAAAAAAAGTGAGGGATTTCACACCGTCTCGCCGTCTCCATGACCCAAAAACCCGTGAACAACTGTGTTCCTGTGAAGAATAAGGCAAATGAGTGACACAGCAGCCACAGTTCTAATCACTGTTTCCTCAATGGAAAGCTTTCAAAGACACAAGAGGAAATGAACCAAGGATGACAAGAGCCAAACAGACGTTATTTGTTCTCCGTTTATTGTAGCATGCAATTTCATGTGCCAAATTCTTCCTTCCTTTCTGTTTTCTTTTTCATTATTCCATCGTGTTATGCCGCTCGGCCAAGCTGTCTTTAAGTCAGTGAAATACAAAGTGAACAAGCCAGAAATGCACAGAAGAATCAGTCAGTCGAAAAAAAAACAACAACAAATAAACAAAAAACTCTTGTCGTTAAAAGCACACGGATCATCAACAGCAGAAGTTAGACTTACTCCAAACCTGCATTTACCGTACAGTTAAGTAAAAGGGAAACCTTTCACAATGTGATATTTCCAAGGAAATAAATGGAATACGTAACAGTATTATTTATTCATTATGGGGACATTTAAGATATGCTGTCTCTTAAGGATTTGTATTCTCCTCATTCTGAAACATTAAACAACTGCCCCAGTGATTTTTAAACATGTCACAGGTTGTATAAATGAGCGGCTATACTATAAGTCCATCTAATGATGGTGCCAGACTGTATACAATGACGGATGTGTACCATCTCTTAATAGTTCATTTACATTTCAATCGAACAATAGATTTGCAAATAAAATGTCTAATACAGACATGAATAGTCAGAAAACATCGGTTCATCATGTTTCACTATCAACAAACAGGCGTTTATTCCCCATATAATATAGAATGATGAGACACTTTCTTCTCTAATAAAAAAATCCCAACCCTTTTTTTTGTTTTGTTTTTTTTTTGTTTAGCAAACGGTCAATATTCCAAAAAAAAAGAAAAGCAGACTTAGAATATATATATTATCAGAAGGGAGGGGGGAAAAATACCACCACGACGACGACCAAATGTGGTAATAACGATAATACAGTAGTACTAACAATATAATCTCTATTAAAACAATAATTCATGAGCAAACGAGTAAAACGGCTGCAAGCAAACTTCAGCACTTGACGTGGCCACACAGTGGGCATGTGCAGAACTCTTACAGCGCTGGGTGTGTTGTATCACAACTACAGAATCATCAGTACGCCTCCGCCATAACAAGAGGGACTAGATCGCATGCATATGACGCAGGGATGCAGGGAGGGAGGGAGGGGAGGTGGGCAGGGAAAGTGTGGACACTCAGTGGCCGAGTGCGCCTGCTGGCAGTGAAGGGGTGGAAATCCGTACAGTGTCATTTAGCCACTACGACAGTGCTCCAGAGACACCTTGAAGGAAACAGGGAGTCATTCCAATACTCACAATACTGTTTGTGTTACACACAGTAGTGCCCAGCCCTTTCCTATCTGTGAGAGCAGGAATATTAAAGCCAATAATCGATACCGAGAGGCAAAAAAAGAAAAAAACGGCATAAGACAAAGAGTGGTGATAATCAGTGGTGACACTTTGAAGCACACACAACCACTGAATACAGAAAAAAGCCAAAGTATGAGCTGAGCAACTGAAGTCTTCCCTGAGCTTTTCAAACAGACAAAGGATCTTTAGCCTCCTCCGATGGAAGAAAGCAGAACTACAAGAGCGCTTTTACAGAGCCTCTCCCTCTTTCTCTCCGTCCTTTGCAGAGTGTTCAGCTGAGGAATATGAAAAAAAAAATGTTTGAGGAAAACCTCAGGGATTGATTGTACTGTACTGTACATAACATGGCACTTTACACGACCTCAAAAGGGTGACGTTGTAAACAAACGTAGGGAGGGGGTGTGTGTGTGTGTGAGAGCGGGAGAGCTGAGGCAAATTACATGCACTCCAGCAGGCCTTTTCATTTTAGCCACATTGAATTGTCCCATTTTATTCACTTTGGAAGATAAGACAGAAAAACCCCAAAAGAGGGTTGATCATTTTTGTAACTCAAAATCTGCCAAACCATCCTTTAAAATTTCAATTTCAGCTATACTCTAGCGTTCAAAAGTTTGGGGTCACATTTTTTTTTTTTCAATGAATATAACATTAAATGACTATTCTAGCAGCAAACACCTGGTTTTTAATGGAATATGTACATAGGTGTATAGAGGCCCATTTCCAGCAATCATCTCTCCAGTGTTCTAATGGTACATTGCGTTAGAAGGCTATTGGATGATTAGAAAACCCTTGAAAACCCTTGTGCAATTATGTTAGCACAGCTGAAAACAGTTTTGCTGGTTCTTTGAAGAAAGGGCAAAAGTATTATTTGGAATAAAAATCATTATTTCTAACCGTGTCAATGCCTTGACTATATTTTCTATTCATTTTGCAACTCTTCTGATGAATAAAAGTGTGACTTTTAATGGAAAACACATTGTATAGTTGACCCCAAACTTTTGAACGGTAGTGTAACTAGAGAGGGGAAGGACATAATATCGCTGCTCGCCTCTGATTAAGAGACGGGGAACAGTAAAGTCATTATCACGCAAAAATCTCATAAGATTTAGAACAGGTGTAAACAAAGTGTAAACAAACTCAGTGAAGCCTCCGTGACTCGAAAAATGTATAGGTGGCTTGATATGTCATGCGAAAAAAGGCATTAAGATGAATCCGCACGCGACAAGATGCCCCTCTCATGTCTATAAAAGTGAGCGAGGCAAGGCTGGTCCGCATGGAAATCACCTACACTATATATATACCGTCACACATTTACAGTGAGTTAGACTTTGGTGGCTTTACAGTGCACTGACCACAGCACATCTGATGAGGAGCAAATGTAAAAAAACACTAGACAAGGTCATCGGGAATTCTCTCTCTCTCTCTGCTGTGAACTGAAACAGTAACAAAATGTCCTGATGCAACAACAACAACAAAAAAAACAATGCCTGACAGACAACTTCACAGAAGTTAGCACAATGCATAAAATAAGACACAAATAATTCAAATAAAATATAGCATGAACACACACAGGAAGGTGGTTTGTAGGCTTTTAAAATGGTCTGTCGTACTGTAAATGTGTGTGTGTTCAGTTTCTGAGATCACTGTTGTGTTTCAGGCAACACCTTTGAAATAAGACAGGTGTGTCCATCAGTGGAGACATACTATTATGTCACTGTATGTTGAGTTTAATACAACAATAAGGAGAGAAAGGCCACTGTTTTGCATGTGTGTGTGTGTGTGTGTGAATTTGCTCCACTTGTATTGTAAGCACAGGTGCAACTAACAATAAAATTAGATTCTCTCGACTAATCACCTCGACGTTTGGTCCACAAAATGTCAGAAAATGTTTACAAAACTAAGTTTCAATTCTTGTTTTTTGTCACGTGGAGCAAAGAAAATGAGAAAATCCTTGTACCGAGGTGACCTAATCCAGTAATCGATTAGTCTATTTACAGCTGCATCCCTAAGGTTTTTGCAGAGTCAATTAAAAAGAGTATAATCATATTATGGATTATAAATAACAATAAAAAAAAACCTCATCCGTTGCGGCCTTGAGTGAAAGATCGTTAACAAATCCAGTCTATGACTGCGTCACTGTTCTCTGCGATCTTGTGACAGTCAAGGGAATTCAGAGGTCAACGTTTAAACGATCATATGACTCATAAAAGACTGAGGCTCGTTTCACGGTCAGCACAGTGAAAACCTCTGTTGTCTGCAGGTTTTTTTTCTTTCTATTTTTATTGGGATTTGCGCGGCCTTTGAAAATCTGTGTTATCAGTGTCATAATCTGAGTGGGACAATCGCTATTCTATGATGAAAACGCTTATAAAAAAATTAAAAAAACGTGTTAAGCAGTGACACAAAACAGCCAATAAACTAAACCATGGGGTCTGACAAATCTGTGACATTTAAAGAGACAGAAATACAGAGTATAGTGATTGTTTTATATCAAAAGAGGGCTTCATAATAATTTGGTTGGGAAATAATAAATAAGTGCTATCATTTTGACAAGTCAAGCCACAGTTAAATATTCACTTTGTTATATAGTTAATAGAAGATACTGATATAGTACTAACTGCTCTATCGTTAATGCAGGGATGAATTATGAATTGAACGTTAACATATAATATGCTGAATGACATACTACATTTTTGCGAGTATGTACGGATTGCATTGTTTAAATTGGCTATTTCAATTTGAAAATATTGTAACCTGTTCAGCTGTAATAAATACAAAGTTTGTATAAAGTTGTTTTTTTGGACAGCTAGGTGGGGCTAGATTATAAATTAGTAGTGCCTTGTTATCAGCGGAAATCCTATAGTAAACGTACAAAAATAACACGGTTGAAGAAACCTTTGACTTTACTGTGCATCTAATGCCATCAGCTGCATGGAGTCAGGAGGACGACGATAATGATGTGGTGAAGATGATAAACGTGGCCCTGCAAATATGGACACGTTCATCGTCTACAATACGGGTGGATTAATGATGTGTTTACGAGGCATTTACAGTGATATTAGTCAATTCTCTGTGGAATTTGAAAGTGAAAATCAACACTCGAGGAGTGTTGCGAGGAGTGTGTGTGTGTGTTTTCTCTTGTGGTCTGACTGTTCAGCCATTATCTAGTCAAGTTTTACTTAGGCATATGATTTACATATATGAAGGCTGGAATTAAAATCATATTCCCTTTTTAAAAAGGATCAAGTTGTGGGCTAGAAGCTCCGCACTTAGCACTTAGACACGGGGTCATTGTATGACTCTGTGTGTCCACTCTAGCTTCCGTTGAGCAGCATCTCTGTTCCGTGGGTCTCTGGACAAGCCCGGGTGGAAGTGTCCCCCAGTTGAGGCGGTCCAGTCCGCAGCACCAGCTTACCAACGCCCAGACCCCCTGAGACCAAGCCTCCAGGGGACAAGGACTTTCTGGAAAAGAGAAAAGTGGGGTCAGGTTTGCCAGATCTGGGCCACTGAATCTCCAAGTCAGCCAAAAGTGAGCCAGAATAAACTGAATTGGCCCTGATATGTTTTAAGATAGGTGAGCCAAATGTGTTGCATTATATTGGTGCTTTCCCACTATACAGTACCGGCACGGCACTGTTTGGGCCGTTTTTCCAGCGACTGCATGAAACCGCTGTGACGTTGATTTATACGTGACACACACACATCATTAGACGCAGTTAATTAAAAAGATTTGTTGACAGAATCGTTCAGTACTTCCTGTATGACCAGAGCATGACAGTGAACTGAAATACAGCTATATGTTGGAGATTAACGTATGTTTTTGGAGATTGGAGAAGTCTTTAACCGATCTACAGTTTAGCATTGACCAGACACTCTGACCGACCAGCAAGAACAGGTAGTTTAAAAAATACCAGGTACTTTTGCTAATGGAAAAGCAAAACAAAAACTTGCCGAGTCGAGCCGTGCTGGAACTGGGTAGTGGAAAAGAGCCACATGTGGGTCACTTTTAAGCTGATATACACATTAGCCAGTATTATGACATGGATGACCACTTGAGGGTGACATCCAGATTACACGTTGCATATTTGCTAAAAAGTGATCCATGCATTTGAGGATATGAAGACCACATTTTCCATTTCACGTGCAACAAAGATTTTTTCCATGTGATTCAAAGCACATTTGGATCTGATTTGAAATGAGATTCAAAACAGATTTCTTGCATATGTGTCCCTGTCTGAATGCAAAAAAAAATATTTATTTTGCCTCAAAGACATCAAAATCAGCACTGGGGGAGCGTCACAGCACTCACTGTGACTGCAGCACAGATATTGTAAGATATGTATGGTACACCAGTCGCACAGAGAAAACTCAGTGGGAGTGATTTTACTGCACTTGTTTACAGAATGCTGTAACACAGACCTGTATCATTACCAGAGCAACCCATACAAACAGGCTGGTGATGTCTGAACACACAAATCCAATTTAGTCACTTGCCATTAACAACGCCGACAGTCTGCCTGAAAAAAGCCAGATTCATTCGCCTGTCGTACGAACCAGTCTTAGAGACATCCTGTGAGGCAGCGGTTGCCATGGTAATTCACCTGAAAGCCATCTTTTTCAGCAGATGAGCATCCATCTTCTCTGTCAAAGGGCCCTCTGTTTGAGGATGCTCCTCTATCGGGGATGAGAGGAGGGGGGAGGAGCAGGGCGGTGGAAGGAGGCGGGAAGAATCCTGAGACTGTGGGGTAACCAGGTCTAAGAGCTCCTGGAAGGCAGAGATGATGAGATGAGAGATGAATGAGAGGTCAGTTTGTGTTTGAATGTTATGCATTTACACATAAATCTTTAAAAGGACACGATCACACACACACGATCAGACCTGAGACTTGATCTCCTGGTGGTCTGAATCCTCCAGGTCCAGAGCGCACAGCTCGAGCTCAATGTCTCGGTCTGGGTCGCATTGGCTCTTGACCCGCTCCTGATCCTGGATGTAGGCGGCCTGATGGGCTTTCAGGTCAGAGATAGCTTTCTCTCCGCTGCTTATGGAAGTGCGACGGCCGTGAAGCTCTGAGGCACACAGCTGCTCACTGAAAACATCCAAAAAAGGAACAAGAGATTATGAAAATATCATAATATGCATTAATGGCGTGTTAGTGGTGATTTAAAAGTGTGACAGAAAATACGTTAACAGAGCAACAGTTACGTCAGAGCAGATGACTTTCCTGACTCTTCTCCTCGCTGCCCAGCGTGATTATTTTTTTTTACCCACCAGCTAGCGGTTCTATTTTTAGTCTGACCACTAAGAGGAAATGACTGCTGCACAATGAGATAGGGGAGGGATGAGGGAGAGTGGGAGTGAGTGCAAATCAGATATAAGCCTCTATACAGAGCGTACAATATTCAACAATGTACGACGCAAAACTATTCAGCTCAACAACAACCAACGTTATGAGACCAAACGATACAAACGGCTACTGTTATGGACAGATGTAATGCACCTCTCGAGGAAACTGGAGTGACTGGAGGAGTCGGATCCTCTGGAGCTCCACCTGAAGTCACTGTGATCCAAGTGTGGGTTGTAATCTGTGACGGACAACAGATTTAAGCATTGATATTTCATTTTATATTAATATAACAAAATGCATGATGTTGGCAGCACAATTTACATGCAATTAAATGATAGATAAATACAATTTGATAAAATTAAAACATGATTATGGTGACATAATCAACAGCCTTGCCCTTTTCTCATAATATTAGGGGAAACTTTAATATTGCTTTGATGCTGTGACTCACTGATAAAGTTACAAATATTATTCCTCATAATACTCATTGATTTGAACTTGAAACAAATGGAATTTATCCCATGTAAAAAACTAATAAAAAAGTGTCTCTGAACATGAAAATTAAAAGAACTCCACTTTATTATAACTGTAAGTACTGTATATTGTATATCTTTACTCACGATGCACGTTTAACCTGGGGACCACTGAATGAGTGAGTTCTATCTAGCGGGACAGGAAGTCAGACACCGTTAAAAGTGTTACTTTCAGAATAAAAGCCCCTGTTTTGTAATAATCGTTTTGTTTTGATTATTTTGTTTTTGTACTTTTGTACTTCTGTTTGCACAGCCCTATATTATATTGCTTTAGGTTCACGCTAATAAAGAACCAGACACCTTAATGCCCCCCTCCCTAAAAACATTTTCTGCGATTGCCAACAAAAGCATCCCTGACTTCATGGAGTGTTGAAGTATGGAAATTCAGTTAACCCTCTTGTGACCATCATGATAACCAGGATTTATTTAGATTTTAGGGCTGTAGATTTGTCATTGAAAACTGGTGAATGTTGTCTGTGGTTGGACTTGGCTTTCTGGTAGTTTTTGAATTTCCTTGATATCACAAACAGTCTAGGGGTTATGGTGATAATAAGTAGGTACCACATTGTGACATAATCCAAAATCCAACTGTAATCCAAACCAAGTACTTTGTGTTACAGCATAGAAAGGGTTAATAGTAGCGGCTTAAAAAACGTTGTATGGCTTTTAGTTCTTGGCCAAACAAATCTAGTGCAAGGACAATGTAGTTCAAGCAGCACATATCCTTTGTGCATATTGACATTGGAGCCCTACTTTCATACATCCTTACCTTTAAAGTTGATGGGCGTGGTGCTGGCACTTCTCTGGCAGGCAGTGGCTTGGACCGGGTCAGTGGTGTGGTAGCCCGTGCGTGACGCCCTGGATATGGCGCCCCACTTGGAGATAATGGGCCCCTCACTGAAGGGAATGATGGGATCCTCGTCTTTCATGCGGCGGTAGTGGTCGAGCGAATGCAGCCACCGCTTCCCAACGCTGCTACTGCCAACGCCGCCTCCTCTTCCGCCGTTACTGTCCAATTCCTGAGTGAGGAAGAACATGGACGCATGTTTCGCAAAAGAGCACACATCCAAACACTGGCAGAGACGGTGATACTTCAGGAGTGTGTGTCTCACCGAGTGCTCGGAGCAGGAATGAGCAGAAGTGTGCGTCAGCGTTTCAGGCTCAAAGGGACTGAGGCAGGGGCCGATGCTGCCACAGGACCACGGGGAGTAGTGGGCTAAGCTTTCCTCGCCTCTGAACCTGCAGCCGACACACTGACCTCCACTGCTCTCCAGATGCTGAAACAGAGGCAGTGTTTGAAAATTCAGAAAATGACTTCCTGTGTGTGGGGAGTTTTGTTGTTGTACATCTAGACTGCCAAAAAGTCATGATGGTTTGTGAATGTTGATTTGACTTCTGTGAGGTTCTCTTCACTTTTTATCCAAAAGGCTTCTTCGGTTCTGACTTTTCTGTGGGACTCCCCGGGTTTATAAACCCTTGGTGGCACCTTGGGGTCATTATCATAACAATCACGAGACTTGTCGAGGTCACATAAGTGATTCATCAGGGTCATTGTTCCCTGAACACAGAGAAGATGACAGACACAGCGGGCGAGAGGAGGAATGTGTCACAACAACACTCATCCACTTGAATCACTACAATAACAAATAGCTACTGGTGCACTCTTTATTTCAGTCTTCAGCGCCACCTACTGCTTACCTCAATAATTGGTTCGGGACACAATGTCACAATTGATGAAAT
Source organism: Microchirus variegatus (assembly GCF_963457635.1). Taxonomy (NCBI): domain Eukaryota; kingdom Metazoa; phylum Chordata; class Actinopteri; order Pleuronectiformes; family Soleidae; genus Microchirus; species Microchirus variegatus. The sequence goes on from NC_139817.1 coordinate 10,306,618, forward strand.
ACGTTACACTTAAGCGTTTTATTCCACCCTGTACTGTGTTTTATTTGCATATTTAGCTTATTTTAAAGTTCAAACAGGGTTTTAACCTCTCGACCCTAGCCTTGTCCTACTGTATTCCACCCTGTGTTGTATTTTACTGTTTTATTTGCATGTTTTGTTTTTTTATTTCAAAGTCAAAACAGGGTTGTTTTCTTTACTTTTTGCCTAGGCTTTTTATTGTTGTATTTGCCTTTTAACATTTTGTTTTCCTTTTATTGTGAAGCATATTATTATTATTATTATAAGGTGTGATTTTTACACAGGCCTTTGCTGGACACTAATTTTGCTGAAATGCTAGCCTTTCTGCTGTCAACACTGAAGACAATCACACTGCGTCATGAAATAAAAACACGTTCGCGTTCTTTTGCCACTGGTTTTGTTTGTTTTAGCATCAGCGTTCGAATGATAATTCAACACTTCTCGTCCTTGTTGGTTTGTTTTAATAAGCACATCATTTAAAAAGAGTGGATATCATTTGGACAAAACGTGGTGTCGAACAAAGATTCACTCGTGTGAAAGCCTGAGTCACTGCTTGTTTAAGTCTGTCCTATCGCTTCCTCTCTCTCTCTTTCTCTCACACACACACACACCCACTTCTGCACACATGCCACAATTGTGCATTGCTATGATATCTTCCTCCACAGTTGCTAAGCAACTATCTCCCACTTAAATAGCATTGGAAACAGTTGAGATGCAAGGTTTTTGGAATATTTGGAATTCAATCCAACACATTTCATAATGTGTAAAAATGCATAACGGATCGATCCCTCACAGTTACAGGAGACGTAATGAAGTGGTCACGGTGAATTTTGAATTTTATTATTAAGCATATGAAATCTCTTTAAAATGCCCTGTGTGTTTGAGCGTGTATGTACATTGCCGTTCTACCTCGGATCCAAAATCGATGGTGAAGATGGGGGAGGACTGTGAGGGTCTGTTGGTGTTGTGATGGTGATGATGATGATGGTGCGCCCACTGTTCCTGCTTCCTCCTGAACAGATCCTCGTAGCCTAGAGGAACACGACCGTAATCCTGAGCAGGAAGAGACAAAAAAGATAAGAAGGAAAAAGAGAAAAGAGAATAAACACATGTTATTATCACAATATTTCCTGTATTGTACCGTACAGTACGTCGCAACTGGCAGATATGATTTTCAAATCTTTGAGGTTTTAGTTTAGGGCAATAAATTCATTGGAAAATATATCTTTTTTAGCATGAATTAATTGTTTTGGGTGCTTTTTTAATGTATATATAATTATAACAGGTTTTCAGATTTTTCTGCTTCTTAAATGCGACTAATTTCTGACACACGCAAGCGCGCACGCACACTCACACACACGACCAGCCATACTGGAACATGCTCTGTATACGATGATGTGACAAGTAAGTGGGGAAGGCAGAGATGTATTTGCGTGAGATGTGGGAGGATTACAGTGGAGGCTGGAGCTACATACAGTACTGCAGCTCTGTGGCTGGCAGCAAAGGTAGAGGTGGTGATGATATGTGGGCGTAAAGAGAATAAAGAAAAGTGAAGGAAAGTAAATGTTGCTGAGAATAAAATGTGCTGGCATCAATTAATACACGCTGGATGTAACCCAAGAGAATGCGTCATGACATTAAGAAACAACAGAAGTTAAATAACTTTAAAATCAGCACCTCGGTAACTTTTAATGAGAGCGCTTTAAATAGAACGCCACTAAACCAAATGGGAGAAACTTAAAGACGAGTACAAACCGGTTAGTGCAGTTTTTTAATATACATGTGACTACTGATGATTGAGATAAGCATTGTTCCACATACCCTGTGCAGCGCTGCACGGTGCTCCGCCGCAGAGCAGTAGTTGCTATCTAGAGAGTTGAATCTCTCCCTGAGTGGAGGCTGGTAGGAATGCAGCACCTCTGGAGGCAGTGAGTTACTCCTGGCATCCTCTCTGTGGTACAGCTGTAAAAAAAAGGGGAAAATTGTCATGATTATCAATAAAGTTGCAACCTTGACTCTCAAAGTGTGGGGCCACGCCACCCTGGAGGGAACAGTGACATTACAGGGGATGTTGCGTGAGTCACATTGGCTGTGACCCAGTTGAGTTTCTGGTCTATTTTCTGCATTTTCTGTGAGTGTTTTTTTTTTTTTTTTTGTTTTTTTTAACCAGCACACTTATAGGCCTATAAATAGGTATCAAAATTATACATTTTCCAACGCCAACAAACAAGGCACATTAGAAAAACGACAACAAAAATTAAATTATAACAAAAAAATGCACCCAGTTTGTCGAATATTTGGAGAAGGTTGTAGCTGCAGGCTTGTATGTAGGTTTAGTCCCGTAGAATTAGGCCCCTGAGCGAAATTACACTTTTTTCTTATTATTATTTCACTTCTTACACTGGACACAGTGTAAGTAAGTACTTATAGTGAGTTAAGTTTAATTTGTTCAAAAGAATATAAATTTTGTAGAGTCAGGATGGGAGTGTGAAACATTATTGATAAGATAACAATGAAAATACTGGTATTAAGGGTAGGGTTAGCACCTAAACCTACTGCCTGTGGGCCTGAATTTACATACTATTGAATATTAGTATGAATACTATTGAATATAAAAGTAAAATGTTCTCATATTAAGGGCACTCTTGTCAATGGAAAATTGAGCTAACATTAGCCTAAATATATTAACGTTAGCCTGCAGTGCTTAATTCTACGGACATAAACCTGCTCCCTGCGGGCCTGCAGTTACATACTATTGAATATTTGTGATAAATTGACATAAAATTACAGTACGACAACAGTTGCACAAAAACCTGGTTCAAAACACCATTAAAAAGTAAAACGTCCTCATATAAAGGGCACTCTTGTCAATGGAAACTTAAGCTAACATTAGCCTAAATATTAACATTAGCTTGCAGTGCTTAATTCTGCAGACATAAACCTATTGCCTGTGGGCCTGCAGTTACATACTATTAAATATTTGTGATAAATTGATATAAAAATTACAGTACGCAACATTTGGACAAAAACCTGGCGAAAACACTGTAAAAACCAAATCCACAGGCTGGACACGGCAGAAACAGCTTAATGATCAGTAACAGACGACTCACCTGAGGCCTCCACACTCTTCTGCTGTCATACAGAGGAGCGTAGACCCCGTGAGCTGGAGCCAGAGGTCCATACTGAGGCTGTCCCGGGTGAGGGTGGAAGCTGGGGCCCATTCGATCTCGCGGCGGGTGCGGTGGGTACACGGAGGAGGAAGGGGACGACGGCGGGTGTGGTGTTTGAGGATCGCTGGCGTAGGAAGTCAGCGGCGGGCCCATTGACGGTGGCAGAGAGGATTCTGGGACGTTGGACGATCTGAGGAAGCGAGCCATGCATGGTTTGTGAGGAGGGTGGAGAGTGGATGGATAATAAGAACCTGCTGGAGAGGAGAAGGAAGAGGTCGTATTTTCCCCCCAAGATGACATTTTTAAAAAATACAAACTTTTATTTCTGAACTTGACTCACAGGTTGGCGGATAATGGGCCGTGTCATAGTCAGAGTGCTGATAGAACAGCTCCGACGCCTGCGAATGATGCGGTGCGCGCAGCATGAACTGACCATGTTTGGGCATGGGAGCACCACCATCACCCTGTCCAACTGTGCTCAAGGGAGATGATGCTGAGGAGTGGCTGATGGGAGTCCTGGGAGGAGAGATGGGCTTCCTGAGATAAAGACAAGGATAAGCACATAATTAGACTAGAAAGTAAAAATTAACATCTCTCTTGCAGCATGTAATTGTTTGTGAACATCAGTAATTATTACACAGTGGACCTTTAAAGGTATAGTCGACATAATCTGTCAAACACACAAAGACGAAAAAACCCATCACACGGACACACTGAGACAAACTCATTCTCACACCTATGGTCAGTTTTGAGTGTCCAATTAACCTCTGCATGGTTTTGGACTTTGGGAGAAAGCATTAAAAGATGTTAAGTTTGTCCAATGTAGACTCCAAAATGGCGATGCAAATATAAAAGGCTTATTACTCTGGGGTGATGATAAAACACAACAATTCATGCTATCAGTTAATTGCACACATACTTAAATAGTAAGTATAATTGATTAATGACTAACTTATATCTATACAAATGCACTGACAATGGACCAGAGTGTCGTTATCTAGAGCTAAATCTCACTCACGAGTTCACATTCGCTTACAATTCTCTATCAGGGTTCAACAAAGGCACATCTTATCTTATCTACCACTTCAATACTGAGTGGTCTAACAAATATGACCATTTTCTGTGGTTGTTGATGACAAAATGGCATTTGTGTTCATGCGTGCCAATAGAGAGGGCAGTTCGGCATTCAGATACAAGACACTTGCAGTCAAATCCAATCTGTAATTAATCAGATTTGAATCAGATGTAAACAACGCGACTGGCAACCTGAACATGGTCGAATGTAATTGAAAAATGAATTAATAAATAAACGGAACCACGCGTGCAAATTCACAAGCATGACTAATCTCACTGTTCTGTGGACGCCGTTGTGGTTCGGTTGGTGCCAGATGTGCCGTTAGACCCGTTGGCCCCGCTGGATCCATTTGGCACGGCTCTCTTCATTTCCTCTATCATGTCTGCTGCCCCTCTGGCGATGAGCTGTGGGTGAGTCAGGCCAGGAACTCCCTCTGCCAGGGCGGTTGTATTCTCCGCTGTGCCTTTGAGCCCCGACCCCGGTCCCGTCGTCACATCTGCGTGAATGCCGCCCTCCATGGTGAACGTTTTACCCATCACCCCGGGTGCCAACGGAAACGCTCGGCCCACGCTGCTGCTCTTCTTGTTCCTCAGTCTAAATCTGTACAGCAAAGGAGCAATAATGGGGGGAGTGATTACGGTGCACTGTGTGTCTGTGTGCGCGCGTTGATACTGCAATGTTATTATCACAAAGCACCTCTTGTGAATAAATATGTGAGTAGATTAATAAAATTTAATTAAAAAGGAGGGTGGGGAGGCTGTTATAAGCATAAACAAGGCATAACATGGAAACAACACAAGCAGACTGACTGTATTCTAGAATTAAACAGGTGTTTATGTCCTGTGTCTTAAATGCTGAGTCTTTTTAGAGGTCTTTCTGAAGGCTCACTCACTTCTCCAGCTCATCCTGCGTGTGTGCAAAAGTGCAGTTGGTTCCTCGGGGACAGCCGCCCTGTTGACGAAGATCTCGGCACATGCTTGTCTTATACTTGCTGTTGGCCTGAGGCTGCAAAAGCCCACGGATAAAATACATTAAGAGTTCATTTAAACCGTGTTCCGTTCCCTCCTAAACCTACATTTACATACACTACCATTCAAAAGTTTGGGGTCACTTCGAAGTGTCATTATTTTTGAAAAAAGCACTTTTTTTTTCAATGAATATAACACTAAATGAATCAGAAATGCACTCTAATCATTGCTAATGTGGTAAACGACTATTCTAGCCGCAAACGTATGGTTTTTAATGGAACATGTACATAGGTGTATAGAGGCCCATTTCCAGCAACCATCTCTCCAGTGTTCTAATGGTACATTAGCAACTCTTTTGCAACTCTTTTGATGAATAAAATTGTGACTTTTAATGGAAAACTCATAAAAATTGTATAGGTGACCCCAAACTTTTGAACGGTAGGGTAGATATTTAATATTTGATTTGTGTTTTATCACAGCAAATGGTCAGTACAAGTGTAAAGTTCATGTCACGATGTGGATTAGTGTGTTAAGACTAGCAAATTGTATCCATGGGGACTCCATTATCTCTTGGCAGATGATTACACAACTCATTACAATAGTACACAAGTCAATGCCAACCAGAAAGGTATCAGCAGCCCACAATAGACAAATATCATAAAACTAAATCAAACATGAGCAGAGACTTTAAACTGTACATAGAGAACAGATATGAACATTTTTCCTTGGAAATATTGGTGAATAAATATTAAATTCCAAAGAAATTATTTATTTTCTATACGGTTTATATGCATATTTTTGATTTTTCGTCCATGAATAATGACTAATATTTCGGAAAAACATATTTTCCACCATGCAAATATCATGCAGTGTACCTGTGGAGTGTCGTGGCTCTTCTTGCTGAAGTTCTGTATGAATTCCACCAGTCCGTGCACCACCAGCTTCACAGCCAGCATCACACTCTCCAGCTCCTCCCATGACGGTGCTGGGGCATCTGCACAACAACAACAACAACAACAACGGGTTTGAAACAGGAAGTCCATGGAATAGTTGTAAAACTAGGGATAATTTGTGCATATTCACTGAAAATACTCGTTTCATCGAATAAGAATAAAGGAGCAAAGTCTGGAAGGGAACCTCAAAAAAGAATATGCTTGAGTGTCATCTTATTTCACAACTCAGAGGTATCAAACATCCCCTTTAGTGCTTTGATTAATAAATGTGAAAGACCAAAGAGTGGTTTGAATCTCTGTTTCTTGTATAACAACCACCTTGTCTGCCTATTTTCTCATTAGTCTTTGTGGAAAGTGGACAAAGCGAGTGTTTTAATCATTGAGACTAATTTTGTATTCGCTCCGCTGAATCAGTTTTAACACGAGCGCAGTACCTGGATTGTGGTCAATGTTGGCGAGCAGCTCCAAGTGCGGTCTGAGGTTGGTGAGGTTGGCCGGGTCTCCTGTCCTCTGCAGAACGATTGTCAGTTCCTGAACGCTCTTCGCAAAAGACTCTGGAGACTGCAACTAACGCAGAAGACACACGGAGGAGAGTCAGCGCCTGTGCTTCTGTTCCCTAGAGACTTACTGTTATGCTCGTCATAGCAATAGCAAGTGTATCGAAAAAGGCTGTACCTTGTCAATGATGGACTGCATGTGTGACTTATGGACGAGGTCGCCGTACAGCAGCGACGACCACTGCTCCGGCGAGATCCGCAGGCCCGCCTCCATGGCAATGTGGACGATCTGGGCGTCGTGTTCCCTGCGCAGAGCCTCGTACGTGCGGAACTCTTCCTTCAGCTGCATCAGTGAAGAGTCCTCGTCGCGCTTAGTCACCTGAGAGCCAGGAGTGGGCAGAAAGACGGGAGGGTAGGAAAAGTGAAATCACTCATTACAATGCAGATATTACTGTATATGATAGATCTGGACTGCGTTCGGTGTCTTCAGACGTACAAAAACTCAAACTCAGATCAGATAAAGGGATTTTCCCCTTTCTCAGAATCTGCCCTATGAGTAATCATCATAAGACACCGGCGCACAATTGGATTTGATAATCATTTTAATCTCTTGCTGCCCTACCCATCCTCTCGTTTCTTTTCTTTTTTATCATCCTCTGCATCTCTGCACCGTCTGTCTCTGTCAGTCACGCCGGGGCAACGAGGGCAAATATAGACCGCATGTTACATCACGAGCAGATAGCTGGCATTTCTGCCCCTACCAGCCACATGTGTGTCATCAAGTGACAGCCACACTCTCTAATAATTGTTTTTGTTGTTTTGTAACAGCAACACTGAGGTTCTTTGTGTGTGTGACAGTGGCAGAGCGGTAGATCGAGTCGTCCTTCAACTGTAAGATTGAGGGTTTGATTCCTAGCGCCGCTAATCTACATACTTGTGTGGTTCAAGACACTCAACACCAAGTGGCTGCTGATGCCTGTGACAGATATAGTGCACATAGAGGTCTTTGAGAGGTCGTCAAGACGAGAAAAAACATATTTAAGGCTCTGCATGACGTGTGTGTGTGCTCCTTACCTTGAAGCAGGAGGCCCTGTAGAGGAGCTGCACCACGTGGCCTATGCTGGTTTTGGAGGCCTGCGGGAAGCGGGCTTCCAGCTTCTGGACTACGAAGAGAACCAACACCTTCCTGGACAGAGCTGAGCCGTCCTCCAGAGCGAGGAGAACCAGTTTCAGCGCATCTTCTTGCATAGCTGATGATGTTCGACGATGATGATGGGACAGAGCGAATGACAGCAAGAGGAGAGGATGGTGGGGGTTAAAATGGAGAAGAAGAAGAAGCCGTGAGGATACAAACAGTATTTACATATCAAACAAGGGCTGTTGAGAATCAGGTGTCCTCAGACTTTCAAATGAACTCATTCTGTTATCACGATGAGAAACATTTTCCCAGTCAGAATCTGCCCTATGAGTAATCATCACAGGACACCGCCAATGCCAGCTCCATCCATCAGTTGGATGCAGCTAAACAAGTCACGCACACAAGTAAAATGTGGTGCATGAGCCCACCTAACTTCAGCTCGCTTCACTGAATCTGGAATGATCAAATTGATCGTAGATATGCTCAAATAAAGGGTGAATTAAAGGCTGGAGAGACACTCACCAGGTCCCAGGAACTGACACCCCCGTGCCCTCACTGCTGCCCACAGGTTGGCAGAGAGCTGCTGCGGGTTCTGATGCTGCAGAATGAGCTCGGTCACAGTTCGCTCCCCCAGCGAGCGGCCCGCCCTCACCGCCCGCACGCGGCCCTCCTCCTCCACCAGCTGGCAGTTCACCAGAGTCACCAGCTTCCTTTGCATAGGCCGACTGAGCACGCTGGGAGTCAGAACCGCCACTCCTGCAGGAGATGATAAAGACCTCTGTGGGTAAAACTCTGGAGCTTAAAAGTCACTTTTAGTTCGACTGATTTGAAACTCTTGTCGAAAACAACAGCAGAAGGAAAAAAATAAACTTCTTCCACCAAGCCAAAGGGAACAGTGTGGCAGTAAAGCTGTTATATCTAGCTATGTAGGTGGATTTAATGGCTTTAAAACATCATATTATAATGAACTTCCCACAAGACATGTTCTTTTTGTTGACATTTCAATGTGTGAATGACGACAGCATGTTAAAAGCCAAGAAAGATGATGATGATGGTGATTGTGATGGTAGAGGCAGCTGCACAAAAAAATCAAAACTAAAAAATGACTCTCATCAGGTTCTCCAGAGGGTTGAATTTTCCTTCAATACCAAAAAAGTGCCAAGGTTTTCAAGTTACATAGCCAAATAAATGCGCTCACACAGACCTTAAAATCACACACGCACAAACAGGCACAGTGCACGTTACCTTTCGCTCCACTGATAGGTTTTAGGTAGAGAGCCAGCTCTTCTACACACAGCCTGCACACCTCATAGTGCTCCACCTCTGCTGCACAACTCAGGCTCACGGGCTGCACATCTGGAACCTGGAATCGATGATAAAAGTGTTTTTTTCAACAGGTTTTCAGGTTTTTCTTTGCTCCATATAACAAAGAAATCATTAAAAAATCATATTTTTGCATTGAGGACAAAACAAGACATTTGAGACACATTAAATGCAAATGAGACACAGGAAACTACGTCAGCGTCACTGAGGCTCCAGCAGCTAACAGCAGTTAGCATTTAGAAAAGCCATCATTTGCCGACTCTAGCCGACACATTGCCGTCATATATTAAACGTATCCACTGAACAGATAAATCCTCCGAGGCTGGAAGTTTGTGTAGAACTCTGTGCTGCACTTTGCAAAAAACATGAGTGAGTCGTCTTTTTTCACACTTTGCCTACTCATAGGGCCTCCAGAGTCCCAAATATAAGTAATAAAATGATTAAAAAGTTGATGTCGCATAATATGTCCCCTTCAACTTCACAACAACACACCTTTCCCCTCCCCGTGACTCACCTGGGCTCCAACCAGCTGTAGGAGGGCGCAGTTGACCGGCAGCAGGTCGATGTCCGTGCTGATGGGCGTCTGATCAAAGGGGCAGGCTTTGCGGTGCAGTTTGTGGAGGCAGGTCTTACACACCGTGTGGGAGCAGCCCAGGCTGATGGGCTGGTGGCCGCTGCTGTCAAACTCATTGTAGCAGATGGGACAGGACAGGAACTCGGTCCACTGGGCCGCCTGCACCGGCATCCTGTCACCACACCACCGAGGGGGGCGCCGCCGAGCTCAGGGGGAATGCATGTCAACGACGAGCCCCGACAACTGCTCCTGCTTGCCGACCGCCACTGCGAGGGAAGGATATATAATGAAGTTTAGTGATTAATGTGTCAAGATCTGCTCATAACTGGTGCTGGTAAATAAAAAAATGTAAGACACGGTTGTAATAACATTAAATAAGTCTCTACAGGATAATTATGACAGCTTTCCAGTGGGGACACAAGGAAAAATATATGTATTAAGAATATGTTTGGTGCTTTATCTTGTCACTAAAAAACAAAAACTTACATTTTTAACTTTAACTAACTATCCTGAACCAAAGCCCATAGAGTAAAAAAATAAAGAGTGAAACAAACTCCAGTTTCTGGCCAAAGTAAAAGTGAGATAAAGCAGCAGAGATATTTTTAAGATATAGGAGACTTAAGCAGGTGTAGATTTTATGTATTATATTTTCAGTGTGTGTGTGCCTCCATGTCTCAGGTGAGGACACATCACTGACACTATTCAAAAAAACAAAAAAAAAAACAACTAATATGTCCCTTTAATAAAACACTTAAATGTGCTGACACTATGATTAACTCTAATATATGACTGTTTGTAGTTTAAGTTGACTGCTCGTGTTGCTTTAACATGCACCGGGGCGTCTTAAAACACCACTTTTATTGTACCTGTCCGTTGTCATCACATTAACACACTCAGCTAAAACTAAACCCCACATATGAACGCCGTCGCAATTATTTTGTCATGTATAAGAAGAAGCAGAGTCACGGTACGTCGTAGCAATCGTGGAGCTCCATCATGTGTAATAAGCGTTTAGCCGAGTGCCATAGCCATAAAAGCAAAAGTCATAAATCTATTTAATTTAGCGCGAGTAATAAAAACGCTCCGTCTTCTCTGTGCCTTAAAAGTGCAGTTGCCAAATTCCGAGTTGAGTTTTGATAAGCGCTGACAGCTATCTGAAGGTCGAGACATAATATCCTGTAACAAAGAAACCGCGTAGGCCACTTCTGTGTCAAACCCTCCCAGTCATATTTTGTGACCAAAGTTTACTGCATCGGTGTCGGCTCAGTTCTATTTTATTGTGTTCAATACAATATTGAATTTCCACCAATAGTAATATGAATATTTGAGAGTCAACTCAGCTCTTACTGAGACACTCTTACTGCCCCAACACGTTGAGTGAAGCATTTACATCATATTTAAGGTTTACCTCACTTATCAGATGCAACATTTTAACATAGAGGCCTCAAAGTGTTCACTTGGACTATTTGTTGTTTAATTTAACCATAAAAGGACCAGAGAATGTACTGTAACTAAGTGCTTTTGCCCATTTTTCTAGAATAACTTTCAATATCGTGCTGTTGTTTACAATTTGCTGCATGTTGCAAAATAGTGATTCGACAATTTAAAATGAAGAAAAACAAAAAGATGTATTTAGTTGCACACGAATAACAGATTATGGACGTTAAAGTTGATATTTGAACGGCATAAAACATATACAAGAACATTTGTTTGAGTCTTTGTCTCTCAATGTGCAAAACCAGGCCAAAAAATGAAAAGATTGCACAGGTGTTCTTCCCACTCGCTCCTCTCTGACACTCATTTTTCAGGTTCCTGAAACAGCACATGTGAAATTACCGTAATAACCACACGTTGGCTTTGACGTGCAACTTCTCAGCTTTCAGAAACCGCAGGAATTTTTACCGATAGCACAACATGTTGCGTAACTACGGTGCAAATGTGTCGTCAGCGCTACACTCAGGGTTTATTTCTGCAAAAAAAAATGTTTTTTTAAAAAGACCTACACAGGCCCCTTTAATATTTAATATTCGCTTAACTTTTATATTTCCAAGTATTTATAATGCCCGCTTCCCATTTAATACTTTTTTTTGTAATACTTATAGTTTTCCCTGTACTGAATCATCTTATCTTACAATATCTGTTCACAGCGTCCTGCAAACTCTATTCCTTTTTAGGGAGGGAAATATTTAAAAGCAGGAAATGCTTCACCTCTTACATAACAGTACTCTAGCGACCAAATAACAGGAGGATTTTTTTTTTTTTTTTAAACTCATTTCACAGCCTCTGGTTTGCTATTTGATGTATCATCCCATGAACCAGGGGTGGCAGAAATCTTACATGAAAACATCCAAACACACAGGGTTACTCATCATCTTCCCGCTCAATCGCACAAACAAAGCAGCCTTCAGACTGTGAACACCTGTTGCATTTACAGTCGCTTGCATCTGTTCAAAGTGCTCACCACAAGCAACAGCTGGAACCCACGCACAACAGGTGCCATTAAAAAAAACACCAACATTATTTATTCAAATGCAGGTTTAGCGAGACACTGTGCCTGAGCAAACGAACAAAAACATGCACTTGTATCTGCCTAAGAGTTCATTAAACAAAATAAGGACATTCAACTATATAAAATACAATAAAATCACACCGCTTTTACTTTTACCTTCCAAACCTGCAGCACACGGTGCCCACACTGTTTCGTTGGTCTCCTGGTCATATTTCCTTCCCGCCTCAAGCCTCCAAATATCACCGCTTATCCACAAACTACTGAACCACCACCGTGTGTGAGCGAAGAGTGGCGAGGGGAAGTGTGGAGACAAAGGACGTGGGGAGTTTTATCTTGGCACGTGAGTCTGGATAAAAGCCACCCCCACTACACCACCACCACCACCACCACCCCCTTTTTCCTCTATGCACTTCCAGATTAGGGATTGGTGGCGCAAATTCTGAGGGCAACAGTTTGTCGTGGTTCACTGGCTGCCGTCACACCACCTGTTCCTGCAACTGCTCCACCCTGTTCAACAGAAGCTCTGACAGGGTATCAGATGCCTGAGCCTGTGGGCTCACACTTTCACCTCCTGCTCTCAGTCTATGCACACATACAGTACAAGTACTGTACACTACTGTTCAAAAGTTTGGCGTCACTTGGAAATGTCCTCATTTTTTAAAGGTAAAGCACTTTGCTTCAGTGAATATAACATTAAATGAATCAGAAATACACTCTATACATTGTTCATGTGGTAAACGACTATTCTAGCTGCAAACGTCTGGTTTTTAATGGAATATGTACATAGGTGTATAGAGGCACATTTCCAGCAACCATCTCTCCAGTGTTCTAATGGTACATTGTGTTTGCTAATCGCGTTAGAAGGTTATTGGATGATCAGAAAACCCTTGAAAACCCTTGTGCAATGATGTTAGCACAGCAGAAAACAGTTTTGCTGGTTCTTTGATGAAAGGGCAAAATTATTATTTTGAATAAAATCATTATTTCTAATCTTGTCAATGTCTTGACTATATTTTCTATTCATTTTGCAACTCTTTTGATGAATAAAAGTGTGACTTTTAATGGAAAACACAAACAAAATTGTATGGGTGACCCCAAACTTTTGAACGGTAGTGTATATATACGGACTAGTCTTGTATAAAGTACCTAAAAGGGATACTTGAATAAACGTAAAGTATCTTGACCAAAAAATGACTTTGGTAGAAGTTGAAGTCACTTTTTTTTGATAATATTACTAAGTAAAAGTCTTCAAGTATATGACATTTACTGTCCTTGTTGACATGTGTGAAGGGCAAAACTGTAGTATAGAGCAGTTCATCAAGGCTAGTAGAGATCTAAATACAGAGCATAACACCAACTCAACACAAGTTGCTCGAAATATAAATAAAAATGTACAGATATGTGAATTTTGTACTGAAGTACAATAACAAAGTATTTGTCCTTTGCTACATTACAACAGAGTAGAAGTATACACCGGGGCTAAGTATCCGCCACTGATTTCTTGTATCCACTCAAGTCTTGATTCATATAGTCACAATTCAATATGATTTACACTTCAATTCTATTTGATATTTGCTTGCTTTAAAGACATTTTCATAGAACCTAATGCTACAAATTGTACAATACCCGGATCTTAAAGTCCAGCAGAAGGCGCTGTAAGCAGAGCTTTGGCCTTCATTCATGCCAACTTTGTTAATCAGAAGAAGACAACAGTGCTGTTTTGTTGTTGTTGTTTTTTCATGTGAGAACCGAGAACAAAACTGTCCTGTTGAGTGTCTGAAAAGGAGCTTGTGGTCACATGACACTATCGTGGTCAAGTGATACTCTGGTGAGATTTGTGCAGAGGACAGAGGGAATGGCATGGTACTGAAAGAGCAATCAAATTATTTAATGAATCAATATTGAATTTTTTAAAATGAAGATTTTTTTTTTGGAGCACAGTCCTGGGGGAGAAAAGACCATGATGTAAAAAAAAAACTGCTTCCACAATTGGATCAGCATGCCAGTAATGTGACGCACAAATACACACAAGAAGCCCCACAGTCGTGAATAAGTGTCGTCTTGTGACCGGGAGAGAGGCGGGGCAGGCGTGTTGAATTATTACAGCAGACCTCAACTTCCTCATGAGGCTCCTCTTCAATTTAAACGGAGGAAATCGACCTCAGTGTTGTTTTTATTTAACATTTTTTTTTTTTTGTACTTGCGGTTCACCTCCAGTGAATCACTAATGTGTGTGATTTAAAGCACACCACAGACAGCATCGAGGAAGACGCGGTGTGTGTCCACTTTGAAGAGCATAATATCCCTGGAAAAATCTGTGGGACGTTTTTTGTAGGCGCTGCGTTGGCCTGTTGAGCCACCCACTCCGCGGAGAGGAGGATGAGAAGTACATTGTGTCTTTACAGCCAACAGTTGGCAAGTTATCATCTGGCTCAGGACACTCAGTCCTCACTTGGCCACCTCCGCGTGGGGAGGAGGGGGTTAGAGTTTCCTTTAGCGTGTCTCGGACATAAAGACAAAGAAAGAGTTGATATTTTCAAAGCCTTTTCAGACATTGGCTTGGTTTAAATCAGAATGAAGAATCACATTCTTTCCCATGCACCTCATCAGTGGGAACGCTCAGGCTGCTTAAATCTGATTTATTACGTACCACCCTTCACAGGGCACGCAATGTCACCTTCGCGCAATACGATCATTGATACAGCAGGGCAAATGTCAATATTTTAATGAACAAATGAAGGCGCTCTAAAGAAACAGTCAGTTTCACTCGCCAGGCGTCACTACTTCACGTCTCCTCTTGGTGGAGCTGCTCAAATAAATGAGGTGAAACTTGGGCGGAAGTTACCTGGCCTGAAGAAGAGGGAGTTTACGGCGGGATAATAGCAGAGAAAGCTATTTTAATAGCTAATTGGCTAATTTAGAATAATCCTGCACTTTTAACATTTTCACTGACATTTTGTTTTCTTCAGTTCAGACAGATATCGTGATGCATCGCTGTATGATTGTCTCGCGGTATATTGTTTATCACAGAATCGCTGTATCGTGATATTCTTGGTATCGTATCGTGAGATACCCTAATCGCAAAGCTGGCACCAAACATTGCAAAATATAATATAAAAGTCTCTTCAGTTTTTCTCTCAACAGTCAATACTTCATGTCTCCTCTTGGTGGTGCTGCTCAAATAAATGAGGTGAAACTTGGACAGAAGTTCCCTGGCCTGAAGAAGAGGGAGTTTGCAGTGGGACAATAGTGGAGAAAGCTATGTTAAGAGATGCCCCACCACGTTCAATACAATGTTTTCTTTACTGAGACAGATATCGTGATGTATCCTTATATGATTGTCTTGCGATATATTGACTATCACAGAATCGCTGTATCGTGATATTATTGGTATCGTGTATTGTATCATGAGATACTCTAATTGCAAAGCTGGGACAAAACATTGTACAAAATGTACTTGTGTTCAGATTATTTCGATCTCTCATTGTTCTGCATCAGTGATGCAGAAAATGTGATATGATCAAATATTTACCCCTCAAAAAACACATAAAATATCACTTGCAAATTCCAAAATTAGGTTTTTTTGGAATGTGCAGTGCACAAACACTGGTCAGCCTTTGTTGTTACCAAAGCAACCTGTGTAAATGTACATGCACATTTAGTAAATTGATCATTTAAATTTAAAAAAATCCCCTTTGCCTGCTGTTTAAACATAACGTTATTCAATGGGAGGCTTATGGAGGTGACACACGCACACTCCTCAGGCAGGATTAGGTCAGATGTGGAGTAATAGCTACATTAAGGGTACGACACGTGGTCATGATGTGGTTGTGACGGCCTCCTCACACAGTTTTACACTGTGCTGCTTTCTCTTTTGCGTTCTCGGGGGGGAATATGGTCTGTTCTTGTGCTGTGCCATGACATTTAACTGTCACTTTGAAACTCCTACTCAAGTCTTACTGCAGTAGACTGAGCCCCAGCATCTGTGCACGGGACCACTGCAATCAGTGTGCAGAGAAGGAGGCCGACGGGGTCTGTGAAAAGTCGATTTTTAAAACCAAACATTGACTATGTATACAAAAAAAAAAGAAACGTACTGAGGTGTTTGATATGTTTGACAAGCATTATGACAGATGTGTAGCCTTCTCAAGGCTGAGAGGGCTGAGATATAAAGGCATAAAAAATGCAATGGACTGGCTATATTTATAATTCATACAATTTCTAAGAAAAATAATGACATACAAAATACTATAAAGTACACACTTTCTGACACACACACAGCAAAATGTATAGTAATAGTATTTCAGGGTTTACAGGTGCGAGGATCCAGGGATTGAACCGTGGACTACTTTGTTTTTTCTTCCCGTCTTTGTCAACGATAAAGTGTTAAATAAAAGCCTGAAAACACATCTTTAAGTGATCGTGTTTGTAGAGAAGGGCCGAATAAATAATTGTTTTTAGTTAAAAATGTGACACAAGGCGCCTTAAGTGAATGACATATCTATTTTAACTGGTGAGTCTATAATTTGGAATTTCTATTTCTTATGTACTTCATATAATCACAGCTTTTACTGTATGATATAGTTCCATACCTATTTGAAAAAAAAACAACATAATATATGTTGCATATATCGCATAATGATGCTTCATTGTGTTTTAAATGAATTAAAACGGTGCATATTGTAAAACCCTGTTTGTAAATCACGAGAGCACGGTACAAACACACACACAAAAAAAGAGATAATAAATGCATGTAGAAATATGATGAAGACACACACTCTCACTCATTCACTCACTCACTCACCACAGAGCATGAGGTGAAGTAATCTGAGCTCCCTCTCACCATCCCAGAGATCCCAGAATTAGAACATTTCATGCGGCAAGTGTGTGTGTGTGAACCTGATACGAAGCATGTGGAGGGGAACATGTGCAGTGTCTGTTTACACGGTTGCATTATTCTACAGACTATGGACACACAAAAAAGCATGTTCTAGAGCCAGGGTAGCAGCAATTATGTTTACGGTTAGAGCAAGTCTGCAGGGAATGAGTGGAAATTAGTGTAAGGTGACGGACGCACATTTTTAGATCTAGAAACGGAGGAAAAGATTGTTGTCACCATACCACTTTACAAAGATATGTGCCATGTGCTATTTTAATGTCTTCAAATCCACTTCCAAAACAGTTTGAGTGACATGTTCAAATGTCCTCCTCCTCCTCCCCTACACCAGCATGAACTATAACTATCTTAACAATAAGCAAATTACACGGCGTGAAACAAAAGGCTTGTGGGAACAACAAAGGTTGTCATGAACAACAATGAAACTTCCCACACACATTGAAATGCTGCACGATCAGTTTGAAGTCAAGCGAGCTTCAGTGAGACGAAAAAAAAACAACGAATGGCAGCTGTGTATCTCTGCAGACGAGACGCCGGAATGCACAGCAGCAGATTGAAAGAAAGAATCACGTTTGTGTTTTGTCAAGAGCAAAACAGTTCTACACTTCCTATTTCTCTCCAGGCAAAGGAAGCAGCACTTGTCAGCCGCATGAGTGTCTGAGCGACCACGGCAAACACAAAGTTAAACTCTGACACTGAGAAAGGACTGTGAGAGCAGGTGCATCTTTTATTATTATTATTATTATTATCTTCCATTATTGATTAAAGGATTACAACTGGAGTGTTACTACTTGTTTTTACGAGAGTACAGTGGGGCTTTTTGTAGGTCTGTGTGATCATTTATTCATCACTCCTGTAGTCACAGTGTGTGTGTGAGGGGGTAGTGTCTGCATGGGAGGCAGGGTAAACATGCAGCTCACTACTGTACATTCTATACTGGATAATAATCTACTATGATGCATGTTATTGCAGCCTGGGATTATTGGATAATGTGTCAATATTGTATCAGGTTACTTGCAGTTGCACATCAGCAGGTTATAGAGTAACCTCCACCATGACAGGCTGCTGCTGCTGTACACTTTAACTTTATGGCAGCCAGTGCTGCAACACCTGAGCTCAAACTACACTGCTGTTAATCACCAATGAAAGTGAAAGTCTACATACAGTGTCAGTGTCTTTCCACCATTCCAGGAGGAGCATGTATCCAGTGTTCACGGTGCACATTTTGGAAGCATGCAATGGGTGCCTCAACTCTTTCTAGACGAGGCCCATCATTTCACCACGACCTGCCTCTTTGGGATTATAGTGCATCAGCACCAGTTGCTGTAGTGTGCTGATGAGATTGTAGCCTAACAGTCCCCACATCTAAAATGATGTAATTTGTGAAATCTGTAGCTGCAAAAAAAAAAAAAAAAAAAAGGAAGTGTGACTGTCAGCCAAATGAAACAAAAAAAACAAGTAAGCAGCTATAAAAATGTCACATAAGAAATAAAAATCCCTATTGGAAGAGCAGGAAGGGGGAAGTGGTGCGCACCTCTGGAGAAGTCACTTACCTCACGCACAACACTGGAGCACCGGGGTAAAAACATTCATCATAGACGGTGCACAGGCGCGCATCAGAAATAATAATCACGAAGGGGGGGGAAAAAATCTTCATGAGATACAAAAGCAGCGCAGCAGGAAGTCCAGGGAGCCTGGTGTTGGATGGAGAGTGATGTGACAGTGCATTTCACCGCATTTAGATTCGCAGTCTCCGGGTCCGGGTTTGGTTCCTCTGCGCCTCTTTTGGGTACGTGACGGACACGCTCACTCAGGTACAGTGAGCCCGAGCCACACACCCTCGTCTTGACAAACCAGAGATGAGAGGAGATGGTCGTATCGCTCCGCCGGGTGATGGAGCCTGAACTGCGCACCAGGCTGCACACACACACACACACACACACACACACACACAGAGAGAGAGCGAGAGAGGCGGAGAAGTGCCGCAGCTGCGGCTGCACGGTTTTTACGCAGCAGTGGACGCTCTGTCAGAGGCGCGGTTGTGTTTATATGCTCAGCTTTTCTTTTTTTCTTCTTCCGTTTTTTGGCAACAAACAAAAAAACATACGAGCGTAAGTGTCAGTGGAGCGGCGGCGTGCGGCACTATTTTAATGTTGTGAGCAAGGATAAAGAGATGTAAAAGGGCAAAGCCGGAACAAGCCGCTTTTCGAGGCGTGGGCTGTGTGGTTTTAAAGGAACAGACCTGAGAACTGAGAAGAGGCAGCAGCAGAAGCAGATGATGAAGATGATGATGATGATGATGATGATGCGCTTCGACAAGTGTCAGGAGGAAGTTCACTCTCATACAAACACCACAACAACTATTTCCCGCTTTACTGCAACCCAGAGTGCAGAAGGAATCAATCCAAGTCACCGATGTCAACCAATTCAATTCAATTTGAGTATTTCCTAATGTAACCTATGCTGTTATATGTAGTATTTATCAGAGGCTGATGACAGAGTACACAGCTTCATTACTCGAGTACAAGTACTACATTTTACTCAAGTAAAAGTAAAAGTACTACAGTCAGATGACTTAAGTACAAATACTGAAGTACTTGAGTATCAAGAGTCCTTTTTCTAAATATTGCATTACTACTGCCGAAGTGCTTACATTTACGTATAGAAACATCCTACACGAAAAAATGTTAATGTTAATACCTTGAAGAATGTAAAAGGAATTGAAAGTAAAATCAAAAAATGTTCATCTTTTTTACCACGTTGCTTTATTTCTCACTTGCCCACAAGGCAATAGTAGCACAATGACGCTGAACGCTCTGACAAACCTCTGCTGGAGTTTGAATTTGAACCTGACTGTGTTAAACACACAGCATACTCAAGAACATAAAAACAAATGCAGCTAACATTAAAATGTATGTATGTGTGACAAATAGCATGTGTGACATCTGACCATGGAGTAGTTTTTTATTAGAAGAAGTAACGGGTACTCACGGTTATGGATAGAAATGTAGTGTAGAGTAAAGAGTACAATATTTGCCTCTCAAATGTACTTTGTATTTAAGTACTGTACTCAAGTAAATGCACCCTGTTACTCTCCGGCTCTGGTATTTATTATATTATACTGTTATTTATATTTAGAGCAACTTTTACGCTATATTTCCTCTTAATGTGATTCCCATCCCTAGAATAAAAAAAACACCTGCTTCCAAGGACAGAGAAGTATTATTAAAATATATGTCAACTTTATTAATCCCAAAAGAAAGAGTCTTTCATGGACCATGTGTTTTAGGTCACACTACATTATTCCTACTGGATCTACTCTATCTGTTTCAGCAACATGTAACATCAGGGTCATTTTCCCCATGTATGAAGCTATTTGTATTTTGTAGTCAGGGTCAGGAGGTCAAACTCACTTACGCATAATATTAACGAAAGTAAAAAGCACATCTTTGAAAAGGAGACTTTGGCCTGTATATATATGCACATGGTATTACAGTATAAAGCAGCAGGATTGAGTATTAATACATTTAAAAAAGAATGGCTTTTAGCGAGCAAATAAATGTATGTGATTTTCATGAAAATCAAGTTTTCATCTTTTCATCTAATTTCTTTTATTTTTATTTTTTGTTCCCAAATTCCTAATTTTCCAGTAATTTTGGAGCATTTTTATATGGTCCCCTCATGATGCTTTTCTTTCATTTTGTTAGACATGACACAGTTTAAAATAAAAGAACACTACTCAAATTTGTCATGTATTGTCATGTTTTGATTACAAGTACTTTTTACTGGGTGTATTTATTATCTCGGGTAAAAATCACCCGTCGTTAGTGATGGTGTTTTGAATTTGAAGGATAGTGTTCTAGGGTTAAGAAACAGTTATTGGTGAAGTTGCCATATGTATCATTACTGGACTTTATATTTAAGTGCAAATTGTTCTCAGCTAACAATGCAAACAAATGACTTAATTTTGACATAACCAATTTTATTTTCTTTATTCACGCCCACCATGCATTCATCATGTCAGTACCGTGGGGGTTTGGAATACTAGCATGTATGAATGACATTTCTGGGCCAAAAGGATAAAAGACATAGAAAAGGAGATGCATAAATGGAGGGAGGGAGGGAGGACAGTAAGAGAGAGAGAGCATGGAAACCCTCTCAGCCACGTGGGACAACAACCCACTCACTTACAACGTCATGCTCAGTGAGCTGCACACAGTGTGTGGGGGGGCAAAGGGTGTTGCTGTGGCATCACTGCAATACAGGGAGAAGGAATGGATGACGTTTGGCATGAGCTACGAAAGGGACAAACCAAGTAACTCTGGAATTTGTCACAGGAATTAGAAAAATTAAGTTTGTTTTTCAGTCAGATTGTTTTCTCTTTGTGTGACATTTTTAGTTTGTCTAGTCTTCTTAAAGCGGAATTCTGCGTTAAGGACTTCTGCCAGAAGTTAATTTCTGTAAATACAATAAAAATACAGAAGCTGACATACACAGGCGTTGAAAACAATGTCAGTAATAAAATGAAACGTGTGTGCTTTTATGCTGCAGGATGGTATAGGGAGCTCAGAGAAACACTGCACAATCCCTCACAACCCTAATTAACTACATGGACAAATGCATCAATTTATTTTTTATCTCCTATTTTATTTAAACTCTAAATTCTATTCTATAAGAACATCAGTAATCAGATTTTCTTTTGCTGAAATGCAGAAAATGGTGCATTTCCAGATTGATTTTCTTTTGCTTTATGACTCATAGTCAAAATAATCAGTGTGTACTCCTGAAGATTACACCTCATCTTCCTTCAATAAGTACAACAGATTATAACTGAACATACTGGACAACATGAGTGTCAGTCCACAGACTACACTTACCATGAACATCCTTCAGGTGGCGTCTGAGGCCTGGTTTTTGTGCAAAAGTTCAGAGCCCAGCACTGTAGTGACACCAGCGTTGATGCATATGTGGTGAGACAGTTTTCTTCCTAAGGGGAAAGCATTTCCCACAGACCAAACACACAGATACTGTCTGAGCGCCTTCAAGTGTCCTGTGTGGCTTCCCAGGTGCTGGATGACACACATGATGTGCTTTGTAAATCTTCTGACAGCTCAGTTTCACAAAAGTGACTCTTTCAGCGTTTACTGGCGTCCATTTCATTTGGGTTTTGGGAGTTGTCCACTACTTCTTTGGTGTTGACCATGTTGTTCCAATGGTGGTGGAGGATGGATGATCTTAGACAGCTGTAGGAGGGGTGGCGCTGTCATGTGAAGCACTTGAGTCCACCTTCTGTCATGCTTAAGGTATTTCGACTTGGACTGACACCTCACAGTGACACCTCCCTCCTCTGTATTTGCTTCCTGAGTAGTGATGCTTTGCTAGGTTTGGCTCCATCCCTTTCCTCCTGATTTTGGATAATACTGGGGGTCTGGATGCAGGATTTCCTTCTCCACCGATTGTCTCGCTAGTTTGAGAAAAGCCAGGGTTGGACTGAGGGACTGGGACAAAGCCTGGGGGCACTTAGCTCACCAGCGCTGTAGTGGATTGAACAACAAGGAATGGAGACCACGTATTATACTAGGTGAAATACACCTGACAATGTGGTTATAATTATATGATGATTCTGAGTAGAAATGCTGTTGTTTACACTTCTACACCCACACCCAGCTCTGCCTGGCCCATGTGGAGCAGATATTGGTCAGGAAGGAAGTCTGAGGAGGCTGCAAGCACCACTCTGTGACCATGGAATCACCCCCCCCCCCCTTGAAGGAGTGTGACATCACAGAAATTGTGATCCTCTCTCAGAGAGACCCATAATTTTTAACCTGTGGCATGTGATTCCTTTATGTCAGTGTTCATGGAAAAGTTGCTCTTTTTTTGAGTGTACTCACTGTGGGAAACTACATGGCCTCGGGGTTAGCGATCCCTGCCCGATCTCTCTAGTTGTGAAATATCATTCCATGTCTACTTTGGTTACATAACATGGCTATGCAACATTTTTTTTTTGTTTACAGTGAGATAAGACACGAGACAGAAGCTGGTGGTCTGCTAAACTGCCTAAAGATATATAGGGAGAGAACACCCGCATAGTAGAGAACATGCACATAGAAGACGACACATTCACATCAAATAGGAGGTGCTGTGGAACAAGTATTTCTCATGTTCACTATTTTGAATACAGAGGCTCAGAGGAATGAGTGGGAGAGCATGTACCCCATTTTGAAACAGCTCAGCTGTAGAAGGGAATACACAACAGATGATTCACCATCGCCAGAGGCAATTCTAGAGTCTGTAGGGGCCCTCAGAAAAATTCCCAGGGGGCCCTTCCAACCAGTGTTCATCACCATTATGTTATAAATAATCTGACACCAACGAAATTTTTTTTTTTTTTCGAAATGAATGAAATAACATGGAAAAACCTTGTAATTAAAAAGTATGTGAAAATATAAATGTAAAGAACAATAAAATACTGTAAATAGCTTTTAAAAAACTATATAACTTTTCCAACTTGCAGAACGATAACTTCACACAGGTTAACGTGAGGTGGGGCCCCTTTAGGGAGGTTTCCTACTGAGATGTCATTGCAAATCGCCCATTGTTTTTTAAGGGGGACGGGGATGTGGCTGGTCACTGCACATTTCAGTAAAAACAGCCCTCAGGCTCCGAGTGTTGGGGGCCCCGTATCACCTCGGGGCAGGTTGCCTGCCTTGCCGGTTCACAAGCTGCGCCTCTGACCATCGCCTGTGGTCTCAGGGCCCAGATATTGTCTTTTAATGTCCCGATATACTGTATGTGAATACATTTTAGCAACAGTATTTGTTTATCTTTGAAATAATATGATAAGAACACAAAAGAACGATCAGTGCTATTAAACATCTTATGCTACACAGAGTGCTGCATTCATGGTCAGTGCTACTATGGGTATTTATGTGGGAATATTTTAGAGACAGTGACATGTGTTTGTCTATTTTTTCGTCAGTTTCTGGTGGGACCACAGTGGGGCCACTGACAGGTTGCTTTAGGGCCAAATGTGGTCCACGGGCCGCCATTTGAATATTCTTGATAGGTAGGAGCAGCCCTGGGCACATTCTGCCACCATAGCTCACACACTACTACAGTTTCCCACTTCCCCTGAAACCACCCACGTTTAAACAAAATTCAAGTACCCTTAAATATTTACTTGTACACACAGTACAATACTTGAAAATACAAGTACAAACCAGCATGAATGATGAAGACATGTGCAGGAGCTGTGAGGCTGAAAGTTTAGTCCACTTTATGAATAAAAAAAGGGAAAAAAATATCCGTGGTGTCACCAACACGGAAGAAGAGTGAGCCGTGTGAAGGCATCCTGCTCCGCCCTCTTTACCATCACGACCATCACCATCATATCAGCCTTATTATTATTATCGCGCTGTCATCTGTTGCTCGTAGACCGTTGAGGGCGAACCAGAGCAGCAGCAGCAGCAGTAGTACTACATTCATCCCGAATTAAAGTGACACGAGTGGCCGTGGTGAGGCGTTCACGGACAGTGTATTTAAAGATGTGACCGTGACAACGGAATATGGCAGTTATCGAAGTGAATAACGGTACTTTTAGTTGACCTCCTACGTCGGTTGGTGTGTGTGTGTGGCTTTAGCTAAAGCTAACTGCTCGTATTCAGGTCTACTCAGTGATTCAGGAGTAACAGCAGGAGCAGCACAACAGAAGACAACACGAGTAAGTTAGTGTGTGTGTGTGTGTGTATTTGAACGTGTGTGAGCTGTCATTACTGTGTCCTAACGGGAACGTGACACCACGTTAGAGTTAGCATAGCGAGCTGTGGGTGATTAGTACTGTTGAGTTGCTAATGCCACGACTCACTTTTGGGGTATGGTGTTACAGTTCATTAAGTGCTGAACACAACACAGGAAAACATAACGGTGCTGTTATTAAAATGCTCCAGTGACCGACAGGTTATGCTCCTCTCCAAGTTGGTCCACATTCTTACAGTGCAACCAAATGCAGCATGTGCCCATTCACACACTGCCACAGCATCAACATGGGATTATAAGACTAGCAGAGCCGGGATCGAACCTTTACCTTGCGGTTTGAGCTGAACCACAACTGCCCCACCCTCTATGCACAGCTTCTTTCACGTTACAACTGTGTCTCAGGGCACCACCAGCTTTGTTGTTTTCATGTCTGTCCAATTCTGTGATCATTGGTATTTGAAAGTTGGTAAATCTGTATCAGCAAGCTGGCTCATTGAAAGACTGGTCATCCCAGGGTTTGTTAACAACACATGATAAACTTAATTGTGCACATTAAAGCTGCAGTGCATACATAACGTCTGCCCCTCACACTTCTACTTGTCACTCATTCACTTGCAATTTCATGTTACAAATCTGCCTATATTGACATTTTTATAATAATTAATAAATACAACATTTTGAGGCTGTATGTTTTGGTACTTTATAAAGTAGAGTAGTGGTTTTTAAGTTTAAGTTTTTTTTTATAGTGTAAATGAGAATCAAATTCAATTGATGTGTGTTTGTGATTGACTTAGTAATAAGACAGTGTAGTAGAAAGGGTGTATACACATGTGAATGTTTCCATTCATGCCTCCTCCCCTTACGATGGTATCAGCAAAATCTGGTCATTTGAATTACCGTATGTTAATAGAGTTGATTTTTTTGGACTGCATCTTGCGTACCAGTCAGACTGTGGTTAATTCTCTTCTGGGCAGTCAGTCGATCTTCCAGGTAATTTGTCATACTGCTTTCCAGTTTTGAGAGTAGATGCAGTGTTGAGAGTAATATTTTAGTCATCCACAACCATGATACTAATGTTGTTTCTTAAGTTGACAGTGAACTATGTTTTCGGGGATTTACTGAGCTATGGTATTGTTTATCATTTGTCATAACATGGTTATACTTAAAATAAAAATATCTATTGAAGTGTGAGACATGCTGTATACATGTAGTATTCTTGTTTACAGGTTGTTTTCATGTTACCAAGCATAAGTGGTTAGTATATATTACTTAGGTTACCTGTCAAAGTACTTTTGTTTAGTTCTTTATGGGTAGAATACAAACAGCAAAACAGACATGCTGACAGTTATGGGTTAGGATTATGTACATTATTTTTGTATTATTGTTTGGGTTGAGTTTATTCAGGTCACGCAGTGCTATAAGCTGCTGTAATGGAGCAACATTTTGTTTCATATAGTTCAAGTAGCAACACAGTGACTCGTTTTTCCGTCGCACATTTTTGGCAAAACGTTTGCTACAATCTTAGGAATCTTAGGAAGTTGCTTTGCTTTGTGCTGCTTTAGGCAAACTCATTTCCTTTGACGTGGGTGACTGTAAATCCTTGCCAACACATATGACTGGAAATGACTAAGTATTTGAAAGGGTATATTCTCCTATTACCTAAGGCACTGTGCATGGCTAAAAAAATAAATGGTAGGCATTTCAGAAGAGGATCCCTTTGACTTTTTCTTTTACAAATAGTGCCTTTGTCTTGAGCCAAATGGGGAAGACAAAGCATGTGTTCCAATTCCTCTTTGGTCACAATAAAATTTTTCGATTACATTTTATTTGGTAATGGTATAATGGGGATAGACTGCGTCATCTAAAGATGTTAAGGGATGACAGAGGCCAGTAGAGTGCTGAATTGTGTTTCTGTAGCATATTTCTGCTCGGACAGCCTCACATATTACTTTAGTACATTCCCCAGTAGTTTCTCACTGATCTCAGGACATCATTTGTTGGTTTAAGATTTAAAATGGGGATTACTTTCAAATACAGAATGCCGCTTGTGATTACTCTCACACAATTTTCCATCTTGTGACAGGGGCTTATAAAGTTGGTGTGTTGCTTCTACATTGATGATAAACATAACACAGAGACACAAAATGATGGAACAGTTTGCAGTAGTTGACCTTGTGCCTGATGGCTAAATTCCTTCTATAGAAAGTGAGTGTTCATTCATTACAAGAATATGCACTGCCTGGCAATTTTTTTTCTGTACGTTTTAGGGAAGTGTAAAAACACTGAAACAACCACAGCTTTGCATCGATGTAGTGGGAAGTGGGTGGGGACGAACACATGACGACATGAACTTTAGACGCAAAGCTCCTGCAAAGTTTGGTCATTGACTGAAGATTACGTTCTGCAGTGAAACTGTGAATGTTTTTGGTCGTCTTTCAAAGGCAGGGGTGGTTAAAATAGATTTGCAACAGATACGGTGACATTGTTTACTTCAGTGGGTGTCAGGGTGTGAAGACACGTGTGACTGATCATTATCACCCTTGTGTGTTAACTTCTGGTGTGTAAAAAGGATGTGTTAAAGGCAGAGGTCAAATTGTCTACTTCGCAAATCTTAATTAAAAATGGTTTCAATACTAGCCGGCACCTAGTTTTTTTCCCCTGTTAAATCACACAGCAGTGACTGTTTCACATTTTGAAACCCAGTGAACTTGTGTGAGCCATGATAATAATCATGTTCCCTTCATCACACAGTCATCAGCACTCAGCTGTGTGTTCCCATTTCATATGCTGCTTAGAAAATCTAAGGCAGTGGGTGGATTTTCTGCTCGGCAGAGCTGCTATATGCACTCTTCCTCGCCATATGATGAAAAACTTGAAGCATTTTCCAGTGTGAGCTTCGATGCTGGAAGCCGGCACAATATTGACACTCATGCGCAACATAGAGGACGGCCGCAAATTATACCGTAACGGGCTGTACACTAGCTAGAACCCTGAAATTATGTCAGTTAATAAATTCTGTTTCCATTTATATTTTCGAAAAATAGGATAAAATAGGGCACAGATTCTAGAGCAGGGGTCACCAACGTGGTGCCCGCGAGGACATGGTAGCCCACAGGCAGCCAATACGGTGCCAATACTTCACGTCACCTCACTTGCATGTATCCATATGATCACTCAGTAATATATCATTGATATTGTTTATGAAAACTGATAATCGTTAGGAGTAAGCACTGGGATTAATGTGTATGCAATTGAATGCATAATATTAATCATTTAAATGGTAAAAAAACAACGCAAAATGGTGCATAAAATGTTCATATGGTAGCCCTCACCTGTCACAGGATACCAGAGTGCTAGGCAGCTTAGGTTGAACGCTGCCTTTTGCCCAGTGTCAGCTGTGATTGGCTCCAGCTCCCTATGCTAGTTTTAAAGCATAAGCGGTATACATATGATAATATGATAGAGGATTTTGCTTTTCACAAAGCTGTGACAGATGAAGCACCCAGGTGTTTGTTGGACTTTGCCTCGATTTTGAAAACCAGTTGCTTTCTTGTTAAAACGTGTGTCATTCACTTAGAATGGGTAGACATCAAAGTTTGCCAAATTAGGTCAATTTCTTCAGTTTGCTGCAGCAGAAGTTAAAAAAATGCTCAACTCTCTAGGTGACAGTGTGATCGACAACCAGTCAAATCATGTCATGCACATAATTCTGCGTTCTCCCTGCTGCTGGCTTGTTTGTTGGTGCACCTATCAATGCATTCACATGACATGTCAGGCAGATTGTTGTGATAGTTATTTTATGGAACAAACATAATCGATTCAAATCCAATAAACTTTTAAAAACCACTAAACCAATATAATCCGAGTAGTTTACACAGATTAGAAATTGAAACAAGGATTTGTTGTATTTCGACCAATGTATAAATGAAACAACTCAGACTCAAAAACGAGCAAGTTATATTTGTCAAGCCCCCCTATGGCCAATCAATCCCCATATGTGTGCATGGGATGTCTGGATTTGCTGGTGAATTAACATTCCAAATTTTTTGTTGTAAAAACTGTGTAATCAATCAATTTCTATTCCTATTTGAAGTCACTCCGACCATACTTCTGTGGTCTAAATAAGGCCATTGAGCCATTTGAAGCTAAATCATCGTGAAGTTCTGTTGGGATGATTATGCTTTGTAGCTGTCTAGCCAAAAGCTTATTTTGAGCAGTTCCAACAAATGCTCAGTGTCCTCAGTTGGTAAAAGAGGGTCAGTACTATCATATTATACTTGTTTGGACCAGATTAGCTGAAGGGCTTTCCTTTGTGGGAGTGGGGAGCATATACTGTATTTATGTGTTTACTACCTTTACTACCCTAATAAGTAATTCACTCAATTTTGTTGTACATGCTGCAATGACAGGGATATTTTATTCTAATATATAAATGGCAGCCCATGAAGCAAACTTAAAACAGATTTAGCTCGTAATTGTTTAGCAAAATTACACGGCATTGTACAACAATTGTACAGCAGATTTCAGTTTTCAAAAACTATTGAGCAACTGTTGATGATTATTTTTAAAGGAAGCCCTCCAGTTGGTTGATAAGTAGAAAACATCCAGAGGTGGTCTCAGCAGCCTGCAGTGGAGCAGAGCAAGTATAAAGAGCAAAATGTGTTTACGCTGATAGCTCCGAGCTCTACAGGCACCAAAGCCCTGATAAGACTCAGCAAGAAACTGGTCTAACTCACTGCCTGTCCGCTTGACGATAAACGCTTTGGGTGTGTAAACACTCTTGTGAGACAGCAGTGTTTTCCTGTACATGAGCCGACCTTCTTCAGAGACCAGTGACCGTGTAGCATCAACACGGTCCAGCCACGCTGATGCCAAAACACATGATTTATTGAGTAATACTCTATTGAGTATTTTTGAAGGCTTAATATGTATTAACTAATATTTAAAATGGGTTTGTTAAGCTATATAGCCTGAGGTTCACAAAAGAGCAGAAGTCAATCCCAAAGAAAAACAACTATTCCTGATGTGGAGTAGCTCATTATCTTTGGAATGTGGAAGAAAGCCAGTGAATGATGTTTCCGAGAAATGGGGACAACATGTTAACTCTGCAAAGAGAGGACAGACACCAGCATAATGCACCACCATAACACCATGAAGTCACAGTACATATACTGTAGCAGTGCAACAGCCAGCATAAATATTATTTAATGCAGACACCATTATTTGTATGGCTTTAGTTGTTGGTTCCGCCCGTAGCAACACACTCTGATATCATGGCAACTACTGACATGGTAACCTTCAAATTAAGTTATCAGTATGTGAAGGTGATTCTGTTTCTGTATGTGCATTGAACATGATCAAATATAATATGTTATAGTTATAATATTATAAGTTTTATCTGTTCAGTTCCCTACAACTCTACAGTTAATCCAACATTTGATTTACTGAATCCAAGCCAAGCCAAAAGGCCCATGAGTGCAGGAATTTAGGCAAACGGGACTTTAGAAGATTATATTAGATTTGTACTAAACTGAGAGAATGTTCAACAAAGTATGCATATAAATACATGATCTCTTAGTTGAAACACCAAGTATGGTGGTCCCAGAACCACTTCCCACATGATAATAAAAAAAAGTAATAAAACAAGCCTGCAAAAACAACTTGGGATAAAACTGGGTTTCTGCTGCTTTGCTGAAGTCAGGAATAGAAATGAACGATGCACTCCAAATAAGAAATTAACCTAATGTATATATATATATAAAACAGGACATTATGCACTTAGAGGGACAGTTAATGGAAACGCAGTTATATGTGATTCATAAAACAGAATGGACAGATCTACTTTCCTTTTTCTAAAATGACATGACATATGTCATGTCTTTAAATCAAATAAAAGGGCCCATCATAAATCCCTAAGCTGCAGAACCATGTGCACACATAAAGAGCTAATTATATATTTAATAAATATTTGTTATATTAGCCTACTTGCTTCCATATCTGGTAGTCAATAATATAATTTAAATTAATTCTCAGAAATTATACACAATTAACAGAATACAAAATCATTAATGAAACAGATTCACTCTTCTGGTGTGTGTCTCTGAGAGACACCAGCAGCCAGATGACCTGAGACATCTTTCCACCAGCTGTTTTTCCTCCTCACAGACTGTTCAACGTCGACATTTCCAATCTGACATGTGGGTTAAAGTTTGCTCTTAGAAGAAAATAAAGGAGAAAAAAAATACTAATTTGGTGGTAACAAAGAGAGGAGTCCGCGAGTACACTCACCCCTCTCTTTCCCGCATGTCCATGAACTATGGTGGCCTTTGCAAACCATAAAATATGTCGTTCTTTGTTTGCATAGTAAGCTTCTGGTTAAAAAATTTGAAATGCATGCTTAGGCTGGTTCATCTATATATGAGATATTGTAGAGACATGGAGGTGCAAGATGGCGGCCTCCGGAAAGCAAATGCCGCTGACCTTTCACTGTTCTTTTGTATGTAGATAGTCAATTGAATGTAATATGTCAATGTCCTGTGCAGTGGCGGTACACCATAGACTGCCATGTTCAATAGTTTGAAACACTCAGCATCTCACCCTGCAGACACAGTTCAAACGGACTCATTATCAGCTGATGAGTCGGCACCCTTAAACAATAAGTGCAACAATGTGAAACACAAACATTCAACAAAGCACACTAACATTTAGTCTCGACATACATTAGTGAAATCAACATTTTAAAGATGCATAGTGTTGCTAATCTAGTTACTTTCATATGGGTAACTTTAAAAGAAACTGCTGAACTCTTTACTCCTCATGCAACATGCTCTTGTACGCCGAGTAACTGATTTGATATCCTTCATACTCTGACTATGTTGATGGATCATTCCAGTCAGGCTGTAACATGATTGGAATTAAACAGATTATCCCCATCATGTGCAAGAGGCCACTCAAACTCAACATCAGTTACACATATGCTGCTGTCAGGTCTGCTTCGACAATTTTTTTCTCTGTTTGTGGACGGCTGCTTAGTTAGAGGAATATAGCCAATAGGAGAAAGCTGTCCCTTTTGAACTCTCCTGTAATTGGTCAAAGTCTCCTGTCATGGGTCAGATTTCACCAGGTGTAAAAAAAAAAAAGGCTAGAGGAGGTGCAAATGTTTGGTTTTCTTTTGGAATATGTGACATGTGAAGTATTTGGAGACCAAAACCACTGACTGCAGCTCATTGTGGCCTGTATTGTACAAGTTTACCACATTGCAGTCTTGTGATAAGTAATGTGTTTATCATCAACTCTTGTCAGCCAACAGTCCACGGTTATAGAGAATCTAAGGCATTTGAATGCACCAGTGTTCCCTGTGGTTTACATAAACAGCCCACACAAACTGCAATGCTTTGCTTGTTGAGAGATGTATTCAAATTTTGGGATTAAGTGCTCAGTATAACTGAGTTTATGTCAAGAAGATGTCCGCAGCTACA
Source organism: Microchirus variegatus (assembly GCF_963457635.1). Lineage (NCBI taxonomy): Eukaryota > Metazoa > Chordata > Actinopteri > Pleuronectiformes > Soleidae > Microchirus > Microchirus variegatus. Next base: position 10,338,973 of record NC_139817.1, read on the forward strand.
TGCTATACAACATATTAAGATTTGCTTTAAACTGACTTCCACCTACTTCTTTTTCTCATTCACAGGTAAATGCTTGTTTCCAGTAGCACATGGCCTGTATTCTGCTGACAGAAATGGAGTCACCCACCTCTGGTCTCACGACAAACCACAATGGGCTTCTGCCCGTTCACGACCCTGCTGCGGAAAACAACTCCAAGCAGGACACGGACACCCCCTGTCTCACTGTCCACCTTCACTACCAAGGGAAAGAGGGAGAAGGGGACGGGGTGAAAGGTTCGGACGATGTGCTCACCTTTCCACCTGGGGAGTACGTAGTGGAGGATCTGTGCATCGCTGCAGCGAAAGCTTGTGGTGAGTCGCAAGTGGACCTCATTTCTGATGCCTACACACACACATGGAGAACACAGTTTCATCACTGAGCGACACCACTTTATGTGGACTTTGTAAATTATAAAGTTAGGATTTAAATCTGTAATGTTATGTCTCGATCCTCAGAACAATCTGCCTAAATTTGCTACATCTACAGGTATAGAACAGCTGGGTCTCTTGATCTTGTTTGTTAGCCAATGTGTAGTTTGTTAGCCAATGTGTAGCAGTCCTACATAGTAGTGGTCTACGCGGTCTACTGGTACGTTCCAGTTCTAGTTAGAAGTTGGAATTTGAGTCTCTCATCTGACTTTATAACTGGAACAAGCCCTCAGGTCCGATTTCTAACTCAGAAAGTCGACGCAACCTCATAAATCCCGACATAGGATTCCAAGATGGCTGCCACGCGTGTCAATAGTATAAAAACTCAGCTATGTTTTTGTCTCACAGTAACTCAAGTCGTACACATACAGTTAAACTTTTATCTGTGAACATGTCCCTACGCTGTTTGTGTGTACAAAATATCACGTAGTGCACTGTTATTGCTAACAATGACTAACCCTACTTACTTTTGCTTCCATGTTTTTTCTGACTTCTTAACCGGAACATGATCAACGCACCATAATTCTGCATGACTGCTTTCTTCTTATCTTTTCTTACTGTAGTGGCGAAAGTACACTTAATCCCAAAGCCACTGAAAGTCTTCAGCTGTAGTAAGGTTCCAATGGGCTTGACATAATCCAAACTGCTAGATATTTTCAGTACATATCTCCCGATCCCTCTTTCTATCATAGACGTCAAAGGAATCAAAGGACCTTTTATCTAACTAGCCACGTTCATTTCCTTGCGAGAATATTTAATCAAATGGTTAAAGGCCAACAGTTGACATTAACCTACATTAACTGTTCACAAATCACACTGTAACAAGCCTGCACCAACCACCTGAACCAACCCCAAAAACTAAACCTAACCCCACGCTGGCTCCTACACTTACCTCATTACTGATCATGGATCAGTAAACCATGACAAAACTGGTTATAAATTTAATTTGTGTAAGTGTTCTTCCCTGTGAAGAAGAATCAAGGTCATCTGAGGACATGCCATTCTGTTGTCATTTTGGTATACTTTTAATTTGTGTGACTTAACACGCCATTCACCTTTCAACTATCAGTTATCATCCAGGTAAAAATCCTCATTTTGCATCATCTTCCAAACCTATTTCCTCCCAAAATAAACTGAATTAGGTGTTTATTTAGTTGAGAAACAGTCGCACAACACTCAGGTTGACTTTTTGACTTCTGTTTTTAGCAAAGTTAAATCAGGAAGTTGTTGACTGTTGTGTCTGTTTTCCGCTCTCCCTGCGCTTTATCTCTTTCTGACACATTCTCTTGCTCCGTTCTCTCTGTAGCTGATAAGAAACAAACCAGTCTCTCTCTGTTTTTTTTTCAACTTCCGCTTTTTCTGCTTCCCCTTGCATTTCTCTTCTTTTTTTCTCGTTTTGTCATTTCCTACTTCCTGCTTTTTGTCTGTGTTTACTATGCATTTCTCTTTCTAACTTTCCTTCCATTTGTCTAACTCTCCATTTTTTTTAATTGTGCAACCACAATCAAATACTAGTCATGTGATTACGGATTTCTCTGTGTTGTCTCTGCCTTGTCACTCTCAACTCTTTTCATTGCTGTTTGTATTCGGATATAAGATAGAAGACAAACTAGGTAGTTTTAATTAATTTAAGTATTTTGCTGGGATAAGTAAGATGTTACATATTAAACAGAATGAATTTGCGTACAGTTTTCTGGCCAAATCCAAATGCAAAGTCCAGCCTTTAGATTAAACACATTGCTACGACAGTGTTACAGTGTACTAAAGTGTCAAGTCTTTGTTGAGAAAAGTGAGTTGTTGTGATTAGTCTACCGTGCTACCACAGGCTGTGTTTGTGTTGTGTATACACAAACACACAACTATGTTTATGTCCAAATACTGGCCAGTTGTCATTGTTTAGCGTCAGTTTTTATGACTTAAATTCAAGAGTAGTGGATGAGTAAAATCTCAATATAAATTCGCAGCAGGATATTGCAGATTACATCCTCAGTTACAAAGTGACTCACTTGGGGAAAAAAATTGCTGACTCTCACACATTGACTTTAAGAGCAGAGCAGTCTGTGACATTTAATGAAATAAAAATCAATCTGTGTTTTATTACAGTAAATATTTGATTTTTAACAAAACCCTTTTATTTCCCCATCCAGGTATTGCTCCGGTTTACTGCAACTTGTTTGCCCTCATGAGGGAAAGTGACCGGATATGGTTCCCTCCCAATCACATCTTAAAACTCAACCAGTCAGACAGAGAAAAGCTGCTCTTCAGAATCAGGTAGACTGTGACATTTTATGTCAGTCTCTTTGTTCAGATACCTCATGTTCTCTTCTCCATGTGTGCTTTTGTGTTGAATTGTATTACTTCCTTACCCTGTTGTGGCCTCTTCTTCTGTCCAGATACTATTTTCCAGGCTGGTATAACAACAGCAGCTCATTATATGCGCACCGCTATGGTGTGTCCAAGGGAATGGAGACTTCTGTGATGGATGACTGTGTAATGGCGTACCTATTTTTTCAGGTTAGTGTTCATAATGTGTGTCGCTTTCAATGCATGATGCATTTGTTGTGTTTTACACTTGCATTCACTTTTTTGTTTTTGAGTGTAGAGCATACAAGACAGCATCTTTAAGACTAAAGTCCCCTAATGTCTGCCCCTAAACCGCCATCCAACCCAAGTCTTTCCTTCTTACTTACTTTTAAAAATAACAATAATAATAAATAGACATCAAATGCTAGTTTCCGTTTCTCTTAGACAGATAGTCTGTCTGTCAAGTAAACACAGTCCTCATTGTGAGTTGAGAAAACAGGAAATGTGGTGGCAAGAGTGTTAAAAAAAAAGCACATCGTGTGAACTAGTTTCTGTGTTTGTGTGTGTTTCTTTGTTTGTACACACAGAACATGTGTTATTCTGTGCAAATATGCAGTTTTTCCAAATTAATTTATTCAGCCCATTCAGCAGAAACAGCAGGCTGAGTTGTTAAATTAGGATGTCTCACAGGAAATTCATTTTTTTAAAGAAAGGGGAAACATCTTCTCCATATATTCTAATAATTTTCCAGCATGCGTGTGTCGATTGGCAGCTCTGCTGTGCTTTGTATTAAATGGACTGACGCTGAGCTGTGAGTCAACAGACTAACCCCCACAAACATTGACGCTGCTCACTGTGCACAGAATCCTGCTGCTGCTGTAGAACAGGCCCAGCGTCTTGATGACAATGACTGTGTTGATAAAATATTCTTCTTCTTCTTGTGGCTTCTCCCTTTAGGGGTCGCCACAGTGGATGATTTGCCTCCATCTTGTCCTCTTCTGTTACGCCAACTGTCCTCATGTCCTTCTTCACATCATCCATGAATCTTTTCTGTGGTCTTCCTTTTTTCCTCCTGCCCGCTAAATCCATCTTCAACATCCTTTGTACAATATAATAACTATCCCTCCTTTGCACGTGACCAAATCATCTCAACTTTGCCTCTCTTACTTTATTTTAACTTGAGCTGTCCCTCAAATATGCTAATTTCCAATCCTGTCCATCCTGGATTGGAAAAAATTGATAAAATAGTAAATCTAAAAGAATTGAGTGTAATTATTTGAGTTTGTGAACTGATTTGTTTTATATTGACTCATACTGTGGTGAAGTTTACCCCACTGTTCCTGTCTCATCCAACTACTTCTCTCACATTATAGTAATTAAAAACAAATGTATTTACTTCTACTTGTTCATGCCCTCCTTTTTTTTTTACTTTTGTTTTTCAGTGGCGCAGTGATTTTCTTAATGGCTGGGTTCAAATGCCAGTGAGCCACGAGTTGCAGGAGGAGTATCTGGGCATGGCGGTGCTTGACATGATGAGACTCGCTAAAGAGAGCGGCCAGTCACCTGTGGACGTATATAATGATACAAGGTAGGACGCTCTCTGTCATTCAGGTGGTATTCATTTTTTTTTTTTTATGATTTTCATTTTTCGTATATGGTGAGACATTCGATCTCCACATGAGGGTTGTGGGGGGTGCTGGTGCCTCACACTCACACCTAGGGTCAATTTAGATGTGTCCAATTTGCCTGATCCCCAAAAAAATGGAACGTGGCACAGCAAAACCCTGTTGTCGGACGACCTGAAGAAGAAATAGCTGAAGCTGAAGAAATAACTGTGTTAGTAGTTGCAGCAAAAAGCACTTTAGTCCACCAACTTAGCAGGAAAATATGTCTGAGAGTAACAAGAATGTATGTAGTTATGTAAGACACACACTCAGATGCACTCGCGTAATAACATTTATGCAAAACGAGCACACAAACACAGCTGCGCCTCTCTCTCTCTGGAGCACTCACTCATGCTCATGCATCAAAAAATACTGATATCATTTTTTTTTGTCATACCATCCAGCACTAGCCACTCCATAACAGACAGGAATTAGCTTTAATATAAAACATTAAACTGTCCAGTCTCACATCCAGTCAGTCGTGCATGCTAATCCCTCTTTCATACTTAATGTGAAATGCTCACTATTATATATTTGTACATGTGGTGCAGCATATTAACAGTGATTTCACAGCAATGTGACAAGCTTCTTTTTGCCACACTGAACATTTAGATCAGTTTCAGTGTGCAATGCATGCAGCACAATGAATAGTCCCTGTGTTAGATCATATTAAATCTGAAATGATCTATATTCAGTTTATGTGCTGTGTCCTTGCACAAAATGTGACATTGTCTATAGTTTCCCTACAAAAACCAATCCATCATCAACATCATTTGTTTTACGTGGCTTCAACATTTGCATGACTTAATGTATTTGCCTGAGGTGAAGTCAGTAATCTGAAACAAAGCACTCAGTGTTGTGTCTGTTTCCTCTTTCATTTTATAGTTCATCTCTTAAGCCTTCATTGCCTAATTGAAACGCGTACAATAATTCATAGTATTGCCGTCAAAAATGTATTTCCTTACACTTTCAATTCACTCATTCCTGGGTTCACTTTGTCCCAAAAGGCTCCAGAAGATACCATATGTTATGTATGAGTTGCATCCATTTGTGCCTCCAGCTTATTTGATGCCTAACAAGGTGTTGCTTTGTATATCATACTCTAATGTATGAAGATTTGTGTAAGTCTGTTGTTGCTACACAGATGTTTAGTCTCCTGTACTTTCAATGTTTTTCCCTACACTAAGTTTACATAACATGTAGCTTTAATGATATGAGAAAATTATGATTTAGTTTAAAAAGGATCCTTTAGTATCTATTTTTGCTGTATTGAATTTTAGTTGAACACAATAAATATTTATGTAATGTCCCTAATACTTTTTGGTTATTATCATTCCCATCTCCTCCCCACCACCGTCCTCTGTCTTCCACCCGACATTTAGCTACAAATCCTTCCTGCCGAGATGCATGCGAAGTCACATTCAGGAGTACAACATTTTGACTCGGAAGAGGATCCGCTATCGCTTCAAGAAATTCATCCAGCAGTTCAGCGAATGCAAGGCAACGGTGGCCAACCTCAAGCTCAAGTACCTGATGAACCTGGAGATACTGCTGCCCTCCCTCTACTCTGAGCGCTTTCAGGTCACCGACCTCTCTGCCCACAGCGTTACCATCGTTGTCACGGGCAACAAAGGCATCCAGTGCTCAATAGGGAAAGAGGAAGAGGGAGCGGAGGAGGTGAGGTGACTTTAACAACAATAGTGTATGTGTCATCATCTAATGTCCTCTACCTAATCATGCCTTTGTATTATCTTTGTGTCTGTAGGAGTTAAAGATGTACTGCGACTTTCCAGACGTGATAGACATCAGCATTAAACAAGCGAACAAAGAAGGCTCAGCAGAGAGTCGTATAGTTACCATTTCCAGACTGGACAGCCAAATGCTGGTATAGTATATGCTTTACTACATACTCTGCTTTTCACTTTTATAATTATTAATTTACTTTTCCTCATTGTAAAGGACCAGTGTGTAGGATGTAGTGTAACATATGGATGAATTGAATACATGTTCCCTCCAAGTGTATATGTGAAAAAGAGGCCTTTAGATGGCACAAAAACATAAAAAAATCCTCCCCAGAATCAGTGTTTGTCAAGCCCGTTCTGGGATAATGTACAGCATGGCAGAGTCGATGGATGAGGACCTGCCCCCATGTAATATAAAAGGCTCATTTTGATGTAACAAAGACACAGCAGCTCTAATTTTCAGTTGATAATAAATTTACGTTGAAATATTAAATGCTGTATTTAATTTCTGGTGACAGACCCCCCCCCCTAAATCCTACACTCTGGTCCTTTAAAGGTCACATAGAGTGGTCCTGTTGCACATATATGTGAGTTATGGAGGTCTACTTACATATATTAAGTTGTTTTTATGGTCAAAATCCTCCTAGTTGATGTAAACGAGCCGATTGAAATCTGTCCTTTTCGAAGCGCTTGTCAGTCGCGCTATTTCAGCCATAAATCTCGCTCGAGAAGACAGAGTGTGTTGTGATTGGCCAGCCAGCGTAGAGCCTTCCCACCTTTGTTGTGATTGGCCAGGTATCTGGAAGTGACGTAATCTATCACGTCAGCTCTCAGAAGCGCAGCTCCCTCTCTGGAGCGGTGGATGCATTGCTACTCATTATCAAAACATTGTTTTAACAGTGTTTAAAAATAGCTTTGTCACGACTCCCCGCGGCAGTCCCTTTATGACTTTAAACCGGAGTCAGACCCAGAGTCAGAAGACACTGTTGCTCGTGAAACACCTCCACAACGGACGTTATTCTTCTTCTGCGGTTCAATGTACGCAACCGGATGTGCCCGGACTAGTGCCCGGAGCAGGACGATCGGTTGTTCAGGAGAACCGCTGCTTACGTAACTATTACGGGATTTTCAGTGATCTCGTTGAGCCCCGAGATTACAATAAAACACAACGTTCTCAGCAATGGCTGAACTGTTTGTTTCAAACCGTCAGGCTTCATAAACAAGGTAATGACGCAGATACACACCAAAAAAAACAGCGATAATAGGAACTTCCGGTCTAGTTCCGCTTTAACTTGAGCTTAAACATATTTTGAAATAAATGAAAAGTGCCTTGTTTGCATTAATTTAAAGGTGAAATTATGGACTTATTATTATTATTTTTTCCTTCCCTCTGCATTTTGTGTCCATGTCTGATGAACAAAGGAAGTGGAATTTCACTCACCATCAGAGGCTCTGTCGTTCGTGTCGTTAGTTGATGGATATTACAGACTGGTCGCCGATGCCCATCATTACCTGTGTAAAGAGGCGGCTCCACCGAGACTCCTGGAGTGCATTCAGAGCTACTACCATGGCCCTGTTTCGTGAGTAGTGCACATGCGCAACGTGTCGCACGTGTAGTTGTGCACTCATAATAACATGCATGTACTTATACACATTTTTACTCACAGAATGGAGTTCACGATTGGTAAGCTGCGGCGCTCTGGTAATCACCAGGGACTGTACATCCTTCGCTGCAGCCCGAGGCACTACGACAAATACTTTATGTCTTTTGTGGTCGGGGTAAGCACTAAAAGTTGCATCATGATAATCCTTATTCTCACGAGAGTGCATGAATTCTTGGAGTCTTTGTTACGTGACCAATTTTTTTCGTCTACATATGTCCCAGACAACAGACTATGATGCTTCCCTTTAATTACCTTGACTGTGGCGACTCGCCATAGTCTAATTTATCCCTTCACATTTTTTTTTCATGATCAGTATGAAAGTATGGTGGACTACAAGCACTGTCAGATTATGAAGTTGGAAACAGGAGAGTACATTCTGAGCGGAGCAAAGAGGAGCTTCGGTTCCCTGAGGGAACTTCTGCACTGCTATCAAAAGGAGGCGCTGCGCACTGAAGGATATACTTTTCAGCTGACCAGGTGCTGCCCCCCCAGCCCGAAAGGTCAGTGTTCAAACGCAGACATGATGTTCAAAAACCACATGACACTGTACACATGAGCACTGGTTTCCATATCTGGCATCTTCCATAATTTCTAACTCTTCAACACTCACACATTTTTATAGAGCTGCAACTAACAATTATTTTTGTAATCGATTAATCTGTTGATTATTTTTCTCGATTAGTCGAATTATCGTTTGCTCCTCATAAAATGTCAGAAAATGTTAAAAAAAAGTTGATTGGTGTTTGTCAAACCTGGAAATTATGATGTTCTTGAAATGTCTTGTTTTGTCCACAATCCAAAATGATTCAGTTTTAATGATTTATTTGTTATGTGGAGCAAAGAAACATATTCACATTTAAGAAGCTGAAACAATCAGAAATCTTGTTTTAATCGTGAAAAAAGCTTCAAACCGACTCCCCGTCTCTCCATGATTGGGGGATTTGCAGCCAAGTTAATCCTTCTAAATACAGACTTCAGGGGGGCAAAACAAACAGCTAGTTCCTCTATCAGCTCAGGTCGAGCCAACTTTTTGTATTTTTAATTATAATCACTAAGAGAAGTGAATAATCTTTTTAAATTGCAGTCTATTAAATATAGTGCGAGTAAGACTTTTACCTCCTAGATAAATTTAGTGATAATTGGTAAATGCAACTCAGACTTCAGGTTGGAAATCTCTTATATCCTTTTATAAAATGAAATCAAGTTCAGAAGTAGTACATTCTACTAACATTAGTCTTAATCAAATGTAATGTCAAAATGTGAGTGGTTGAATCCATCCTAATCCCTTTTCATCCCGCCAGAGAAATCCAACCTGCTGGTGTGCAGAAATAATCAAGGTGCCGAGGTTCCTCTGTCGCCCTCCCTCCACAGCCACATCAGTCAGATGGTCTTCCACAAGATCCGGAAAGAGGATCTCAACATTGTAAGACAACTGCCTTTTTCTGTTTGTAGACATGTTCGTCCTCTGAACGAACTAGTTTCACTATGAAGCATTGTTTGCTGTCACCTCAGTGTTTGACCCATTTCACTGTCATTAGAGCACTTTTGACAGGTCAGTCACAGGAAAACCACACCAGTTGTTCCATGAATCAAAGAACTCTGGGCTTTCCCCTTCTTCTTTTTTTTTTTTTGCTAAATTGTCTTCTCAGTTATTTTTTTCATCTTCCTGTTTTGAAAATTCAGTTGAACTACATCAAGAACCTCAGACATTGCAACCTTAGATTGATTTCGTTTAATGTGGTTCATGTTGCTTAAGAAAATGGTGAAACTCACTTCAACTTCCTTGGGTTTTTTTTTAACTTAAATGTTAAATTGTTTTTAGAATGAGAGTCTGGGCCAAGGAACCTTCACAAAGATCTTCTGTGGTGTGAGGAAAGAGCTGGGAGACTACGGAGAGGTACACCAGATAGACGTCATTATCAAGATCCTGGACAAGGCTCATCGCAATTACTCCGAGGTCGGTTTTTTGTCGACTGAGCGAGCGATTTTCAGATCAAAGAAACATTTGATGTCAAATGTTTTGACCCGTTTTCTCCCTCACAGTCATTCTTTGAAGCAGCCAGCATGATGAGCCAGCTCTCCCACAAACACTTAATCCTCAACTTTGGCGTCTGCGTTTGTGGTGACGAGAGTAAGTTTACAACACGTACTCACACACAAACCTTCTCCAACGAGGATGCAACATTTATGAGATTTGTGTGGATTAGAGCTATGTGGAAAAATATGACTAATCAAAGTAAGGTTAACTACACATTAGGAATCAATACAGAGAGAGTATGAGGTTTCTGACCTCATTTGCTTTGTGCTCTGACCTGAACTTTCACTATTGGGCTTCTGCCCACACACACATCAGGGCAGTGCAGCCGGAAACTGGAAGCGAAAAGTTAGACAGGAGAATAAAGCTGCAACTGGAAAGATTTTGGTCTTTTTCACGACATGCTGAGATGCACCTGACAAATATTTTGCCAGTAGCCTTAGACCTAACAGGCAACAAGAGTGTTTCTGTTCAGGTTTCGTGACCAAAGCCAGATTTCACACATGAGAAAATAAACTGGACTGAACCAGGTTCCTCACTCTCAACAACGAAATGCACGAGTTGGCAAAAAAATACTCAGTTTGTGTGTGTCATTTGCGTCATTTGAAGAAACCACAGGAAGTGAGCTGCAGTAGACCTTAACTGTGTTGAGTGTTATAGATTTGGTTGAAATACTGAGAATAATCTTGACACAAAAATAACCTCCTTCTTCTCTACTTCTGTTTGTCAAGACATGATGGTGCAGGAGTATGGCAAATTTGGTTCTCTGGACACCTATCTGAAGAAGAATAAAAGCTGTGTCAATATCACATGGAAGCTGGAAGTGGCCAAACAGCTCGCGTGGGCTATGCACTACCTGGTAAGAGTACTTAGTACTACTGAGTACACTACACTCACGTTCGCTGCATAGACCATAACTCCTGTTTTGAAGCTGGCTGTCAACTACAAGCTGTCAATCACAGTGGTGTCCACTTAAATGTGCTGTGCTTAATCATGAATTTCCTCTAAATGGAAACATAATGTACATAACTGACATCCTGTGCAATTGAAGAAGACCTAAGATGAGGGATTGAGACCAATAACTCCTCAGGAAAATGTTTACTAACCTTATAAATCAAGTTGGAAGCAGGCTCATTTTTGCATAGACTTCCCTTCAAACATTTTTAACTCCCTTGTGGCTAAATCCTTCATGCATCACACTTCCTGGGCTTCACTTTTCAAATCCGTCCTGTGTCCACACAGGAGGATAAGACCCTCATCCACGGAAACGTTTGTGCCAAGAACATTCTCCTGATCAGAGAGGAGGATCGAAAGACAGGCAGCCTCCCCTTCATCAAGCTCAGCGATCCTGGCATCAGCATCACTGTGCTGCCCAAAGAAGGTGAGACCCATGTTCCTCTCTGGTGTAGGAGTAGACTCATAGCTTTGTGACATCATGTGGATTTCCTTAGGTATGATTGTTTTCATCTTTTTCATGTTTTTCTCATGTTTTTCTTTCTTGTCCATTCATCAGTTTTGGTGGAGCGCATCCCATGGGTTCCCCCAGAGTGCATTGACAATCCCCGAAACTTGAGTTTAGCCAGCGACAAGTGGGGCTTCGGGACGACCCTGTGGGAGATCTGCAGCGGTGGAGACAAACCACTCAGCACGCTGGATTGCTCCAAGGTCACAAAAAAAAAAATAGAGAATGACCTGTTAGACAGATATAACATAAAGAATAGTTCAACATTAAGGAGAATGTTGTATTTGAGGTAAGAGTTTCTGTTGGTTGCCGTGGCCTTCAAATGATCCCTGTCCAAAACAACAGAAACAGCTCCAATAGAACAAAAATCCAGTGTATTGCCGCTTTACAAAGTTTTCGCTACCTAAATTAATCCTCCAAGAAAAGCAAAATATTGCATCTCCATGGATGTTGAACTATTCCTTTGAATCACCTCATACATACATACTCAGTACATACAATTCATACAATTGATGAAGGAAAGAACGAGAAGGTGAAAACACGGCAGGTCCTGACCTTCGCTCATTTCCTCTGCAGAAGAATTTGTTCTACGAGGACAGACATCAGCTGCCGGCCCCCAAATGGACAGAGCTGGCTAATTTGATAAACAGCTGTATGGACTATGAGCCGTCATATCGACCATCCTTCAGAGCAGTTATCAGAGATCTCAACAGCCTCTTCACTCCAGGTAGGAAGACACACGGTAGTAACAGGTAGATGGGTAAGAACTACGGGTCAATTTGGACACAGATTTAGTTTAAAGTGACTTGGCGTCCTGCTGTGTTGCAGACTATGAGCTGTTGGTGGAGAGCGACATGTTGCCCAACCGGACGAGAGGCTTCGGCCTCCCGTGGGCTACCGAGAGCCAGGAGCCCGCCCAGTTTGAGGAGCGGCACCTCATCTTTCTCAAGCAGCTGGGCAAAGTGAGAAATGCTGATTAGACGTTTGGCAACAACATGATGTGCTCGAAGCTGAGATGACTGGTTAACACTCGTTTTGTCTGCTCTCCCGTCGACCCCACGCTGCAGGGGAACTTTGGCAGTGTGGAGATGTGCCGGTACGACCCCCTGCAGGACAGCACAGGCGAGGTGGTGGCTGTGAAGAAACTCCAGCACAGCACTGCCGAGCACATGAGGGACTTTGAGCGGGAAATTGAGATCCTCAAGTCGCTCGAGCATGAAAACATAGTCAAATACAAAGGAGTCTGCTACAGTGCAGGTATGAACTCATCGTCTTTCTGTATGGAATTTCACAGTTGGAAAGACTGCAAAAAATTAGTGCATGAAAGAAGTGCACCTGTCTGTGCTCGTCTGAGGACAGAGAGAGCTGTGATTGCCTAATGTAAGACTTCTAATAACCTATGAATGAAACCACAATCTACAATTAAAACTAATTTTCTGACCCCTGCAGCTCTTAGTTCCTCACCTGGATCACAAGAATAGTAGCCGTTGCACCACAAGGGCTAAACATTTTTTTTTAATACATAATGCCATCTTGACCGGCTCCACATTCACTGCCCACGGCATCAGTGATCTTGTCCATGAAAAGAATAAATCCAAATCTTCTCATAAACGCCTCTTAAAGCTCGGCCTCTACTCGTCTGCTTCTTTCCGTCTGCAGGACGAAGGAACCTGCGGCTGATCATGGAATACCTTCCCTACGGCAGCTTGAGAGATTATCTCATCAAACACAAGGATCACTTTGACTCCAAGAAACTGCTGCTCTACGCATCGCAGATCTGCAAGGTAATAATCATAACCTCATTTGTGTATGTAGCAGCCTAGACTCACCCTACACCTCAGGTGCTTTCTCAAAGGACAACTCTAGGTCCATATTTATTTTTGGTATCTTGCTTATTTAATTATGCTTCAGAGAATCTAAATGTTCTCTTTCAACATTTGTTTCCTTAACCGACCTAACCTTGCTGCCGTCCCACTTTACTAGCATAGCTTTTACGCTTCGGCTTTGACCTCCATCAGTCAGTGCAGAAAATTCGACAAGCACAATTTTATTTAAACAAAAGGCACAAGGAAAACTTAAAATGATCCAAAACCACAGGGAGAACTGGACACAAGGACCTAACAGAATTCCTAAAATATAAAATCAAGCACACACACTAGGAAGAGACAGACAACGAGTCACAGGTGAAGCTAATTAGTCCGGAGCAACCAGGAAGTCAAGTATCAAAACAAAACAGGAACTTGTCAAAATAAAACAGGAAATCATCCAAATTATACTAAGTAATGATTTGACTGGTTTCAATTTTTAGGGGATGGACTACCTGGCCACAAAGCGTTACATCCACAGAGACCTGGCCACGAGGAACATTCTGGTGGAGAGCGAGATGAGAGTGAAAATTGGAGATTTCGGTCTGACCAAGGTGCTGCCACAGGACAAGGAGTACTACACTGTCAGAGAGCCGGGAGAGAGCCCCATCTTTTGGTGAGAGCGACAAACTGCAACTCCTTTTCACACTTCACTGGTGTGAGTGAACACAGCTGGGTTCAATGCAAAGCACTGGATGAATGAGGAATTTTTGAACAATTTTCCTGATGTTTTTCAACATGTGTGTGTAAATGATGTCTTGTGATATTTTGCAGGTATGCTCCAGAGTCCCTGACAGAGAGCAAGTTCTCTGTGGCCTCAGATGTTTGGAGTTTCGGCGTCGTCCTCTACGAACTCTTCACTTACAGTGACAAGAACTGCAGCCCTCCAGCAGTACAGCACCTATTTATTTATGTTTCACTTTTGTTTCTCGACTTCTTTGTGAAGTAACCACTTCCCTCTTCCAACAACTGGAGTATAATTAGCTCTGAAGTGTTGGACACATCACTTGGTTGAGGACTCAGTTTTAAAAAAGACTTAGTTTCACTTTAACCAAACAAGAATGTTTGATTTTCTTTGTTTGTTCCAGGTGTTTATGGACAAAATGGGGAATGAAAAGCAGGGACAGATGATTGTTTACCATCTGATAGATCTACTGAAACAAGGATACAGGCTCCCTGCTCCTGAGAATTGTCCAAAGGAGGTCAGTACAATGAAAACAAGCACAACAAAGCTTTGTTTGAATGAAAATGCCCCAGTGATTTGATTCTTCTTCTGTGTTCACATCTCCCGCAGATTCACAAGATGATGGCAGAGTGCTGGAACAGTGACCCGGGACGGCGGCCCACTTTCATGACATTAATCCAGAAAGTGGAGAAGGTCCGAGAGAGCAATGAAGGATGAGCAGCGTACTTCCCTGAACCTTTGAACCTTTAGGTGTTGCCTCCCAGGAATCAGAACTCACAGATCTCAAGAGAATAACGGACGTCTCGCTTTACTGCCGAGATGTTTGTTTTGGTGCTTTAGACACACAATCACTACACCTGAATCCTGAACGCAGCCATCATTCGTTGATTATCTACAGCTGTGATGTTTCAAAATGGCTGCTGTGCAAAAGGCCCATTCAGTTTGACATGAATGTTTTATAAATCAACACATTTTCTGTCACGTCTTAAAATAATGAGCACCAAAAATGTTAAAAACCATTTAAAAATTATGTTGTGAAATTAGCAATGCTGTATTTTGTTTAACCAAAGAGATTATGGGACTTTGAAAAGACTGCTGGACATTTATCTGATACTTTAAATACAGCAGAAACAAAATGCAAAAAAAACTGTCTGGACGGACGAGAGCAGTTGTATGTGCCATAAACATTCAGCCGCCACGATGATTCCTGTTACTCAGCAGTCACTGCACAGTGTGGTCATTGATGCTGAAGCATTTTTTTTACAACAATATATCAAACATCAAAACCAAAAAGTATTTTGTTTTCACGACCAGTCAAAACTCACACACTTTTCCATTTTACTTGACTGTCCAAACTTTTGACTGGTAGTGTACATCAATGCAGTGTGAGAAGTGAAATGACCATAGCTGCTCTTTAAGCTCTTTGACAGTAAAAATGGAGTCAGTATCATTGTCGTTTCCGAAGGATATCAACCAGGGAATTGTTAACATTGTCTGTGTCGATAATTGCTTTGAAGACAAATGTACAGTTTGAAGTTTTCAATGTTACAATGCAGAGCTGTCTGTGGGTGCTACATGTGAAACGTACACAATTGAAAGTCAATGCATGAATAATGAAGCATTTGTACCGTGTACAACAGTAGTTTGTTGCAAAAAAAAAGTGGTTTGATTTAAAACCTATTTCACATATTTTTTGTGTGTGTTGTGTGACTATATGTCGTCACATGGTCACATTTATAAGTGTTCAAGTGTTGTAAACTGAAATCTGTGCTGGGACTTAAATCTGTCACATTGAATTTTTAAGCTTAAACCAAAAAACACAAACTAAAAAACTCAAATCTTTCAGGTTATTTTAGTCCATAAACAATCTCAACGTGCAAAGAATGAGCCACTTTACCTCAGGACTCGATGTATTCCTGAATGTCCCTTTTCAGGTCAAGTCTGGTGTGAATAAATACAACTATTGTTATTAGCCAATTGGTTTTCTGAAGTTTTGTACAGCTTTATAACATGACATATCAGTATTTTGTGGAACACACCTTTTCAAAAAACAAGGCATACGGAATTGGCTCCATTTATTTCACCTGGTTTCTGATTGCGACTCACAGCTACCTTTATGTAGATTTGTGTAAATACTAAAATGGTAGATTTGTTATATTATAGTCCAGGAGTGTTTATGATTGTATTGAACAAAACCAGTTGTATCTGTTATCGACAATAAAATTATCATTTTTAAAATGGACTATGGGGTCTTTCTTTTTTCTTTTTTCAAAATAAGGCTTCATCATATTGATTCCAATGGGGAACATACATGGTGGCTATAATAATACAATAATACAAGTAGATATTAATATTTTGTATGTAGACAATAACTTTTATGGTTCATTTCATAACCACCATTATTTTCCGTTTTAATATGATAATTTCAAATGCTTTGTTTAAAAAAAAACAAAAAAAAAAAACAGGGAGTATGTCCAGTCATGAAGTAGACAGTGAAGACAGCGACACAGAAAATGGACACTTATTCACGAACGTCACCTGCTATATTTACAGGTAAAAGATGTAAACAAGCGCCACAAGTATTTATGTTCATGTCATACATTCGTTTGTGGAACCATATTTTGTTTACCAAGTGGAAAATGCTAATGCTCGTGAGCGCAGACGATGGGTCACGACGCCACGGATTTTGACAGACAGTGTTGGACTAAACACTGAAGTATTCGACCCATTTTGTTTCATATTGTGCATTTATATGTGTTTAATAAGAGCTATCTTGTCTGTAAGCATGGCATGTTTCATTTTAATGACTCTGTTTTATTTTATGACAGAACATGGATGCTTATTCATGAAGGTCTTCTTTGCTATATTTACAGATTCATAGTGTTTCTTTCACAATAAAACCACTGGCACCAAGAAGAACGTTGTCGTCATTGTGCAAGTGTAACACAGGCAGATCAGATTGTACACATAAAAATTAGGAGGATTATTTCCAATTTTTGCCAATTATAAATAACTTCACCTAAAATTGACATAAAGGAATAATTCACCGTTTCACAGTCGTGTCCTCAGGGTGCTGACAGAAAATAAAAGGGGACGGGTGTGAAATTGCAGCAATATATATACACTCACAGCTGCTTTAACGGCATCCATATTATTTCCCTGTTTAGTGTAAACATGGTTTAGTCACACACTCCTTTACAAGTGTGAAGCAACGAGCAAATGATAACTGCGAGTATTTTTTAATTTTTATTGTAAAGGATACTGAAATGGCGACAAGAGTACACACAGATACAGGATATATTTAACAAAGCACGAAGGAGAATTAATTTAAATTGTTATTATGACAAAGAAATGAAGTAATAAACAGCAGATGTGAACACTCTTTTAAATCCTACGTCTTTCCACAGCTCCCTCCCCCCCATCACCCCTCGTCCTCCTCGGCTCAGCACAAGCGTCCAATATCATTCTTGGTGCAGCCCTGGCTGCAGCACATCCCTGCCACTCCCAGAGAAAAGTTCCTCTTCTTTTTGCTGTGCGTGGTCCAGCTGGCTGCCAGTGGACGCCCGTCCTGCTCAGGAAAAACTGACGACGCCTGAGACCTCTCCAGCTGGGACGGGTCACTCTGCTGCTGCCACTGCTGCTGAGCGTCTCCCATAGCCCCGTAAAGAGCCAGGAGGTCAGACAGAGACTGAGAGGCGACGAGGTGAGCAGGAGAGCTGTGTTCTGTGAGCTCCGCACTGCTTTGCCAGGTGCGGTGACCGTCTTCTGCTGGAACGTCGCTGAGAGAACTCCACAGGAAAGAGTCTGGAAGGAAAGTGACAGTGACAGAGATAAAGAATCACCTTATGGATGTAAATATAAAGCTGATTGTACATCAGAGTTCATATTACACAGTTAAATTAGTATAAATGACCTTTTGAGATACAGAACAGAACATGTCATGTTCTTCTTTTTTATCTTAGCCACCTTTCAAAACTCTTACTGAGAAATCAGTTCCCTTGAATGACGTGCTTTTAAGAAGCACTTTAAAGTATTTGATCTCATATTTCAATGAGTTTTTATGGTTTTTCCACCCGTTATTTACAAACACACACATGCAGAGACACACGTGAAGAGCAGTGAATGGAGCTGTAATAACGCCAACCCACCTGAGTCCTTCTCCGTGGAGCGCCTCCACCGGGAGCCTCCGCAGGTGAAAATGACCGCTCTGATGAACTCTCTCCCGCACAGTTTCACGCCGTAGTCCCTGGGCACGATCAGTCCGCTCATGACATCAGCCCTCACACAGCTGCACATGCCGCCGACACACACCACAGCCACGGCAAGAGTCAATCTCCAGAGCATTCTCTTCTCAGCACTGCTCAGCTGCAGACAGGTGGTGGGAGGGGGGGGGACCAGGTTCCACCTCAGATCAGAAGACCTGTGTTTTCAAATCCTGCTGGTGTGGCTGATGTTTCCTCGCTGCTCAGGTCACAGAAGGTGCTTGTGTTGTGTGGCAGAGCAGACTTTGGTTCCTCCTCCTTGCTCTCTCTTGGTCAGTGGACGCAGCCTTTTATAGTCTCAATCACTAGTTCAATCATCAACCCCCCCAACCTTTGTCTCACACACACAGAAACACAGACGTCATTTGGATTAATGACAATGACGTACTTGAAGTTATTCACATTTGTTGTCGTCATATTAGAATTATACGAACTCGGTAACCATTTAATTGCAAAAAAATATGGTTCTGCATTTCGTACCAAAGTATAAAAGATAATTTTCTTCTAAATTGTTCTTTTTATTGATTTATTCTAACAAATATTATTTTCCACAATGCAAAATATCTGCTTTGAAAATCCATTTCATTATACCATGATATTACTGCAGTTAAATACAGATCCTGAGCATCAACACTGGCAAATGAGGGCTGAAACAAACAAATCAATAATTAGCCGATCACAAAATTAATAGTCGGCTATTTTTGGATCATCGATCAATCAGTTCAAGGGGGTTAAAAGACATTCCTCCTTTGTTCCTGTGTGACGGTAAACTGAATTTATTTATTTATTTAGTTTGTCTGTGGACAAGACATTTGGAGACGATGCTTTGAGAAACATGGGATAAGAGAAAATCGATCAACCGAGAACATAATAGACGGATTAACTGCTAATAAGAAGGCGATCAATACTTGGAACCCTTCTTTGATTTAATGGGAATCCTTCCTGTCTTGAAAAATGTCAGCTCTGTTGACCGTCTTCATAATTAAAGCTCAAACATATATTTGAATATTCATCGCGATCTCCAACTTTCTGAACCGGAAGTGCCAGCACTATCATGCACCCATGCTTGCACTTTATGGGGACTTGATTTTTGTCCCCATAAGGAAGACGTGTCCCCATAACGTGACTGTGAAAACAGATTTAGGTCCCCACACAACACAACCTTTCCTCACTGAATGTTAGTTTATTTTTTAAACTGATCATCATCATCAACATTGACTTTTCTTCAGTAATAAACATTTATCACAGGAGTTAATACATCATTCAGCAAACTCATCATTCTCAAAAAAGAAAACCTTCAAAGTAATGTAATCCTACACCTGGAATATCTGTATAAATGTTTTTATCAACGGTAATTCATGCATTTAAAAATATATAGGTACAAAAAGTAACGGATTCATACTTTCATATTTATTTACAGCATATTAAGACACCTTTTGATGGAACTGTAGTTTAAAACACGGACTTATTTTCTGAAAATAAATACTGCGTCCCCTGATATTCGTTCAAACTACCGACAGGTCACTCCTTCAAGAAGGAGGCGAGGCTTTTAGCGCGCCGGGCTTTCTCTATGCTATCGAAGGTCGGAGTCCCATGAGGCAAGTCCAAACGGTCGTATTCATTCGCCATGATACTCTCCGCCTCGCCTGGAGGTGTGATGGAAGAACAAATAGAAATATGTTGGGTCATGTGTGAAAGTCAGAACTGGAAGTGAGTTAACAGTGTTGCCGACTCCTCAGTAAAGAAAGTAGCTATCGGATGTCCTAAACATTGATAAATGAAGCCATCACCTAATTTGCAGATATGAACTTTCTTCTGTGCATTCTTGTTTTTTCAATGTCACAATACCAACCCTCCTCCTTTAAAAATGACCGAAAAATGCAGTGTTTTATTAAGAAAATGTTACATTTGCTGATCAGGCTTCACGCATGCGCAATTTCGTTTGCAGTCTGGACTCGGAGAGGTGAGCATCTCCTGCACTGACTGCAGCTGTGCGAGGAGAGGACTGGGCCGCCTGTGAGTGCTTTAGGACGGCTGACGTGGGCCCACGGCAGCACCCGCTGCTCGTCGGGAAGTAAAACGATACGTGTTTCACGTCAGGGTCTCCAAAAGTCTCCAAAAACACTCATCGCTTTTTTAAAAAGAGTGGCTTGACCGGTCCGAATAGTCTCCAAGTATAGCGAAAATGGCAACACTGTGAGTTACCCGCTTTCCAGTTGAGAAGTCAGAAAAAACATATCTCTGGTTTGCCACTGTAAGCCAGTGTTAGCAAGTGATATTTGATGTGATATTTTGTACAAATAAACAGTATAGCAACATGTCCACAGATTAAAAATTTACAGTAAAAGTAGTAGAATATTTTCACTATAGCTGGTTTTGTGAGGCTGCTCCGACTTTCCCAATTGGAAATTCCAACCTAAGGAATAATAGTGTTCCAGTAAAAAAATTTTTAATGGCACTCGCATATTCCAACTATAACTGGAACACACCATTTGTAAGTGCGACCAATGGATGCATCCGAGGGAGCAGATTAGCGTTTATGAGCATCTTTAGCTTTGAGCACAGAGATGATCACACCGTTCTGGAATGTTGAGTTTTAATGGCGGTAAATTAGAAGAAGATGTAATTCGCTGAACCAAAACTCATTTTTGAGACACAGACGCTGCCCTCGAATATTCACACATCTCTCTTTTACTTCCTTTATGAAGCTTATTAGACAGGTGTGGTGTGAGTGTGTATCACAGTGATAGAAATAGACTGCGGTGCCTCTCTCAAAGCTAAAACAAGGCTTTCAAACCAGTCAAAGTATGAATGAACAGGTTCCTGAGGTTGAGATCTGAGGACGTGTTAATACACACACACGTTTACATATTTTACATACTGATGGCTGACAGGTTTGTGTGTGTGTACAGCACAATT
Source organism: Microchirus variegatus (assembly GCF_963457635.1). Classification (NCBI taxonomy): domain Eukaryota; kingdom Metazoa; phylum Chordata; class Actinopteri; order Pleuronectiformes; family Soleidae; genus Microchirus; species Microchirus variegatus. The sequence goes on from NC_139817.1 coordinate 10,360,043, forward strand.
TTTAATGCAACTATGAATGTTTCATCAAGTTTTGTGTTTCGTCTTAAATCTTCAAAACGGGGGTTGGTTATTTGCTAAATAATGTGGTGAACTCAGGACAAAAACAACTCTTATTTGAACTGTATGGGAAATATAAATTCTCCTGGGCCACTATTATGGTCTTGTGTGACTGTGTTGTCGTAGTCTTACCTCTCATGCGATAAATAAGCGTTCCATAAGCGTTGTCCATCTGGTAGGCAAGTACGAAGCTGAGAGGAAAGATGGGCGCCAGCAGGGAGGGTTTCTTTCTTTTAACGGCGCTGCAGGAAAAAGCACAGCGAGTGAGTCAGACTCATGATTACTGAGTTGTGGCCATTAAATTAATAAGACAGCATACACTTGATCACTGTGTCTGGAACTTACACATTATCAAGTGAGGTGCACTGGTAAAGGGGGCGTGATTCATTTAATCCTGAAGCTGTGAGTCCTCACTTCATAGAGGATCACACTTTTCTTTTGCTGTTTTTCCATCACAATACGGTTCAGTTTGGTACAGTATGGAATGACAACCAACTTTGTATGAGAAGAGACTGCAGGTGTCTCGACATCCATTGGATATTTGCACCGACGGCAAGGGAGTGACATTTTTCTGTAGCCCAATCAGGTGACTGTCATTGGTAGATATGGTCAAACCATACTGTAGTATTTTACTCTGGTAGCCCAAGGGAAGGGTACCAAAGAATGGAACAAAATCATTATTTCTAATCTTGTCAATGTCTTGACTATATTTTCTATTCATTTTGCAACTCTTTTGATGAATAAACAACATGTGACTGTTAATGGAAAACACAAGAAAATTGTATAGGTGACACCAAACTTTTTGGACGGTTGGGTACATATGAGCTGTTAACACAACTCACCCTGCGACGAGTCCCACTGTGGTCACTGCAAAGAAAGTGCCAAAGTATTTGAGAAACTCTCTGGACCAGGCAATCTGCATGGCCATCTGTCTGTCCCGCATCTGTCTCTGCATCATGATCTGACGCTCCAACTACACACAGACACACACAAAAAACAGAGGAAAAGAAGAGGTTACAAATCTAGAAGAGCAAAACTTGGAAAAATGCACATTTAATGGCCAGATAAAACTTAAACAAATGATGTAATTTGCATTTCTGACACATGTGTAAACAATTTAGAAAACCATAGAATCTGACAAATTATTTTTTTCCACTCTTATCTTAAATGTCTAACATGAAAGCCAGGTGTTTCTGTCCGAAAAAGTGTCAGATACAACCACAACCAATCACACTAATATGTTAATATTTGTAATTTGTAAAGAAATGACATCACAAACACACAAATCTAAACACAAAATCTATGCTAAAACAGAAATATGAAAGGCATCAGTGCAGATATTAAAATCCGAGACAGGGTCAGTCAGTTTGAGATGAGGCTTTCAGGTGCTCTTTCCTGGTACATGGACACAAATACACACGCTTCATGCATAACAATTTACCGAGTGACATTCTCGCTCAAAAAGGGCCTTTTATTCACTTTATAAAAAGTGAATATGTCAGAGATGAGCCTTTGTTTCCAACTCAACAGTGAAGGGACACTATCTCAGCGGCGATGATGCAAAAAAAAAGAAAGTCCACATCATTCAAATGAGTCACTGACATAAATTATAATGTGTCGAGTGAAACGGCGTTTTGATTTCTGACATTTCTGCGTGACTTGAGCTCAAGTGAATTAAAAAAAAAATAATGTGCAGATGTCTGACGGAAATAACATTGCTAACATTTCGGATTAAGACTTCATGTAACATAACAACAGCTGCAAGTAAATAAGTGCACAGTAAAAACTCTAAATGTACAGGGCGTTATTAGTAACTCCTCTGCATCATTCAACTATCTTAATGGATTGTTGTTTTTTGTTCCCGCATAGTGGCCATTTTGGATCAGCATGTTTTTACATTAGCCTACAAAAGGACAACCTGAACAGCTTTTGAATTTTAATGCTAATTGACGGCTGTGCAGAGTCTTCAAAGCTGTGTTTCCATCATGGTACAGTTCGCTTTGGTACGGTAAAGCCCACAGTCCGACTTGCGTTTCGACAGAGAATAGTACTTTTACTTGGAAGTCGGGGTGTGTGATGGGCCCGATGTCCACATCAGTGACGTAGCGTGGCGTTGTACAGGTGTGCCGATAATGGACGACTAAATCAAATGCAAAACACAAAAGACATCAACGGAGGACATCCAGAAGCTTGTTTTCATTTTTTCTGCTCGGTCTGTGGCTGTTTGCGTCTACAAGACGTCAAAGATTAAGATTAAGATTAAGAGAGATTAAGATTAAGATTAAGATTAAGATTAAGATTAAGATTAGTCCCTTATGAATCCCGCAGTGGGGAAATTTCCAATTACTGCATTTAACCGTGAATTAGTGAACACACACAGCACACAGCGAGGTGAAATACATGCTAACCCGGAGCAGTGAGCTGCCTGCATTCAGCGGCGCTCGGGTGTGCCTTGCTCAGGGGCACTTCTGCCGCGGACTGGTCGGGGATCGAACCGGACTGGTCGGGGATCGAACCGGCTACACTGCGGTCTCAATATCGAAGCCCCTGTGTCAAGCGGCCATTGAAGAACCACTGGTCGAGAGAGAGGGGCGCTTTTCTGTCGCCTACCCATACCGTACTTTACCGTTACTCTGGTACCAATTAAAACATGGAACAGTAGGGAGCTGTTTTTATTTTGGTACTATTCCTAATGGAAAAGCAAATAAATACATACTATACCGAACCGAAACACGCCACAACACACTTGGAAGGACTAAGCGAGGTGACTTCACCAAGAAATGTTGCTAAATTTTACATACCGTACCTTAAATGTGAGCATTACAGTGGAAGAAATAGGACTTAAACAGCGGATCATAAGTAATATGATGAACATTTTTTATTAAAGCCTCTGTGTCTGTTTCAGTTTCAGGTATATTTATTTACTGAATTGGTATATCAGCAAATCTGATCTGCCATTCTTTAAAACAACAACAGGTGTATTATATTAAGTTTTACCTCCTTATCAAACTCAGGGAGAAATGTTACATTGGGTCCAGCAGCAGAAAGCAAAATCTGAAATGCATTAAATAATACTTCATATGAGTGATTACTCTAATTGTGCTGTAAGGTTTGGCAGACCACATGTCTGCCACTTATGTACACTTACCATTAGACCATCAGCGGGTGAAATTAAGTTAGTGGTAATTACAAATGACATCACTCGGGCTCCTGCTGTAAAGGACGCAACATTGTGAGAAAATTAAGTGCTTGGTTGATGGAATGAATAAAAGTCAGTAACAGTTGATGGGGGGGGGGGGCATTTAAATTTAGAAGAAGAAAAAACTATCCAGAGAGCCGTCACATGCAGGTAAAAAAATCACAGAAATGAAACAATCATTCCTAACAACACGCACTTGGACTGATTATGGAGAGTATAATCAAGATGTGTGAACAATAGAGACTCAGTTTAGTTAAACACAACGTATAATATCCCAAAATATGTACTGTATATTATTTCTACACCAGATATAGTTGCTATATACTCTCTATATATCCTAAATTAAAACCAGTAACTGGCTTTAATATTTAACAATGATTCATATCAGTGGCCAAAACGTACCTGATAACATTTTTATTTTAGTGGCAACTGATAAAGAAGAGGTAAATAAAGTATTTTTTTACACATTCGATAAACAGTAAATTAATTAATCAGTGAAATTGCCAGATTAAATACATATACTTTTAATTACATATAGTTGAATAAATCGTGGATTACTTGGCACACTGCATCCACAATTTGGTTTTTTTTCCCCTTGGAAGTTGTCAGGCTTCCATTTGTAGTAAGGAGGTAGAATTTATGTTATGAAAAAAGATATTTGCATATAACCCCATTAGTGAAGTTACACAGGTATAAATATATACAGTATGTGCACATGGGAGAATTTTCCTGGAAACTCGTTGGAATCCACTGCTATAACCAACACTGACTTACAACTAGTCAGCTCTCCAGGAAGAAGGAAATCGACAGCCTTTGTTCTGCAACAGGTGTGGTTAATGTGCAAAGATTTTTTTAAGTTTAGTTTACGACAGAATGGAGAAATGACAAATCCTTTACCTGAGCCATTATGATCCTAAGGGGTGAGAAAGTCGGAACCTAATGTTGAGTCTCACTTTCTCTTATTGAGGTCAGAAAACAGGAAGTAAACTAGATATACTGGGTGACTGACCCACATAAAGTGGAAACTACTGCATTCCAATCACTGTGATTATTTTATCCCTTTGAATCACCTCCATTAAATAGACTAGGACCCAAGGACTGAAATTCAATTGACAGGGAACATTCAGGATTGATAACCACACACCAGGTTTGAGTAAGCAGCACATACATTCAATCCCGACTTTCAGAAAGTGCCAGAGATTAGGTAGGTAGGTAAAAGAAAGAGAAGTCACAGTGAGAAAGCCCTCTCTAAGGACGACAAATTCAGGGACATTTTCTACCGGCTACATGCACAGAGGGAGATAATACTCATAAAACTGAAAAACATCACATACACAAACTCACACATACACAGAAATGATTACCAACAGTGTTGTTAGTCTTAATGTACCCGATTTATCCTTTGCCCCAAGTAATTAATTTTAAAAATAAAAGTACAAGATGTATTGTGTATCATATCTAAATGCTTTGAATCACTCGGTCTTGGTGTAAAACTAAATTGGAGTCATTAAGTCATGTCTGGTAAATTGTGGGAGTTCCTCAGGGTACCTATCTTGGCCCCACAATTATTTGTTGTTTCCTTGTCTCTGGAAAAACAAGTTACATCTATTAATGCATTTGTCTTTAGCTTTAGCTATGCTTTGATCATAGGCTTCAACTAGGTGTTATCCACTACACACTATACACTATATGTGCCAGAAGATAAGATTTGAATAATGATCAGTTTCATGTTTCCTCTCAACTCAAACATGAAACTGCATTACATTATCATCATTTATCATTATATTATCATTATCATTATTATCATTTCTATACACCACTTACTGTATGCTTGAGATAATGTATGTCTAGTCTAGTTTTTCACAAAATACATGGCCAAAAAAAATAAATTATTATATTGTTTTGTGGTGAGGGTATTGGGTGCACAAAGCACTCACAGTGGTGAAAAAAAAGCTAAAGAAAAATGCCACACTGAAAGCCACTCATGTTCAATGAGTCTGAATAACATGCAACCCTTTATTAACAATCAAGACCTGTTATTAAATATAAATTGAACAAAAAAAACATTATCTACGTCATTTCAGAGCCCCAATTGAAACTTGGGGGCATGCGTCACACATCCGGACACATATACTGTGATTTTTTTTTTTTTTTTTTTTCCGAATATTGTTATATTGAGATGGATCTGTGATTCCTGGACAATACCCAGTGACTTTGACATCAGGGTCTGCGAGGCAAGAATCAATTAGGCCTGACTGATGTGAATTGAAAACACAGACAAGCACTCATCTTTGACAACTTAATGCAAGGGGAGGTAACAGTGACGCTTCCTACATATTCTGAAATTGCTGGGGTCCATCTAACCCATTAAATTTGCTGATGTCATATTACAATTTGTGAAAAGAACTCATCATTTGATCCAAAATGACTTTTATATTGTCATCTATGTATGTTATACTCTGCAAAAGGTCTGAATGTATAACATGTATTCACCAACATTAAAATGCATAAATAATCCAATTTTGTTTAGAGCAGACAGGTCAATAATTGTAAAATGAGAAAATGTCTCATTAATTTGCACTCAAAGGTGACCAAGCCTGTGAATGCCAAGTATAGAATTGTCTTCACTAAGTTCTGATGACGAAACAATGAGGACCCACTTCGGCAATGCTTAAACATGTGGCTAATATTCACCTGTGCGTCACTGTTGTGATCCAAACGAGGGCGCTCTGAAATTCAATTGTCAACCCTTTGCCGTTACAAGATAATTTTAGTCATCATCTACCACATTTACAGCTGTGAGGGCATCAGAAAATTAAGGGCCGCGCAACACAAGCAACCTCCTGGGTGTTAGTCGGATAATGTCATTGGCGTTATGACAGTCACATCCCACCTGCTGCTCAGCGGCTCGCGGGCATGAATAAATCACAACAAATTGGCCCCAAAATGCGAGAATAAAAAACACAGACATTTATTTAAAAGAAGAGAAAATAAAAATAATGAGAGCAATAAAACATGTGGCCTCAATATAGAATTGATAAAATTCCCCACACTGGTTCAGTGTGAGTTCAGAAAAGAACAAAAAGGCGGAAAACCCGGTTATAAAGTTGGACAAGGCACATCGATCTGTGTGACATTAAATGTGTGGTACAGCTCAGTGATGTCTTTATAATTTTATATTATTCATCTTTTCTGGTTGTATAATTACCTCTTTTTGCAATGACGCATTTTTGTATGTTTTTTTCCATGTTGATACATGAAAATATCCATAAATAATAATAATTTAAAGTAGCGGAAATGGCTTTAGAACACTGTATCAAATTAAACATAAAGATCTTACTCTGAGAATGACAAAGTAAGCGCTGAAGTGCTCATTTCACCCATCTTCCTGACCCCTGACATACGGTTACCCTCTAGTACACCAGTCAGGTCCAACTAATGTTTGTTTTAGTATTTGGTCTTTGTGGGCTCAGAATAAGCCTTTATACATGCTTTAGGCAAGAGCCTTGCTTTGTATCAGCTGCCATCCTGCACCACCATTTTATCTTCAGCAGCCAGGTCATGTGTTTTGAAATGGTGGATTAACAAGCACAAAAAACAACCATCCTTAAAGAACTGGGCATGCATTCTGAATAATTTGCTTATTTGTTTGTTTATACAATTATTAATATTCAGTTCACAATTCTAACAACAATTTGTAGTTGAGAAAAGGGAGAGTGAGAGGAGGAATCCTCCATTAGCTGCTGTCTCGCCGTTAAAAGGACAACTTCTGACACACTTTACCTTTAAGATGTAAAAACACTTGAATGACACAATCTGACAGATGTTTTAGACCTCGGCTCACCTGCAGCCGTCCGTTGTGGAGCATGAACTCTTGCTGCTTCTTTAGGTTTGCATCCATGGTTTTGGACATTTGAAACCCCATGGTGACCCTGAAGCGGCAGCGACTCCTTTAGATCCTGCAGTCACAACAAGAGACAATAGGTCATACTCAAAATATACGGTATAGTAGGTGTTAGGGTCAGAAACAACTATTATCTTATTATATTATGATATTCCATCATGGCATAGCAGATTAACATTGCAACACGATTTGCAAATGGTGTAAAGGTGTTTTTTTGTTACAATAAACAACATATAATTCACATAAAAAAAATGCAAAATGCATATATGTATCTATCTATATATATAAAACATTTAAGTGGCGGGCCACATTAAATCGTTTGAAGGTCCACATGTGGTCCGCGGGCCGCGAGTTTAAGAGTCCTCCGGTCTACCAGGGTCATACGGGGCTAACGCAGAGCAAAAGGCGGGGGGAATGGGAACACAGCCTGGACAGGTCGCCAGTCCGTCACAGAGACAAACAACCACACACTCCCAAATGCACACCTACAGTCAATTTAGAGTCTACTGAACGTAGACTGTATGTTTTTGGGCTTGTTTGGGGAAGAAAAGCCACACAAATTCCCCAACAGAAAAGACCTCAGTTGAACCAGGAATCTAACAGGCGACCTTGAAGCTGCGAGACAACAACCGTCTGCTGGTTTAATGAGTACATGCTAACACTGTTGTCAGGAGTTAGCAAACATTATATGACTCGTCACTTTGACCGTGTCACCGTACTTTTGGCTAATTCGTTTAAGACCGCTCCTATAACATTTAACCTGAA